>NC_082595.1:12293179-12600522 GCF_030936135.1 Gavia stellata
TCTTACACCATAAAAAAATTTTTATCACTTTTTCCTAACCTATAAGCTATTCAACCTTCCCTAACTTAAATATGGGGAGAAAGTTACACTTTGTCTAGGAGCAAGCATACAGCCATACAGGTAAAGCTTAGAGAAAAATTTAAATGATTTAAAGTAATTGAATGTTAGCAGCACTTCTTTGCATATTAAGCAAATGACCCAGATAGAACACATCAGAGTGTTATAAATGTTGTTTTCAAAGACCCACATCATAGGCATCAGCTGGTACCTTTACGTTAGTATTTTAGTTCTGATCAGGGCTACTTTTGTAGAGAAGAGTTGCCCCCAGTTACTGTGCTTTCGTTGACATCCCAGAGTAGTCATGGCATGCATGACTTGGGTTCCTTGAGTTTCTTTTCGAAGATGTGCTATAGGAGTGCACCTAATTTACTCCAGCCAAGACTGGTCTTTTAGTCAATGGGAGCAGGCTGGAGTTAGTCTGAAATTAAGTACCTTACAACATGTATAGCTTGGATGTCAAGTTCTTGGTATCCGTTGTTTCACTCTACACATCTACTCCTATTGGTAGTTACTGCTTGCTAACGTAGAAATAGCAAATACTGCTAATAAATAATAAATGCATGATTATTGCTGATAATGCTGCATACAACATGATGGTATTATTTAAAATGCCATGTTTGGCATTATTTAAAAAAAATAAATTGCAACCACCTGAGTTCCCATTGTAGCAGTGCTCAAAGTGGATACACAGGAATGACAAGTTTTTCCACACAGATGAAGGAGTCAGGAAGAAGATGTGTCTCATTTGGTTGCCCTTCGAAGACCTAGTGTGACAAGTCAAATTCTGAAGTCACTGCTTACAGAAGCCACTTTACTATCTAATTAAGACTGTTTCAAAACACATGAAATCTCTCAACAAGCATAAGAACTGCAAACTGACTCTGCATACTAGTAATTCAAAAGTAAGAGCAGATGGAAAGTGTTGTGTAGAGACTTCGAACACAGCCTTGGGGATGCTCCCACCAGCATCCTGTGGCTGTGGTTCCACAACTGCTGATGCTAAATGTTGGGCACTGTTCGATCGTGGCACAACAGATCTGACTCACATCAGAAAGAGGCAAACAATCACATTTCTCTCAAAGTAACAAGAGCTGAAATTTATGCCAGCTTTATGCTTTTATTTGGGCTGCACAAGGACATGGAATATCTGATCTGTGTAGTCTGCTATTGCAAAGTTAACCCGTCAAAAGTTATTGAACAAATTTGAAACAGCAAAGAGAGTTTACATGGGATCAGCAATTTGCACTGTATGGCTGTGGTATCTCTGTTCCAGTGCTAGAAGTAATGGATTTACTATACCATGATCCTTTGGAGAATTCAGACTATTCAGAAAAATGTGCCCTCTACTAAACCAACAGAAACCTCTGATTCACATTTGTTGTAGCAAATAGTTACATATTTTCTGACATTATCAGTTTTCCTTCTGCCACCCGTGCTCGCTCCTCTGCTGTCTGCTCCGTTTTCTGCCAAGTGCAGACAATGGTGGCAAAGACAGCAGACAAGGTGCTGCACCTCAGCCTCTGCTGCCCTGACGCTGCATCCTCCCGTGACACTTGGTGCGGTGGCAAAGCCCACCGTGGGGCAGCTGAGGGGTGGCTGGGGGCACACACGAGGAGGAATTGCCGACATAATCACACTGCAGCAGCTCTGGGAGGACCACAGACAGACCACAGACAGAGGACTGGTAACACCCACAACTCGGTTGACTCGCATGAAGGACTGTGATTCGGTGGTCAGTCTTCCTTATGAAGGGCTTTGTGCTAGTCCCATGCAAATACCTACAACATGTCCCACAAGCATTCACTTAAATACAAAAGTAAATTATATTTGCTGTCACTAAACACTCCTTTACCACAAGTATTCTAGGTAATCAGATTACTGGCCAAAGTAATTTGGAGAATATTTTTTGAAAAACAAATATATTCTAGAAAACCACAGGCTTTCTACGGACAATTCCACCATGGACATGTGATGAAGATTGCCAAGTAAATCACTGCAAATTATATGTTCACTCAGCTTTCTGCCATCTATGAAGCAGGAGACAGGAGGGAGTACAGGGCAGTTTTGCTTTCTCTTTACATCAGATTTCAGGGTACAGGAAGAGAAACTTGTTGACAAGATTTTATGTTTATTTGGTGAGAAGCAAATTGAAATCACACTTTAAAAACCCAACAAAACCAGCAACAATGAAAATAAGGCAAAATCAATCGAGCAGTTGCAACAGAATATTTTGTCTGGAAAAATAAGTGGTGATACGCTCCAGGACTTTGTTGTTTCCACAGCTTGTCTGTAGGTTCACATACACCGGAAAGACCTAACAACCCAAAATAATGGGCCACCGCCTAATATTTCATTCACACTTGTGAGAATAATTGTTCCTTCATAAGACAGGAGATTTGCTCAGAATTAGCTGAGTCCCATAAATCAACATCACCTGGAAGGATGCCATTCCTCTACCTGGTCTGGTCAAGCGCTGCCTCTAGGAAGGATGGCTGTGTGAGCATCTCTTCGGTCCTGAGATGGATAGGTGATGTTTTTGCACTCCATGCTGTTTTTTCATTCGTCATGATGACTGTTCTGGTCAGTTAACGACTGCTGTTATAAAAAGTTTTCTTTCCATTACTATGGCAATCCCACAACAATAATTAATTGTAGGAGGAACTGTTTCTAAATGACTCCATAAAAGCCATTCTATAGCATGCCAGCAGCCAAGGTATCTTCTGGGTAAGAGGTGAATTTTATGAAAGAGGCTGCCAATACATTGCGGAGGACATTAAAACAAGTACTTTAATTTACTAGGGAATGCAAGTGCCATTTTAAATACAGAGAAATGCTTAACTGAGTGTTTATTATTAATTAGAACTGACCTAATGATTAACTTTTATAAAGAGAGCAAATCCTGCTTAGAGGCAAGCGGCATTACTTACAAATTCTCAAATGCACTTTCCTCTTACCCTCCTTGCTGTGATTGAAACTAAATATTTACATCACATTTGGGGCCTCTTCTTGGCCCAGTATGTTATTTCTGTCACTGTTATGTTTTGCTCTCAGGGTGGGTCAGCCGGTGCTACAGAAGATAGCTGGTAAATCCAAAATCCAGGTGGTGCAGGCGAATGTCATACAAGAAGAATTAAAGCTAAGCCAAGCAATGAATCTAGCTCAAATATATAGCCAGTACAGGATGTTCAAAGCGGTATTTATACCATCAGCTCTCTGCTTGGCATCTTTGGGTCCAAGAGAAAGTTAAAACAGAAAGGATGGAAGGTGTAACACTGTGTAGTAAAGATTGTGATAAAAGCATTTCCCTCCTCAGGAAGCCCTAAATTTCTGTGTCAACAGAAGTAAGCAAATAGATATTGTGCAATCATTCGGCACTTCTGTATGATGATTTAAAAGATCTCATAAGATCAGGTGAATAATTACCTTTCCCAAACAGAGGGGTTGTGGATAATAATTTCAAAAAGACCTCAATGCTTCAGAAAATCTTAGAAGTGACAGACCATGCTTGCAAACACAAACTCAGTTTTACTGGGGAGCAGCAAAACATCTCTGAACATTAAGGGAATCAAGTTCTAGTACAGCCTTGAAACAGTAGTTTGGGAATGGGGGAATGAGCTGGAAAGAGAGAGTAAAATGTCCCAGCTATACTGAAAATCAAGATGATGAACAAAATAATGTAACATAGGGTAGAAAGGCAAATGCAGTTCCTAAGCACCGAAAACTAGCAACCTTATGCTCATTGTCTTATCAAGGTCAGATATGAAAGTAGTAGCCACAATGGAAAAAACTTTTAATATTTAAGTATAGGCTTAAAATGCATATTGATTGTGCACATCTGCACCCACATCTGTGGTACTGATAACCAAAGCATTCGGGCAGTTAGGTTTTTTTGATCACAAATATCACTACTTTGATCAATGCCTGGCTTAGGCAAAAAATAAAGCATATTGTCGTGAAAATTTCCTTATGTTTAAATGTGTAATTCTGTTGGCACTGTTACTTCTCAGGTTCATTGACAGTAACCTGCTTTGAGACACTCAAACATCTTTGTATCTTTGGGCATTTTGAAGAATCAGAGCAGCTGACATTGGAAACTCAAACTTGGCTGCAGGTTCCATCTACAGATCTTGACCTTTTCCTGAGAAATAGTTCTCTGAGAGCCACTGAAGTCACTGGCATGGGGAAGACCAATCTTCTCCAGAGGTTATGGAGCCTTCATGCCTTTAAGACTAGGCTGGAAAAGCATTGCCTGAGAATGAGGTTGGTATAGCTGATCTCACCTCTGAGCAGCAGAATGACTAAGATGAACTTTCTAGGTTCCCTGCAACCGTATTGTCTTTGATGCTACTTAGTGTTTTTAATTTGAAGGCATGCAAGGTAAAAAAGAAGTGTTTAATGCAGTGTTTCATGAACTCCATTACCTGATGAATGAAACATGAATGAAACATTCACAGTTTGTACCTCAAAGCTGTTCCTTTTTTGGTGCTTCCATGTGCCGAAAAGCTTCTTCATACTGCAACAAAACTCATTAATTATGCGTTTTCAATTTAAGCAAAAGTCATTAATTTTATCACTTGGATACAAGTGCACATCTTTCTCCTGTTATTGCAGCTTTAGACTTCTATTTTAAAAAGAGCAGCAGCACAGATAATCTATCTCTCGCCTAGTTCGGGGGGAGAAGCGTGGGGCTGTTGGCTATCCCCCATGTTTTGCAGTGGGGTGTAATGCGGTGCTGCGCTCCCCCGGGGCAGAGGGGCCGGGAAACAGGACACAGCCCCACGGCAGACGGCTGAGAATCGCTCGGGTCTCGCCGGCTCCTCGCTCCCAAAGCAGAAACAGGATCCGGGCCCGAGGTTTGGAAGGCATTTCGGAACAGGAAAGGAAATTCGGCTTTCCATCCGTCTGCCGCAGCTGTCAGCCCCGGCAGGTTTAGCCGGGGAGCTGTTGCCATCTAATGGTGGAGACCTTGCAGTAGCGCAACACCTTCAAGGGTTTGAAACCAAAACGGGTCCCAGGGAGGGCTGAACCGCTGACGAAGCCCAAGGAGACTCTTTGTTCCTTCTTTAAGACAGAAGTCTGACCTGGACCTGGGAGCCCTTCATTAGCTTCAAAGAATATATTTTAACAGAGCAAAGCTCCCCTGAAGTTGGTTGTACCCGTCAGATCAGACAACCACTTACACCCTGGGCAGTAATGGTCTTAGGGAAAGACTGCAAGAATATAGTATTTTAGGAACTTTCACACTTAGAAGTGGCATCCAGCAAAGTCAATCAGGCCTCTGGTGAGGAAAAAGCTTTTCTAAAGTTACACTAATGAGTGTGAAACTCTACATGGTTTTTAGAGGGGGATTTTTATTTCCAGCTAAGCTCCTCTTGCAAAAAAAACCCAAAAGAACAGTAACAGAAGACACCTTATGAAACTGAAAAGTCTGGCTCTCTTGTTCACCCTCTGGGAAGTGTTAACAACACAGATCACACTACATAATATTGTTATTTAAAACTCAGTAGAATCAATCCATCAGAAGTTGAAGAACTTCAAACTCTGATAAGAATATTAAATGAGACCAATTCTCAAGACCAATATGGCAAACAGAAGACAAAGGGATCCTTTCACTGATGTTTGGCATATGTGCTAGAAACCAAAAACCACTCCTGGTCTTGTTGGGCAAAACACAGAGCTATATCTAAACTGTAAGGGGAGAGGTTAGAAGAACAGCATAAACACACACTCACCAGCATGTTCATTCCAGATTTATATCTAGATTTATGCATTTATATCTATTTATAGACTTATATCTATTACCTTTTTATTTTTTCTTATTGCAGCAATTATACTGGGTGTCAGATTGAGACCAGTCTACCAAGCATGGAGGAGCTGGGAACGACCCAGGAACCCCCAGCCTGTCACTGTAAAACCCCTTCATGTGTGCACACGGTGAAGACAGACTCTCTGCATGGCAGGTACAGAACTTCTGCAGCTTGTTGCTACAGAAGGTCGTGGTGGCAGATGTGGTTGCCATCTGAAGAAAAGACCAGAAGATCTCATGAAGGCTCAACAGCTGATGTCTCTTGTCCTCTGGGTCACTGCCAGGAACCCTGGCCATACCGCCTGGACACGTGCGCCTTGGTGCCTGCATACCGGCTGGATTACGTGGACACAGGAAACAAGGGAGGGAGGTTTCTCTGATACTTCATCTTTAGATGCTATTGTGGGTGAGATACCAGCTCACTATGAAAGCAGAATAATAAAAAATATTGTCCAACAATTACCCAGGAACGAGCCCTGAGCCCAGCTGTTAATGCAGAGAGGGCTAAAGCACCAGAAACAGGTAACAATTCAATCGCTCTCTATCCAAACAGCTTGCTGGCCCTTAGGATATCAATAAAAGTATCTGTCTAAACATATGCAAACACACAAGAAAAGAATTTGTACTTTAATTGTTGCTCCCAGGAACTCAACTACACATTGATTTAAATTTAAAATGCAAGGTTGCAGGTAATGCAAACTTACATGTAAGAACTGCCAGACAGTTTATAGAAAACCAAAGCTGAGTAGAAAGGAAAACGTTAAAGTTTCCAGAAAATTCTTAAAAGTCCTGTAGCTTTCCACAGCAATGATGGAATTTGTTAGGATTACACAAGACATTGGCAGACTTCAGCACACAGCATTTTGGTTGAATAACTCTAAACTAGGGGTGCCCCCCGCATATTATCCCAAGTGATCAGTGCCAAGTCATGCTAGTGAGTGGCTCCAGCAAGCCCCCACCAGGACAATGGCACTGCACACACCTTGTGGGATCTTTAAAGGGGCAAACACAAGGGAAAAACTCTAGGGCTTTATTATTATATTGCAGTTATCAATAAAGCCATACTCGAAGAAAAATCCTACATTTTGAATTTCAGGTTTGAGGCCCTCTCTCTCTGAGCTTGATAGCCCCAGGGAAACCTGCAGCTGGTGGGGGAGGCTGTACATGCCCCCATCAGCCAGTGGCCACCAGGAACTGACTTTGGGAGTGCAGTGCTATGGGATGATGGTGGAGCAGAAATAGTAGGGAAGAGTACAGCAAGGTACTTGTGCAGCCACCCTCCTTGGTCTGTGTGCAACACAGGCAGGGATGCAGGGAGAGGGGCCACCTGCCCAGGAACCGTGAGTGACTCTGTGACCTCCCTGGGGCCAGCAAAGCCCCAAGGGCTCCCTTAAAAAACCTGCTGCTGGTAACTCAGCCCAATGACTCACGGTTTAAAAAGTTCATGATATAAAGAATATTATCCTCTACTGTTTTTTTTGTAACCTGTACTATGACCCTTCCACTGTTCATTTTGAACACCAGTATGTCAGGACAGGTAATGATTTGAACTTTCATCCATGTTTCCTCTTTTTTATAAATCTTTAAGGGAACATTGTAGCTGCAAACCCATGTCACAGTCAGTGCTATACATACCAATACATAAAGCGTAAACTGTTTGCACGCTTTGTTTAGGACTTTTTGCAAATTGTGCATCCTACAAAACCACCTCATCTCACTTGAGATCATAGACTTGATGTGAGAAATACCACATCCTCTGAGTGACACGGGATGTTTGTTTTTGTTGGCCAGATGACAATACATGGGAGACAATGAATATTAACCACATTGTATAATTATTTGGTCCAACTATAAGGTTCTCTTTTTTCTCTTCAGAAGAAGCAAGAAAAAGTTCTTACACCTTTCACTGGCAGGTCCTGCTGAGTTCAAACTGAAGAGGCATCATAAATTCAGTGAGATGACTCTCTTTTATCCAGCCCACTGGTATACTTGAAATATTGTAGAGGGGAGAAAATATGTAAAGAACATACAGTCTTTTGAAGAAAATGATCTTTTAGCCCATTTAAAAAATGTTTTTCATTAAAAATCATTGGAGTTTTTTTGTGGTTCCTCCCCATTTTGAATTACACCTTTTGATACTAACCCCTGCTGGGGTATAGCTCTTTTTCATGCAATAACCTAAGATGGAATTTATTCTAAAATGACATCCATGCATGTTATATCCTCCTTGCCATTATTTCATAATTTACTCTTATCTAATCTGAAAGGTATCAAAAAGTGAAACTTGCTGAAGTCCATTCAATTATGCTCAATAGATACTCTTTTGTACTTTAAATAGCATTCCACTTGTGTCTGTCTATCATCTTTATCTGTTTGTCTGGTTCACTTCAATATGTTGAGACAATTACTAAATCTTTTGTGTGAAAAATTCTTGCTCTGTAGATAATGTGATCTGCCTGTGGGTACCGTTATGTATTACAGAATCACAGAATCACAGAATCATTGAGGTTGGAAAAGACCTCTAAGATCATCGGGTCCAACCATCAACCCAACACCATCACGCCCACGAAACCATGTCCCACAATGCCACATCCACACGTTTTTTGAACACCTCCAGGGATGGTGACTCCACCACCTCCCTGGGCAGCCTGTTCCAGTGCTTCACCACTCTCTCAGTAAAGAAATTTTTCCTAATATCCAGCCTAAACCTCCCCTGGCACAACTTGAGGCCATTTCCTCTCGTTCTATCGCTAGTCACTTGGGAGAAGAGACCAACACCCATCTCACCACAACCCCCTTTCAGGTAATTTTAGAGAGTGATAAGGTCTCCCCTCAGTCTCCTCTTCTCCAGGCTAAACAACCTCAGTTCCCTCAGCCACTCCTTGTAAGACTTGTGCTCCAGACCCCTCACCAGCTTTGTTGCCCTTCTCTGGACACGTTCCAGCACCTCCATGTCCTTCTTGTAGTGAGGGGCCCAAAACTGAACACAGGATTCGAGGTGCGGTCTCACCAGTGCCGAGTACAGGGGCACCATCACTCCCCTACTCCTGCTGGCCACACTGTTTCTGATACAACAGTCAAAATGTGCTAGGTATTTTTCCAAATGTGTCACAGCAATGATTTCTGTCCCCAAAACCTGCAAGTCTGGGAAAGTTAATTCGATATCCAAAATGTAAGGAATGCTTGGCAAATGGGACATACCCCTCACATAAGTGAATACCCTTGCATTTACAACGTCAGGACCCTGTTATCCACTCCTCACAGCAAATTATTCTGCTAGATATTCATAAGAAGCTACCTCAAACCAGCACAAAGTCCACCTGGCAAATTCACAGACTCTCTCATTCTTTTGAAACATAAATTAATATAACATTAATCATCTCATTCTTAATAGCTCCTCACCAACCTGTCCAATATTAGTATCTGAAACACTCCTGCACAGAGAAGTGAAGTTAAGTACACAGCACAGGCAAAGGTAGTGACATCAGTATGTCTGATTTAGAAGATCTCGCAAGAGCAATGGACATTGGATTAAGAGGATATTCTTGGACCCTAAGTCCGGAAACAAATGGGACATGCCAGCTGCAGACCCGTTTAGAGTTGGGTGCAAGTAGGCAAGGCAAAACAGTGATAGACACAAAGTCACAGCACTTAGAGAAAAGCCACAGGCAGCCACAGGAAGGAGACACTACAGTGCAAAGCTGATCTCTATTGCTGGTGTGTAACTGAAATAAATAAAAAAGGAAAAAGCTACTATCAATTGTAATTTTTCTGCTTGGAAATACATATTACCAAAGTAAATACACACTGAAAGTGCAATGGAGGAGTGAGGAGCCAAAGGATGGAGGAAAAATTTAAGGATTCTTCAAGGAGACAGGGAACACAGTTCAGGAGATCTGATTATTTGTGCTCCTGGAAAAGTTCCTCTTGTCCTAAGGCGGTGGCTGAATGCGAGACAAGGTGGTCTCTCAGAAGACCAGCAGAAGAGATACACTTCCCCATCACTGAAGGTGATAAAGTTTTTTACAATGTACAGAGCAGAGATTAAATAAATAAGTGACACTTTTTACTACCTGCAAGAAGTAAGATTCTCGGAGGGATGGCTTACACCCAATATTTTTCCATGTCTGTCAGATGCCATGGGAAAAACAGAGCACCGATGTAGATTCAAGACCTGTCTCTGAAGAGGCCCCATTTTCTCAATCTGCCGCTCAGCTGTGTTTTGCACTTAATGTATTTCACCAGAAACTAGTTCACTCCTAGCAGTACAGAGAGTAGAAAGGACTACACAGTGGCTGCCTTGATTCTGGACAGCCAGCACAAAGTACAACAGTCATAAACAATTTACAGCTATGACCAAAAGGAGTTGGGTATGTACTTTTCAGTACAGTTTTAGCTACAAATCCTTAATTTGCAAGTTAAATATAGAGGTATGGACATGCAGGTCAGGCAACTAGGTTCTTACCTTTCCTTTGTGCCCTTCTTTTCCCCATGCATCCCTACCTAACCCTCAAGGGAGTCAAGGGAGGCAAGGCAACATACCTGGGCAAACTTATGTGTACTTCCCCATGAAGGTATATGGGAAAACAAAACAAATTCCGTACCGTCCCTTATACATCATTAAGGAGATTTATATCAACTAGAAAACTGCAGTTGTGCTTGCCCTAAATCTACACTGCCTTGCACAAAAAAAGTCTATGTTTTCCCTAAATTGCTTTATTTGCCTGTGTACTAGGAAAATGGACTGGTAGGGGAAGTCCCAAATTTATCACCACTTTGTAATTCTTGACAGGTTTCTCCCCTGCCGGAATGAGCTGAGTGGTCTGCCTACCCTGCCCAGCCGCGTTTTGTGCATTTTCAACTATGTCTCTGGTGCAGAGCACCCACAAAAAACAGGTCTCGTTCTTTGACTGAAAGGAGTATAACTGACTGTCCAATGTGCTGCTCTGTGTCTATATAAAAATAAAGTCATAGGGAAATTGATGCATGCGGTCAGAAGAGGCGGAAGTCCAGGCCTCCGTAACACTACCTTTTCTCCACGCCCCTCATTCACGTACATACACATGCACACACAAACACGAGATAGATCTATATATATTTATATATATCTACCTATATCTATATCTGTATCTATTTACACATACCTAATTAAACATGTCAACTCAACACGGTCTGTTGTTCTGAGGCACATTGGGGAACGCTTGCAGACATCAAAGGGTTACCAACAGATAGGTTCCATCCTCTAAAGTTTAGACTTTACAAAAAAAAGTTATTCTTTGATAGATTTCTGACTATATCTGAGGCCTATATCTGAGGAATTATTGTCTCCAGAAATCATTGGAGAAACAGCTTTGTGCTATTACTTGTCCAGAGACTTTGACCAGGAGTACACAGTGCATCATCATAAAAAAAATGCAACAGAATAACAAAATAATCTAGACATGTATGAATGCATGAAAAAATCTTATTACATTGTCTAGTACACCAGAGATGCTTAATATCGTCTAATTTCAGCATTTGCTGCATTGAAATATTAACTGGTTTTGAATAACAAAAAGCTAATCACTGCAAAAACCCCCAAAACCTCATTAAATATATGAATGCATGAAGTGGAGGGGGGAGGGAGAAGTCAGAGAAGTTCAGACAGAAGCTTTGTAGGATCAAACAGAGACCATTTGCTGATCTGGTAGCTCTGTGACCTTCTGGGCTACATCAAACCATGTTCCCCACAGGACAATACTGTAGCAGCTTTCCTTAAAACATAGCTTAAAAATGCTTCTTTTGTTATGAACTATGTGAGAAGGCAGAAGGGGAGAGGGGAGATAACACCGCCTGAGGCAGAACAACTTTTTCTGCCCAGAGTATAATGAGTGTTCCCCGTTTTCAGGTTGGTGAAAAAGGCATAAAAAGTGATAAATCAGAATTATTGTCTTTACAGTCTCTTTTTGACTTTGATGGCAAGTTGCATTACAAATAAGTTTCAAAACATTGTTCACATTCCCCTACCCTCCCAGAGAATGACTGGAATAACATATTACACCAGTGATTTACAGGTTAATAACTGCAATAATTTTTCATCCATGTTAATAAATAGACTGCCTGTATTCAAGTTAACAAAGTATGCGCAGTAAGAGCTTTTATTTAACAACATTATTTCTTAGGAGCATGCACCTTAAGCATAGAGCTTTTTAAATTTTGCCTTGGAAATAACGCATCCACCCAAGGAAAGAAATAATTTGATTTTTAGCTGATTAGGAGAAAATCACAGAATAACTATGTCCTTAGAAAGGCTTTTGATGCTGTATTAAATAAATTAAAATAGTTTATAGTGAAATTGTCATATTGGGGGTGCATAGATGAGCAAAATATTACCTTTAAATAGTAATTAACTATCATTCACTCTTAAAAAATATGGAACTGTTCAAGCACTATCTACCTAGGCCCAGTTTTCTCAAAACTTAATGCTTTGGATAATGGACTGGAGTACTATAATCTGAAAGGTGTCACAAACCCTTTTGAAGGACTTAGGATTCAAAGTATCTTGAGAAATTGGAAAAATGGTCTAAAATCTGAAGGAAATAATTAGTACAGGTAGATGCACATGAGGTTCACGGTGGATTATGGATTAAATGTGGTTCAACAATGCGAGGCTATTGCAAACTGAGAAAAGTTACATGCAACCTATGGGACATGATTATTGTACTCTCCTCACCGCTGTTCAGATCTGAGCTGGTGTGTTTGGCACTGCAACTGAAAGAGATGGAGATAACTGGGGAAGGACCCCAAGGAGAGCAGCAAGTATAGAGAGGGTTTAATGTGCATATAAATGAGATGCAAAAGCTGAAGTTTTTCTACCATGTCTCTTCTAAAAGAGGAGATTGAATGGAGGTAAACTGACAACTTTCCAGTGAGAGATTGCACATGCTCAGCTGGTCTTCCTGATCATGGTGGAAAGAAAAAGAAGAAATCTGCTTAATTTGCACCAAAAGCCATTCAAATTAGCCATTAGAAAAAGCTTGTCTATCTGCAAAAATACTGAAGAATACGGGAGGGCATGGAATTTCCCTTTTTAAGATGTTTTCAATCGATATTAAACCATCACTGACAGATGTCTGTCCTTGTCAGTTTGAATTTCTCCTTCTGCAGAAGTATAGCCAGATGACCTCTAGAGGTCCCTTCCAGTTCTTCATCTCTGTGAAGCTATAGGGAGCTCTGAGCTAGGAGGCAAAGGAAACAGCTACTGGGTAACAGCTCACTTCGTTGAGATTTTTTTTTATCCCTGCCACTGGCATACATCCATGTTCTGAATTTACATTCTGCTGAATTACATCCAAGTAAGTGTCTACACATAGTTACAAATATGTCCTGTAAGCCAAAATAATTGTTTCTTTAATATGAATCATCTTGAAGAGCATTTTATTATTATAAATGAGAAAGTTTCTAAAAATATATTATGCCCTATTTGGCATGGTATTATAAAAATACCATGGTATTAGATTTGAAAATGTCCCCTCCATGCCAAGTCTTACCCAAGTTGACTGGTGTATCTGAGGGTAGAATTTGGCCTACTGTAATTAAATCCAAACGTTGCATCAGAGTTTAACTAGTGCAAGACCTTGCTTTTTGGTGTAAAGACAGTGGAAATTTCTCTTGCCTTTTCTTCAGTGCTTTTGGACTGCAACAGCCATTCCATAAGTTTTAATCATATGATGGACACAATTCAAAAGTAATGTATCTGCCCAGCATGAAAGAATAATCAGGGGTCAGTGGGATTAGAAAGGCAGAATTTACAGTTAGAGCTGAGTTTTCCATCCCTACTTCCTGCTCTGCATGTTTAGAAAGAACGGACCCTGATGCTAGCTGATCGAGAAATACACCTGAAATATGTTGATAATGCCTAATACAAATTCTGAATCACCACATGTGGACTTGTACACAACTGCTTATACATTTCTTGGCTGTTACTCTGAAGGTAACTGCTGACCTTACAGCAGCCTGCTGTCAGTGGAACACCCAGGGCTGGATTCTCGATCTGCTAAGTTCATTTTGCGAGTCTTACAGATTGCAAAACAGACTTTTCTTTGGGAAGTTTATCTCATGCTGTTGGAAATTATGCTGGTGTAACACTAGCAGAAGGCTGGCATGGGATAATCACTTCATGTTATCTAGAAAGAAATTTTTTTGATCAGCATTACAAGAAGGTAAATAGGTGGAGTAACAAAAGGAGGACAGGGAAGAGATAAAGACAGGTGAAGGTAACAATAAAAAGAAAATTTGAAAAAGTAAAGCTCCACTGTGTTACATTCCCCACTTTGAACTAGTTTGAAGTCCCAAAAATCTTTGCCATTTTAACTTGAAGCATCATATAGTAACTTAGAATAAGGGATGTCTTTCCCCTCGAGTGTCTTTGTGCTTGAAAAGGAGTCTCTTTTTCAGGATTTAATAGGGCAAACTTACACTGAGTACAAAGAGAAAGGCAGACCCCTTCCATTGTATTATATTTGCTTGTTCCATCAGGAGGGTTGAATCTGCTAAGTGAATGAAAAAAGGATCTCTGGGGACCATGGGACTTCGCATCAGAAATTATATCCTAACATCTGCTTGGCATGTTTTTCCCATGGGTTGTGTTATTGCCCTTATTGGGGAGTTTTCAACAATCCTGTGGAGAATAAGAACAGGCTTGGTGCTGTTTGGTTGAAAGTATACTCCCAGCACTGTCATGGTTTGAGTTTGGCTCAAAAAAAGAAGTTTTAATGGGACTGACTTTTGAGAATCTTTATGTTTGGAAAAGTATATCTGGAGGCATTGTCCAAATACTTTTTTTCATGGGGAACAGCTGCTGGAAGCAAGCTGGCCCAGGACATGGCTCTGTTTTGTTGGCTTACAAAACCACTTTCCTCAGCACCCAGGATGGGTAGCAAATCAGGTGGAAGACTGCGGGATAAAAGCTGTAAAAGTTATAACATTTGGTTCACTGTTGGTGGTTGGTTCCACACAACATTTGGTTCCACAATAAAGGAACATTATAGGAATTGTTCTTCAAGCTGAAAACCAGATTCTGCTTTCAAAATAGGTGTCGATTTGGCATTCAAGTGAGCAGCAAACATCGTTGTGAATACACTGCAACTGTGAAGACAATCAGAGTCATGTGCTAAATGATAGAGACTATTTACAAAAATTTCTATGGTACATGCTAATTTTCAAAACTGTTCTAGAACTTTATAATAATTTGATTTCACAGCTTGAAAAAAAAGGCTTAGCAAGACAGTGTATCATTCACCTTGTATACAGCCAAAAATGGTAACTTAGTCATATCTAGAATAGAATAGAATAGAATAGAATAGAATAGAATAGAATAGAATAGAATAGAATAGAATAGAACCAAACAGAACAGAACAGAACAGAATAGAATAGAATAATTTCAGTTGGAAGGGACCTACAACAATCATCTAGTACAACTGCAAAATCTGACCAAACCAAAAGGCAGCTATTCAAAGTGTTTGCCTTTTCATGGATCACCTCTATGTTTCAGAAACAATCCAGATCATAAAACTTAATTCAAATTTTGCCTGTTTTGACCACTTTTGTATGAAAAATATCTAAACAGACACAGCAGAACTAAGCTAGCTGGCCTGGGATATTATTAGATGTACCCATTCATAACAAAGAGAAGTAAAAAAGTTAAATAATATTATATGTTCCTGTTTCTATTCTATATTGTTGATGAGAAGGCTAAGTCCTCATTCAAAAAATTTCTCTCAAAAGAACTGATAGGCAAAAGTCAACAGGTAAAAAAGAGGTTGTGTGGGAAAGAAATGAGCCACTCTAACAGGCTATTAAATCCTTAAAGATAAACAGAGATAGATATCAGAAACTGATAAAAGAATCTGACTAGTAGTACAAATACAACAGCACTTAAGGAATTCAAAAGAATTCCTGAATCCCCTGGATATATGTAAAAGGATATGCCAGGCAATGTAGGGTGTCTGTATCCCGTACATTGAACTAGGAGTGCTAGAAAATCGAAGGGGAGGGAAAGTGGAGGAGGATGACAAGGTTCAGCAGTAGATTATATTAAGACTTGGAAAGATGCCTCTTCTAAGCCATATTAAATACAGAAAAGGTCAACATTTTTGGCATTCAGGCTAAACCTAAATGAGAAGGGTTCAGTGCTGTGCAACCCCTGTAATATGCTGTCAGCTCTTTAGCAGCTAGAAAAGATGTTATCAGTAGAGGCAAGAATGCAGAGGAATGTTCTTGGAGGCTTGAGGCAGATAAAAGAAAGGAGTAAGATGTCACTGTATTTTTTTTTTTCTTGAGGTCAAAAAGATCTAGCAAATACACAAATTTTATAAAATAGGTGCCTGAACAGAAAATTTTATTCTGAAGGGAATGAAAAAGAAAGCCAAAAGATATCCTTTGAAATAGCTAGTCAGTCCATCAAAACTATTTCTCTCTTGACCTTTCAGTCAGGATGCCAGTGACGTGCAGCATAAGTTGGTATAAATACATGACTGGCCATGTGATATTCAGATACGATAGTCTAGTCATAGTAAACGGAGAGGTGGAAAGAAGCCACAGAAGAACATAAGACAGAATTAACCAAGCCCTGCAGATTTATCCTTCTGTGTAGCCTTAAATGAAAAACATCTATTTAAATGGCACCCTTTTGCAAGCCTGGAGATATAAGGCAAAGGTAATGCTGTCAGCCCATACCCTTTAGCAGAGCATGTTGAAGTGTCTTGGTTCACAATAACTAACCAAGGCTCACTGAAAGAAGCAACAATCATTACAGTTGCTTTATTAGGATAATAATCATCCTAATTATAGGGAAAAAAAGTGTATTTTTATATTGTCTAGTTAGCACAAAAGTGGCTCAGGGTCTGGAACTATATTTCAGCCACTGCCCTCAAATGGACTGCGTAGTAGGTTACAACAGCTAAACCTTTGCTTCTATTTTATTGCCTCAGTCACAAGGTTTTAAGCTCTATTTATACAAGTGGTTTGAGTTATAAAACACACATTATTACTTATAAGTAATTGAAAATAGCCTCCCAGACAAACAGAGATCTGGCCACCTGAACTGTAAGTTTGCCTAGCAAAACTATAATTTGATAGGTGTGCGACAAATGGTAGATATCCGGCACTAATTCTTCTGCATGTCATTTGATACAAAGATGTAAGGAAAACAGTAGCAGAAGTATACACAGTTATTTCGAGTTTAAGTCACTAGGAAAATTATTGGGAAATTGCAAATGTCTCCCATTAACTTTTTAACTTTATTAGTATGTTTTCAATTTAGCTGACAAGCTCCTCCTTTGCAGGTCCTCCAGGAATGTGTAGAAAAATAAGGTACTTGATAAAATGTTTCCATGCAGAATTTGGTTTCAGCTATGCAGTAAAATGTACGCACTTGAGGGCAGACTTAGGCTTTTTCCTCTTTAGGCTGGTGGAAACTGGAAACGTTAAAGAAAAAATGCTTTGCTCTCCTAAAGAAAGGCTTTTTTAATAATGCACCTTACATACCTAAAGAGAAGTAAGTATGAAAGCTAAAATTTGCAAGAAGAAAGAAAAATATTCACATTAAAAGGGGTAAAGAAATTTCTGAGTCTTCTACTGACGAATGACTCACGACTTAATCCTGCTCCCACTGAAGTCAAAGCAAATTGTTTAAATCAAATTGGACCTCCTTCTAACACAGGAATAAGGGCAAGTACATCTGGAGTAACTCAAATAAAACTTATCCCAAAAGTGTGGAATTTTCTGTGGCTGCAGAGGATCGCGGCCAACTTTAAGTCATCTTCTGTTTCTGATAAGCCTGTGTAGAATTTTCAAAGTCAACTGAGTGTCCTTGAAGTCTTACTCCTCGAAGATACTTAGGCACTTCAGAAACTTTTACTCCATACCTCTTTCCAAACCACTTTTGTGTGTTTGCCTCCAACATATGCCCTTTAAATTGATGCCATGAGTGCACTTTGTACTGGAATGCAGCTGGCAGCTGGCAGTATAAATAGCTGCTCTGCTTAATTACAAAAGGAACGTTGTTTTCTTTTAGACTCCTAGCATCATCAGTGTAAAAATCCTGTTTCAGAAAATTTCAAATTCTGAACTTTATGTGTTCATTTAAATACTTCCACATTTGTATTCTAGGAGATGAAGTATGAATTTAAGATAAACTCCAAAGAAAAAGCCTGCTTTCAAATGTTTGTCATGATATTGCGCTAACCCAGTTAATATTGCCCACCATGAGTATTGCAAGCTGTGCTATAGAAGGCAACCAGCTAAACCTTAGAACAGGGAAATCCTACTGTTACTACTTTACAGATGGCTGAGTGGAGTCAGAGAACAAGTTATATCCCTTTATGGTCTCCATCAGATCATACTGAACACCACAGAGTTGACTTTTCTTATTTCCTTAACTCATGCTCTGGGTAATAGAATTTTGCGCATATGTGCACACAGCCCACGACCCCCTAAAACCTAATTAAGATGCTTTCACTGATTAAAAATAAACATTTTGGATTTTGACCATTCTAAGCATTTCTCAGTCTACAGGATGAGTAAGACTTGAGCAGGGTTTGGCTAAGCAAGTGCAGTTGGCACTAACGTCAACTTTATTCTACTCTGTGACAGTAGATTAACATGGTATCCGCATACCATGAACATCAAGCGGACCTGGAGGCGACACTCTGCTGCGCAGAGCGTTTCCTGGGCTGAAGCATCCGTCCTGTTTGGAAGTGTTCCGGGTCAAACCCCACAGCCCTCGCTAAAGCACAGCTCCAGCTGACTTCATCAGCAGCGTTGCCCGAGTCAGGGCTGCTGGGGCGTTCTTGTTAATGGGAGCATTGCCACTAGCCCTTGCCCACCGGAGCCCACAGTAGGCAAATGCCTGTGGTCTTCAGGACCACCTAGGGGGCTCGGCGACAACGGCACTGTTGCAACATGTGCTACATGCTGCTTTTAATTAGTCACAGGCAGACTTCTTCAAACAGAACGGGGAGAAATTTTCCCTCTTGGAAAAAATGCTGAGAAGTTTAACATTTCAAAAACTCTTTGGAGCCTCAATGAACTTCAGCAGAGCACAAGTTTGAAAGGTGTGGTTTTCCTTTAGTGTTGCAAATGTCTGAGACAAGGAGGCACTGAAGCTTGATTTCCAGACCAATTATTTCCCAATAAACATCTGAATGTCTTATTTGAACAAACTTTTTTAGCCTTTTAAAGTTTGCCCACCCATCCCTCAGCTGATCTGCTCTTCAGAGCTCCGTGGTTATTTAATACAGTAGCATTCTGAAATCATGCCGGCGAAGAAGGGCAGTACAGCTTAGTCACCATATGGTGATCAAAACTGTACTGTGCATGAAGGAACACACACGAGAACCACATTTTCTATTTGGAGTACTCTGCTTCAGAAATCAAACTGTCACTGAGCTCAGTCTCCTATCATCAGTACCTAATCTTAAAAAGATTACTAAATGGTCTGGACAGCTCCGAACACCAGAGTTGGGATTACACCATGCTACGCAGGCAGCACCTGGGGAAAAGGGTGGCCAGGGCGGGTGGCACTGCAGCTCTGGAGTTTAAGTCCTTCAGCATGTTGTAGGTCTTTTTCACTGGTGAGAAGAGAGCATAATTTGGATCCTCTGGAGATTAGTTGTGCAGGACATGGTTTCTCTAGCCTAAATCACAAACCACTCTTCAGATGTTGTATCCAAGCTATCAATCTGCATTGTCTTTGTAGTCAATAGAGAAAAGAGAAACTTTAGCATGTTTTGTCTATGATTTACTTTCCATGACTACTTCAAGGGGGCATTAACCATGCCCTCAGATTTCCTCCTCTTCTGTACTGACTATAAAGTCCATGACTAGTTCACATGCTGACAACTAGAAAGCAGTTGTGTGAAGTTATGAGCAAGGAATACATCCTCTCTGAGTAATCTTTTGAGAATGCCCCATTAAGGAGGCTGGGATGACTAGCTCAGATATTGACACCTACGGTGAAGACATCTATATTTAGCTAGATTAATCTGTTCCATGTTTGGCCACATTCACCACTTTTCCTCATCATCCACCACCCTCGCAGCTCCTCCCTCCAGCTTTTTACCCACCTCAAAACTCCACCTCCTGCTTAGGAAGCACAGACTACATATGCACATGATATACCCCTTGCCATTGTTGTCAAAACCTCTTCCTTTCCTCCTCTGTCAGATTTATGTCTCAGCTCATCTCTGAATTTAACAAAAGCTCTCCAAGAATTCATTTTTTGTCAGTCTCATTCCCCATGGAGTGCCATTTCTTCTAACACGTTGGACTACTTTGGACTGTCATTACCGAGCATCTTCTCGCTATTCAAAATCTTATTCACGTGCTCACTGGGACAAGTCACTTCTGACAGGAGAATAAAATATCTTTTTTCTGTTATCAGCTCTCAGATTATACAACCACAGTTGTACCCAAACTGATGCTTTTGCAAGGCTGCCACAAAGAATCACACCAAAGTTTTGGTGCCTGCAGAAGGCTATTCAGATCGGAAAAAAATCTCATTTTCTAGTCTTTTGACTAGAGGCAGTTTTGTTGCTACTTGTGGTGCCGGGAGCTAGAAGAGATGTATTTGAGTCTTTGAGCCTTCCTAGGTTAGACTTTCTTTGGGTAAATATTCAATAGGACACTGAAGACAAAGCTCTGATAGGGAAAAAAAAAGAAGTCTCATTCTTTCTACTAATAGAAAGTACTCATTTTCAGTCATGGTTCCTCTCAGTTCAGGGACTGGACACAGCCCAGCAGGAATGGGGAACAGAAAGGGCATTTTGGTACCACTGTCTCAGGATGAGTCACAGAGATTGAAAGAAACATCAGCAGAGTGTGACGGGGCATCCTGGGCCTCAGATCCTACCACAGCAGTTACAGGATCTGCGCTTTTTCTTTAAAGAAAGGTACTGCTTTTAGTGGGATGAGGAGGACAGAATCCCCCCCCGCCCCCGAAAAATACAAGGTCAGTGAAGGTCAGATTTTCTTGCTGTATGGTATCTCTACAAATGGAGAAAGAAGGAATGATGCTGCTTATATTCATGCCATAGTGTCAAATGACTTCAGCATACCCCCTTTATATGATGCATTACAAAAGGCTGCTGAGCAGCTTTTTGCAAATGATATGCCATAGAGGAAGTTACAATGACTACAATAAAACCGGGAAATTTTTCTATGGAGAAAGGTGAAGTAGCCGTAAACAATAAAGAGAAAATAAAATCATGCTTACAATGAGAACTGGAACTTGGAAATAAGAGGTAGGGACACCTTCACCTAAAATATGAAGCCAAAGTATTTCTGACATTTTAGAAAGCCTAGATAACATAATTACACTTATTTATTTGCCTATCCTGGCATTTGAGAATTCTGGTGTGTGCAGGAAGTGACAAAATACCACAAAAGAGCTTATGTTCTAATTTTTCTGGCTGATTGTGATCAGGGAAATACCAGAAATATCATGGGACATTTTTCTTACATTTGCAAATTGAAAAAGTAAAAGAAAAGCAGCTCAACTTCTGCAACTAGTGCTGAGTTAATACCTGTGATCTGAGGTTTCTTAGAGTTGAGTAGACAATTTCCTGATAAAATTAATATAGCAAATCAAGACGAGAGATGGCAGATCTAACAGCAAAATGCCAGGGACTGCATAACAGAAAGTCTGAGTTGCTCTTCTTTTCCATCATTGTCTTGCTCTGTGACCTTGTGAAAGGGCACTTTCACTCTTCAGTTAGCTGTCCCCTTGTGCAACAGAGACAATAACACTTCCCACTCAGCATAATGAATATTATTGTGTGTAATGTGCATTCTTTTCATCAAATATGAGGACACTTGCAAATGTTTTGATGAGTAAAACATAATTCATCATCTTGGCCCAACTCTTGGGTCATTTTATTATTTGATTTGGTGCCATTTTATATGTAAGAAACGCTTCTTTTCAAATTGGACAGTTTCAGTCATCCTTTACATTTATTGCTTCTGTAGTCACTTATCCCTGACTTTAATTATTCATGTTGTCTAAAATACAAAATTTTAATAATGTCAATTAAAAGAATGAAAAAAGAACTTATTTTAATCTAAAGCCAGTACAACAGGCATTTTTTATACAAGAATCTCTTAGCTAAAATCCCTCAATGTATGATATTTGTGTTCAGAGAACCTGGAGTCCCAGAGCCAAAATAACCTACTATTTGAGATGCAGCAGTCTAGGGTCGTTACTCAGAGAAACAACCACAAGGTGGAGATGTTACAAGCTCTTACTAGCAAATACAAAGCATAGTACCTAATACTGATTTTTCCAGTTTTTATCCAGGGAAATAGGATCGTATTTTAAATTACAGTTGTCTCTAGTTAACAATTATAGTGCAATAAAAGTAAAGAAAGTCTGTAATAGCAAAATAATTGAAAGGCCATTTCTATCTTGACCTTGAAATTAGTAGTTTATATTTTATAAAATTTAACGATACTAACTTGATTATTTCTTTCTACGAAGGAACATGATTTATGTTAGTGAAATAAATTGTGTATTTTCTAATTATATAGCTAGACTGAAAGTCAGCTTTGCACAGTCATCCAGATATCCCTTAAGACCTTCACAGGGCCATGCAGAAACTATCTTGACTTTAACTGTAGGAGGGAGAGTAGCAGAAAGAGAGTGAGAGCACGAGCTGAAGTGTGCTGTATTTCAGCTTCGATGTACACATCTGTACGAGTGAATGCCACCACCTCTTGCTATATCTGCACCATACGAACTGCAGGTAAGAATTGCATCAAGCTCAGGAAACTTTCAAAAGAAGTAAAAGGCAAGATTCACCATTGATCACATTTGCAAGAATAAGGAAGAGAAAGAAATAATCCTGGCATTTTTATATTCTCAACTCAGTAGTCAGAGAACTATGTAGGCAAGAAAAATGTGCATTCAGCTCCTTTTCCAAAATCTTTAAACTAGAAATTTGACTACAACATCCTGACCATCTGACCCATTAGGAAATATTCTTACAAAATGGAAGATATGGATTCCAAACTCTGCTTTGAATAAAAGAGGAAGGTTGTCTAATTATTCTACTGGAACAGGTATAAAGGAGCAACCACCATCTTCTCCTAACCTACATGATTTTTAACTGTTCTTGTGAATCTAGATCCCATCTTTTAAATGATTCATCTTTACCATCTTCAAAAACATTGATCTTTCATTGCCCACATTTTTGGCAGTACAAATATCAGAAGAGGTTTATAAGATTGCTCTAGAACACTGGAGTTTCTAGGAATTGTAGGGTTTTCTATACCCATAGAATAGTCTACCAATTTCTCTTCCTTTTTGCACCATTTTCTAAATCCCTGCTTTTTGTATAGGCTATGGGGATATGTCCTGCAGGACTTTCCAAAATGCAACATACTACTGTTGCCAGCAATCTCAATGTTTGCAAAGGCAATAAATGCTTTCTATAGGAGCGGAACTTACTCCAACTTGGAAAAGTATGACCTATCATCCTGAAGGGTTTTTACACCACTATCTTGAGACAATTAAGTTGTATGAGGTATTTTGAGACATGAAAAAAATCTCTGGGGAGTAGTACTGGTGTTATCTACATCTGTTAAATTTAAAACTTCAAAATCATTTAAACTGAGGCATAAGTCATCCGTTCTTTTCCTGGAGATACAATCTGATACAGAAGGAACTAAAAAGTTCAAGAATCATCATAGTTCTATGTCTCCATAAAATATGTCACAATGCAATATAACTGTTGGCTAAAAGTTGTGTATATGTTACTTATTCATTGCTAAGAGTTGTAAATTTATGTACAGCTATAACTTCTGGAGCCAACTTCTATCAAGCTCATCCTTCAAACCAGCAAAAATTATCCCTGTGGAGTTCTCATATTACAGAAATATCATAGCTATGTGTTATGGTAAGTAAAGATACGGAAATTAAAAGAAATCTGCTCCTGTGTTTCACATATACTATTTGTGTCCCTCCATGTTCTTCCTCTGTAGTAATTAGGTTATCCTGAATTAGGATGTGCATTTTATATTATATGTATACATTTATCTATACAAAAAGTTATTTCCCTTATTCATTTTTCAAAACAACTTTATTATTTTTAGGATGTAAGAATCTTTATATTGCAAGCATGTTGTACAGCTTATGGTTAACAGTAGTAGTATGTTACTATTGCCAGTATTAAAGCTTAGAAATCCCACTGACTCACTGACTTCTAATTTAAAATGCTAGATTCTTACTTCTCCTTTATAGTCTTACTGTATACATTGCTTTGACTTTACAAATTAGATAATGAAGATAGAAAGATTACAAAATACCAAAACAAGACTGTAAAATATTAAATTTAGGTGAAACACCCTCCCTTGCAGAAACCAGAAGACGACTCATGTATTGCTTAAATGTATGGGCTGCAGCTGGCAGTCCACACACGTTTTCTATCAAGCTCCAGAATGAAGTACTTAAGGCTGATCCAGACAAGTAAGGGATGGAAATAAGATGGTTACTGCAAGACGAAGAAGCATACTTGCTTTTTCTTCTTTATTTTTTCTGTCCGTCTCCATATCCAGAGCATTTGCAAACACAATGCACCTAGTGGTGTCAATTTCTTCTTATTATCAGTACATAAACCCACAATTACGCATTCATTATGAGTCACTACACACTTCTGCATGAATAACTGTAGATAGACGTTGTTCTCTGAAAACTGAAAAATGCACCCACAGTTATTTCTAGCCCAGTTAAGGAGGCTCACTGAATATATGTCTATGTGTGTTTAGATCAGCAAAGACTCTTACGAGGCAGCAAATCCTTAAAATCAACAAAAGTGTGAGCTGGTAGCTACTGTAATTGCTAGCAGTGAGTCATATTAACAGAGAAATGGTGAAATATGGCCTGTTTTATTATTATTATGAGGGGCTATAGCTAGATTCAACTGAAGAATATAGGGCTCATGGGAAGCCTCATAAACACTGACATAATCAAGTATTGGTTTTAATACAAATTCATAAATTTTTATAGGTGTCGAGTTGTCAGGCAGATAATATATGACCAAACTCTGGATAAAGTATATGGAAAAAAAGCATTCCAGAAGGACTGCAAATATAACACGATACAGTGCAATGCCACTGAAGACTGCAGCTTTGTTGGGACCACAGCTGTGAGCGAAGGGATGCACAAAGTGGTCTGGCTGGTGCCTTTGGAGGGCTGGCCTGCCTCCTGAAAGCCTTCTGTACTCAGAGAATGCTTCGTTGAAGCTATTAACAAGAGCTAGCAAAGAAACATGAGCAGTAAATGTACCGAGTGTATTTTTCACAGAATTTCTTCTTTTACTAAAGGCAACATTTCCCTTATGAAGAAATAAGAATAGGGATGGATGGGTTGGAAGATTTGCCAAAGGAAGAGATGGGGCCTTTCCCCAGTAAGTCAGAAAGCTGGACTTGGTCCAGAGAAGTAGTGTTTTGTGTGCAGCTACTCGTGTTTTGTGTGCAGCTACTAGCTGTGTTTCCCCAGTCACCAGTGGAGTATCATACACAGTGCATGAAACACCCCTTGTAAAAGACGTCAGCAGCAGCACAGATCACCTACCTCTCAGCTTTAGGAGCAGGCTCTCTAGCTCCACAGTCAACAAATGCAATGAGTGTGTTAGAGGAAGATTCAAACTGCTGCAGCTCATGCTGGGTAACGACTGGGGAAAAAAAGAGCCTGAATGACCACCACGGCAGTCAGTTTTACCATTGCAGAGTAGATAAAGGAAGTGTCTAAGAGCACAGATGGCTGCAGCTTCTCCCTGACTCTCACATAGAAGAATGCAAGACAGGGGCCCCTTTCCTCCTCTGCTCCATCGCTGCTCTGCTCCCCTTACAACCCCTCCTCGATACTGCAGTTTGCTGGCCATCAGCCACTCACTGCTTCCCTATGGGCAACTACAACTGCAGTTGCATGATGGGAGGTGTCTTGCCAATTGTGAAATACTATATTCTGACATAATATAATCTCTCCATGTAAAATAAAAATGCATGAAAACAGCAAGCAGAATGGCTAATAAAATGAAAAGATGCAGGGGAGGGAGTCTAAGGAGAGAGAAATTCTAGCCTTGTTCAGATCAATGGCAGAATTCCCACTCTTTTCAGTGAGCCAAAATTTCACTCTAGATATTCATAACCCTTTTTAGCTACATTTTAGATAGCTAGTTTGGCAAATTGTACAGTGCTTCATGCTGTGTGTATAACTTCAGGATTTATATTAAATTGATTAGGTTTGGAGCCCTTTTACTTTGGTCACATATCAATTCCAGCCTAAATATTATTAGTGCATGTGACAAATCAGTTTTTCCTAAGAAATACTATCTTCTTAGTGTTCAGAAGAGGTAACATAGGTTTTGGGATGGCTACAAACAGCTTAAGATGTTGGTACCCCAGGCTCATCATAAACTTTACACAACCAAGGGCTTCTGTCTTGCCTTGTATAGTCGATTGCCCTACACCTGTCCCAGAGCCACCCACTGATTGCCCCCCTGTAGCGGGCCCCTGACACGCCGAGACCCTGGATGCTACACGGCAGCATCCACTCCAGTCTTCAGCCTTTGTTGCCTCTTCTTCTGAAGGCACTGTAAAGACCCATTTAAACCCTGAAGTAATGCTGTAACTTCCCTCTGACAACAATTTTACATTTTGATCAATGTCAGAAATAGATCTGCCACAGTGACCTATCCATACACAAACCTTGTCATGCACCATGACAGTTCAGTGCATCCACCGCATCAAGCTCTGGTGGTGCTCAAGGACCTTAATAGATACATTTCAGGACAATCCAAAGAGAGAGAGGCACGGATCTCTGGAAGTTATTTGGATCTATAGAGATCCCACACTGTATTATGTCAAAAGAAACCCAACTTTTAGAGAAAACAATGCTTCCCACTCTTAGGAAGTTTGACTGGAAACAGCATCAAGGAGAAAAACCAAGTCACCTGATCCATTCTGCAATGCATCACGTACCATGGTGCTGTCTTCAGTACAAAATTACCCTTCATCTTGGACTGGGAAGTCCGAGGCTAGCAGCATTTGGTAAAACTGAGCAGGAGCAAATAATTCTTACATAAGTTTGTGCTCTTTTAATAACTGAGTTTGTTTGATGAATTTGTCTACTTTGGACAGTGCTTTAGTCATTTTTTACTTCAGACTCTCTCTGAAACAACCTTATATTTTATACTCTTAAGGATAAACAACCTTATAATTTATACCAGTTAAATATATATTACAGTACCTTATAGCTAACATAAGCCCTTTGTTTTCCCTCAGAACATTACAGCAAGCCATATTATGAATCAATAAAATCTGCTGCCTTTTCCCCTTGTTCAACTGTATACACTTGGGGCCTGGGGCAGTGCCAAAAAAAATCAACACATACCAATGGAGGTCATAAAGAAAAAAATCTTGACATCTTCTCCTGCCACTCATTTTAGCATAGTTAGTCTGGCTGGACGCATAATTTACTTTTCAGATAATGTGGTAGTTGATTACTATTGCTCACCTCTCAGCAGATATTTGGGTCAAATTTCCCAGCTCTCTTAGCTGATACTTCTATTGTGTGAATACTTGATATGCTACAAAATATTTATTATAAAAAGGGCATTTTCTTCCTTTCTTAATTTGTCCGGAGTGAGAATTATGCATGCTGAAGCTCATTCTGTAGGGAAAACAGAAAAAAACAAAAGACAGCAATCAATCAAAAGTTTTAACTCTTTGGGGATTTCTTATTGAAAGTTCATAAGAAATAGCATCATTTAGTTTAGGACTAAACGAAAATCACTCACACAAAACATATGTTCCATGCCTAAACTGCAGCATTTATTAAATGTTGCCAACCGTAGTTCATAGTTTATGTGCTTATTTTTATGGAGCACCACTTCTTCACACAAGGCTGTGTTTTTGTAAGCAGACTGTCAACACAAGAAGAATATTCACTTCTGACTTTCATTTTCTAGACTGTTCGTACTATGACTCCTCAGAAATTAACCAACTCTGTTCATGTTGGAGACGGTGACAAACCTTGTATTTTCAACAGAAGCTGTTTGAAGGCTTAGCCAAGGATGAAAAACAGTCAAGAAAGCTGGATCTGATCTGAAACTGATTCCTGGATTTCAACACTTCTCAAGAAAACACTGAAATTTCAATGTTTGGCCAAAGTGACTGATTTAACATCCCCTGAAGTCAGAGTCTTACTTTTGAATTCAATAGCATTGGACTCAGCCCATATGCCCTAATTCATATCTGCATCTCTAATTAGAAAAAAAAAATTGAAAAGTAAGTTTAAATAGCACTCTGGAAAGACAGGCACTGAAGTACATCTCTAAATGTTCCTTTGTATCATGGCTATGATAAGCAACCATAAGAAGAACTACAGGAAACATGATAATAACTCTAAAATAATATAATTTACAATTTTACAGTCTGGGGCATTTCTTTTTGGAAAACAAAGTGCAATCATTTTAAGCGTTATAAATTATCAAATCTAGAAACTTCAAAAAAATCTTCTCCCAGCAATGGCCTAACAGGATACTGTAGTTGTAATGTCTGATATATAGATCTGATTCTGCAACAGAGCTACTACACAGCTGCTCACATCATGGAGAGGTTACAAATGACTGTACTAAGCACAGTTCCTCTGTCACCTTGCCAGCACTCGCTATATTTTCCTGTGGGTCCAGACCAGTCCTGTCAATGTGATACTCCTCCCATTGATTCTAACAGCACTGGAACAGCTCCATGCTAACAGGAAAAGTACAAGCAGAAGCGGGCCTTATGTTTGTAATACATTTCATTAATATTTCCTTTAAAAAACAAACCCCCATGAAAATGCAGAAAAAGTTCTTTTGATATGGTATGAAATGTCAATAGAATAACTTCCTTGCTTCCATTTGTAAATGTGGTTTGGTGGGTTTTTTTAGACTGTAGTTGCACAAACAGTCCAGGCAGAGGTGAGTGAACAGTTTGTTATATTTTCCTGTCTTTTCATTCCCTCCTACTTTCATTTTGTTAATTTTCCCAGTTGTCCCCATTCCACTGAAGTAGCTATAAATGGGTGCATCCCTCTACTTCTTTTGGGACTGGACGCAAGCCCTTGAAGCGCAAACCAATATGGACACAGAAAGCCCCGAGCACACAAATAAACTGTTTTCTGACTGAATGATAGTGAACTGCTCACCTTCACAATTCTAAAGGTTGTTTTGAACACGTTGGATTTTTTCTCTTTGCATTTTGTCATGCTTGTACACAAAAATGTACGAGAAGCCACAGATGGAGTGCAGCCCTTCTCCCAGCCAAGTAGCAGGGACCCATCCAGGTGTGGGCTGCTCGAAGGGCTGCCTTCACTGCAGCAGAGATGAGGAGCAGCATCCCCGAAGCGATGAACGCAGCTCCTCTGCAGCCTCCCTGAGACCGACAACCTCTTCCAGGAAAGCTCTTCATGTTTAAAATCTGCAAATACAGTGCCATTGAGAGAGGGTGTAAATGCACTTTTCTTTTTTCTCCAGAAGAGATGAGTGTAAAGCAAATCATAGGATTTTAACAGCTAGAGTGACTGCTTTTGGTCTGTATAACTGTGCAAAGGGTCCGTTGCTGATCTTTTTCACAAGACGGTATTTAGTTAATATACACCTCAGGAGATTGCTCACGGCACTGTGATTACTTTTGAGCTGGCACCACACTACTCGTTTCACTCGTTTATCTTGGTGCATTCGTTGACTTGTTCTCAGACTGTGCAACTCCCTCAAGATATTGCTGTTTTGATAAAAGGCATCTGGTAACAGGGCAATGGCAGGGACTAACCAGGCCAGGATTCTTCCGGCTGAGAAGACCTGCAGATGCCAAAAGCATCTTGGGTTTTTTTAATAAACCAGGACTCAAATGATTGCCAGAGGTAATTTTCTAATTACACCTAATTCTTACTGATGATAGAAACAACTCCCACTGAACAGAAAGCACAATGTACAAGTGGATATCAAGCAGTAATTTATCTCCCAATCTTGCCTCTTTTCTTTAAATAAATCATGATTTTTCCATTAATAAGTCAATGTAGGCTTTTGAATAACAAGTGTCTACATGTATTTGCCATTCTAAATTTGCTGCACCTCATTAAAAAGGTTGAAGAAGTGTAGACCTTTTTTTCCTCTCCAATTTTGTCTCCAATTGCTGTCAATCTTTACAGCCTCTTGGCAGCTGGCTCCTAGCCACACAAGTACCGACTGCAGTTAAACTAACTGAAACATTGCCTTAAAATGAGGGAACAGAAGAAATTGTAGAAAAACCTAGTTTGACTTTTGAAAGCTGTGTTTCAAAGAGCTTTGGCTTTGTTTGAAATAGACAGAAATTCTTGGTTTTTTTCAAAAAGTAACAAATTCTGAATCTATTTTTCTCCCATAATCAAGCATCTGGTCAAACAAATATCATTAGTTGCCCCAGGATCCCCATGGCAGTGCTGTGAATTAAGATTTGTTTGGTATGAACCTTCAAGAGTGGGATCTCATGAATTTTTTTTTTTTGCAGATCTTCCTCAGCTACAGCTTTATTGCTATAGGTAGCAATGAGAAAAGGTAACCTGATCCAAGGATGGGTTTTGTGCAACATCATTCTGTAAGCTGCCATTGCCAAAGGAAGCTGGGACCAGTCAGGGTGAAGGGAAGCCCACTCTGGGCTGAACAACAGCTTGTGTCAGCATGCCCAGATCCCCGTCTGCCTGCTGTCTCCTCGTTTCCTCCCTGCCTCCATGTGCCCAGGAGAGCTGCTGCTGCCCATCCTTGCTCTCAGCTTGGCACACTACTTCTTGCCGTGTTTCTGCAACTGCTGCATTTTGGGGCTTCTGCAAAAGTCCAGGGGGACTTAAAGCCTGATAGCAATAAAACTGTGCTGTTGCCTCTATGAAGGGCAGTATGCCACATATCTTCAAAACATTTACATTTGTCAGATATCCAAATGTTATCAGTTCTAGGAAAGCATTGGTGTGTCGGTCTCTCAGGCAGGCAGATGAAAAGAGTCTAATCAGCGTTACCCTGCTGTCCTGCTGTCCAGCAGCAGCCAGCCCAGGATAACCGAGAATCTGCAGAAATTACCCACCATCTGATCCTGTGCACCTTGAAGCAAATTTGAGTATTGCCTTCTGCTATGTGGAAGAATTGGAACATTCAACTTTATTAATCATTCTTTAAAAAAAATTTCTAGTGCCAGAAGGTCTTATGGTGGCTAACGAAGAATTCATATTGAATAAAATTTAGATATTTCCAAGAAGAATGAAAACACGTGTTCAGACAGGATGAGAAGTAGCACGATATTTTATTACCCACCCTAGCAAATAATTCAGTGCAAACCATTGAGAGAACTCTTGACATGTATGTGCAACTTTTACCCCACCGTAACTAATTGTCGCTGCAGGAGACAGTGTTTCCTGGTGCAGAATATCATTGTAATAGAACATCAACTCTATTTTTCACTACTGATGAATGTAGGATATATTCGGCCTTATTCCAATTCTTCATTCTCTCTGAACAGTACTATTATAGTTAATCTTTTTACCCAATTTCTCTGTTTTTCCCGAAGTCTCCTGTGTTGTAAAATAAAAGTTACCCACCTGATTCTAAATTGGTTGTTTACAGGACTGGATTAATTGTGGAAGAGCAAGTTCTTTGCTTAAACTGCCAACATCCAAAGAAGGCCCTGAAGATAGATGAGCTGTCGCAATTTCCCTGGGGCAAGATGGGACCTTTCCTTTCTCAGTTCTTTTCTCCCTGTTTTCAGAAAGGGTGCAACTTGCGCATTGCTTTGCACCACCTTATTGAGCAGACCCTTGGGGAAGAGGACTGGCATGGGTGTGGCTGCAAGGATGTGCTTGCCAGATCCTGATGCATGGAGGTCAGATGTCTGCAGGTTGGATAATGCCTTGGTCTCCAGGAAGCAGCTCTGTTGTTACCCTGTAACCGCAAAAGGAGAGATCTCGCCTTGCCCTCCTCCATCAGAACCAGTTCATACACAAACAGAGATGGGAATTTGACTGCAACATTTCAGAAATCCTTAGAAGCGGTTGATCTTTCATTTTCTTATCTAGTGCAACAATTATTCTTGAACATATGGGCCAGTCCTATTGTAAATGTTAACTCTTAAAAACTGATCATTTGACTTCAGCAAATTCTTTGTATTGACAGCTTATTGCAATAATACTTGTGCTATTCTTTTAACATGGCTATGGCCACACACCCTGCACAAAACATTGTGGTACTATTTTTATAAGCTCTTTCTTTTTCGCAGCCAAAGACATTGGCCCTGGTTTGCACTGATAGTTGTGCAGGGCAGAGTGAAAGAAAAACCCTGCCAAGAATCTGCCTGTTGCAGCTCCAAATTTATTTTCATGCCTTGTAAAGCTAAGGATCATTTGAAGACTATCTCCAAACTCCCAGGAGAAAGGAAAGTGCCTGGTCGCTTGTAAATATAGCTTAGTAAAATAGATGGGTTTTTTTCTTACACTCTGTAAACACGTGTACATTGTGCACAGTTTGCAAACATGCAGCTGCACACTCACTTTTTTTTTAAAACACTGGTGTTAGTTTATACTGGAATAAGGCTAAGCAGTCAGAAGATTTTCTATGTGGACTGAAGTTTCTCCCAGAATCTGCTTTAAACCACACAATACAATTCCAGTGTGTCTGACAGAACGGTATGGGCCATGTTGGCTGCAACACTGTGAGAATAGGAAAAAATGAATTCAAGACCATCCTGATGATAACAAGGATAAAGCTTTATAACAATAACCATAAGAGCCACTGGATAAAGTGTAACTGGCTGTAGCCTCAGGCCCATGTCACGTTACTACGGCCAGAAAATAAAGATCATTTTGTTCCCCACACTTCTGTGTGTCATAACATTATTAAAGACAGATTGCCTTACTTAAGAAGCACAGTATCCCTAAAAACTGAGCGAAAGGCAAGTCTTTTACCAGTGGGGTACTTACTGCTCGCATCAGAGCTGTTTCTGCCTTCCAGCGCAAAGCTCTGGGGCAGAGATGTCCTTGCCAGGCAATCACAAAACATTTGCTTCAGAGACCAAATACATTTAATAAAAAAGTTTCTTGCCCTACAGCAGTCTTTTTACTCTTAAAACCCATGTACTGCCAATAAACTCGGGGCTAACACAAAAGCCACCTCTGTGTCTCAGGCTGGCTTTTTGGACAAAGTGCTGCACATGTCCTGTGCCCAGTTTGGTCAACTGCAGAATGGACAAGCCTCACGTCTTGCAAATCTCAATGCTAAAGAAGACTTTTTCTCTGGGCAAACTGTGCCTTTTCGATTAGATTTTCACCATCCTGCCCTTCCAGTGCCACAGCAGCTCCCGGTTCAGAGTCAGCAATGTCACCAGGAGCAAGCTCTCCTGAATACCACCTGGAGAGATTTATTTCCTCTCCGACTCTCCACAGTGTAGTATCTCATTAACTGCATCAGAAAACTCAACATCTTTTAAAAACCTCACCAACCACATACACAATGGCCTTCCAAAGCTGCTTTATGTTACTTCTGCAGGAACATAATAAGCCTCCACACTCTCCAGCTATTCATCATTTTGCTATAAGTAGGGCACACTGATACCCTCAGTTAAGACAACTTTATCTAATCTTAATGGGACAGTTACCCCAGTTTTGTGAGTGCCAGCATCCTTACTTCATTCATGCCCTCTTATCAGTTCATGTCATTGTGCTTTGCTTGGCACTAGAGAAGCTTTGAAGGGCAGATTCAGAGTTGACTCTTATTCATCTACTCTTGTACACCTTTTTCCTCTCTCTGAACTGCCAAAATGGAGATCTGGAAAGCGAATTGTTATTTTTATGCACTTGAAAACGAAGCACACACAGGAAACAATTTCTGGGGAAACAGTAATAGGCAAAAACTATCTGAAAGAATGCACTGGACCCCCTCCTGTTTTAAGTTTTTCCAGATGTTGGCCAGGTGTCCTTATCCATACATCACTGAGTGGATTAAAGCTGGATTCTGCACACTAGATATCAAATCACTTGCAGATATCCTCTATATCATGCAGCACTTCAACATCCACCTGGAAATTCCTCCCAGGAATGGATTTGTGTGCTACTCGCTTCAAGTCCACACCAGGTTCTCACCCTTTTATCTTTCATTACTTTGTCTTTTCTTTAAGAATAACTACATGAAAATTGTGAAGAATCTTCCAAATGTGCGTTTTCATTTGTCTCTCTCTTCCCTCCTCCAGAAGTTACTCATTTTGTGTTCGGAGAAGATTCATATTGGAAGGAATGGGAGGAAAAAATTTCTGCCAACACGTTCAGAAGCGGAATTGGCCTCTCTAGTATTGGAAGTGGCACAAGGATAAAGCAGAGCAGAGCAATGCTGCACAGAAATCAAAGCTTTCTTGTTCTTCTGCTGTTTTGCAATCATTGTCACCACCTACAATGGGAGGACTGAAGCTCCAGAAAGAGAACTGGGGCATTTGCAGGGAGTGTTTCAACATCTTATAGTGGTCTCTGCTTTTAAAGTTCGTATCCTTACTTATTCTGATATCTATAATAGCACATTATTGTAAATAGTCATCATACTAACTTCACCAAAGTTCACCCATCACCGCCAGGTCACTGTTTATCTTTCTCCCTTGCCTTGAACTTGGCTGCTTGCTGCAGTCACTATTCCAGCTGTTTGAGTGAGTGTTGCTGAAACCTCCTTAATGCCTGCTTTGATTTCATATGTTACACACCACAGAGCACTACCCAAATATCATGTGTTTATAAAACCTGTTGCCTTGCTTATTGTATCTCTAGGTTTGAATTAGCTGATGCACCATTTGCTGTTCAGTAACTTTTGCAAGCGTCCTCCAGCAGAATGCACGTAGCTTGAGCAAAATTGGGGGACAAAAGATACAAAAATCTTCTCATGGCTGCAATTTCACCTTTTGCCAAAACTTGAGTGGCAAACTGTGAAAAGGGGCTCTTCTTCCTAAGGAGAAAGTACAGATTCAGATAGCCTAGAAAGGAACTGCCTTCACTCAATTCAGGTTAATTGGGGAGAAGTGGAACATAATTGCTGATGAACAGCTAAGGACAAAACCAGAGAAAAACTGATTTAAAGGGCGCTTTTTAATGACTTCATCATAAAGACAAAAGTGTCATGAAAAACTTGGAACTTTCCACGTTTTTCACAGATAGGCTGTGTACCTGTGAAACCCATCTGTTTCTGTTCTGCCCAAGGTAAGGTTTGGCTGCTCTATGATGTGGCCTTAGAATTATATGATGATTGCTTTTGCTTCATTTGCAAGACAAAACAGGGTGCAGAAATCTCTGTTCACTGAAGTTAAAATCCAGAAAGTTACCGATTTCTTCATGCACAAAGAGCCACCATGTACTTGCACTCCAAATGACTTATTTTAGATAAAATGGAAGCATGTGAGAAAGGATAAATGTCAAAGGCCCCAAGAGGGACTTCATTTCACACTTTTCTTTTGGGACAGGCTGTCTCAGCTGTGTCGCGCAGCATACCAAACAAGCAGACTCCATATTTCATTAAAGGGCTCATTGTAGACAAAACAAAAGATGACCAATGATGAACAAAGCCACACTGTGTAAGGTATATCTTAGACATTGAAAGAGGTAAGAGACCTTGCCCCAAAGAGCTCACAGTCACAAAAGATGTATAGCCACAAAAGTCTCCTTGTAGCACAAAACATCGGATGCTTTTCCAACATAAAGAAGCAATTTTTCTCAAAAAATATCCTGTCTATAACAAAGTCTTCTACCCAGATGTTGTGTTAAAAAAAAGAATGTAATCCAGACCTTGTGGAAGAAAATTCCGTAAGGTGTTCAGAGGGCAAAAAAACTTCCAGTTACAGCAGTGTTCTGGTAACTGTAAATCATCTCTGGCATGTTACCGTCCTAGTTCTTTATGTTGTCAATTCAGCAGTAATGCCCTTATTCTGCCATTTTGTGAGATATGTTATTCCTTTCACAGCTTTGAACGATATGTTCTCATATGAAATGTCCTTATAGCTGTACGGAATAGGCCATGAAATATCTAAGTAGTCTTTTTTCCAATCAAGCTTTTATATACTTGATTCACCGATTATGATTGATAGATAGCTAGACAGACAGATAGATGTATAAACATGATCTTTATAGATATCACTAACAAAGCAATGTTAAAACATTACCCTCAAAGTGGAGAAATGAAAAGCTAAGGCTTGGAAAGCAATACCATTTAATCTGTATTTTTCATTATTATTTTATTCTCTTATGCTGTGGGACCATAGGGACATGTTTCAAGGTACTTCTCACTAAAGAAGCAGTAATTCAAAATGCCACCCTGTTCCATAAGAGGATGCTGACATCATAAATGTCACAGACATTTTATTCTCTGGATTAGCATTTGAAGTGAATATGTTGTAGACTGCACAGGCGTTGGCTGAGGCTTGTGGTCTCTCAGGTAAAACAGCTTGCTTAAAAAAAGTATTTGGCACTAATTTGGACTTTATAAAAATATCCATCAAGAATTTTATGCAAGAATTCCACATGAATTTGGCATCAGATAATGGAAATTTTTTTTTAAAGTCCAAAGTATCTGAAAATGGGTTAAATGTGTAACATGGCCTCAGCAGTTCTTAAATGGCCTATATTTCTATAGGATTTTATACCCTGGAAGAGTCCAAAATAATTTTAGAAATTATGGGAAATTCTTGACTCTTTGGCCTTAGGACCCTTTTGCCAATGTTATTTAGCATTTAGTCTAGCCACATGCCTAAAGGAACCCCAGGTGAAACCTGGCCATTTGCGAGGTGACACACGTAGGAAAACTCCTCAAGATAATACAAGAATATCATGCCCTGTTGAATAACTAGGAAGACTACAATACTCAGAATACAATAGCCCATATGGAAATTTGGGTAATACAACAAAGAAAATAATGCTGGCAACGGAATTTCTTCTTTTAAATGAAATTACGTTGATCTAAATGGATAGAATCTGGAGGTGTTGGCACTCCCTTTGCTGAGTGTGCAGGCTGGAAGGCTGATTTGATACGGTAGAGGTGGCCATTAGGTCACTCTCCAACATTTCAGAGCCCTGGTAGACTAGTTCATTCAGGTCAGCTAAAAAATTTTACCCAAAGAACTTGCAAATCAGTACAAACACTTGTCTTTGTTACGTTACAGCCAGCTGCAAATGCTGAGTGCAGAGATTCTGCGTGGGATCATTAACCAAGAAGTTTACAAAATTTTCACTAAGCTGGAAAAAACCCAAAGATTGACCTTGAGCTTCTGAAAATGTTTCTTGGAGAAGTTGTTGTTTTGAGTGTAGTTTTGTGACGACCAGACCATGGAAATGACTTTGAATGACAGCAGTACTGCATCCACCAGTATCATGATGGAAAAACAGTCAACAATTGCATTGGTCATGAAACAGCTCACTCTGCAAATCAACCAAAGCACAGCCTGAACCTGATTAAATTTTAAAATGTAGAAAATAAATTTGAAATTTTGCACTAAAGCAGATGCGATCACCCCTATATCACTTCTGCCATCAGAATCTCGTGGAAAGTCTGTTCTCCTGTGCTCTCAAATAGAAAAACTTAAAAAGAAAAAAAAAGTCAAAACGTTTTCAGTTGGGGGTTTGGTTTTCCAACTTAAGAATTTTCCAAAGCAGTATTCTCAAGGCTAGCGCTGGCCATCCTAAATCACAGTCTCAGTCTAAGGCTCTGTTCGGCTCCAGGTACAGAAAGTCTTGGGAGCTGCTTCCCTTTAACACTGACTAGATACAGTGCCATGGATGCCAGACCTCCTTCCCCCCATAACCTCCTTTTCTGTTTCTTTCTAACTCTATTCACTAGAGAATGTATATGTGTAACTATCATCTCATGAATGATAGCTTTTATCCTGCTATAAGATCCAGAGGTTATTGGGATCCTGCCTGCAACTAATGACTAAAAGGGTATTTTCTAAAAATGAAGAGGGCCTCATGTGGCAGAATCAGTCTGGAGCATTAGCAGGTACTGGAGCACAAGGTCTATCTTTTGCTGCTATAAAAGGTTCTAGCCCATGCATACATACACTGGTACTATATATATTCTTTTGTTGCTTTTCCTTTGCTTGTGAAACTCCTTTCACTTTACAGCTATGCAAGCTGCAACAAAGCTCTGCTCATAAAATAATCCAGCTGCATCCCACTATGACAGTAATCCAAAAACCTAAGACCTCAAAACTTCAGCAGCCCTTGCCAGATTTTCCCTCGCCCTTCCTGGGTTAGTACTGCAGCCAGTTAAAACCACATTGAAATTACCTTTTAAACATGCCTTTAGGCACAGAGCTAAAGCAAAGGTTTGGCAAAGCTCATCGTGTTCTTAATGCTCTAATGCCATATTATTACTACTCACTGAAAAGCTTAATGCATTTAAACTCAACCATCATGCCAAAATACACTGGTGTTATTTAAGAGTTTGCCATATAATTTGAACTGATTGCATATTTATTGTTGAAGCAGTCTCAAACTGTAAAGCCTTCTGGTTTCCTCAGAAGCACTTATCCCTCTCATGCTTTGATAGTCTCTTCCTACACAATTATTATTCACAGCAGGCTTCAGGGAAGTCTTTATTTAATAGAGAATATTTACATTTCTTTTGCCTTCCATCACTAAAGTTTTAAATCTGGGGTTCAGAGATTTTTCTTCTAAAAAACTAAAACCAATCTGCTGCAGCAAAAGATCTCAGATTCTTCTGTTTCAACACACTTCACCTCCTGGCATGCCCCAAGGAGCAAAGGTCCCTGTACAACTGCATTTTGGGATGTGTCTATACATGCACTGCTGAGAGATGATGCCCTTTCTTTGTGAAAGCTGTTAAAAACAGTGTGAACTGCAACAAATACATTCTAGGGATACTTCTTTAATTCCTGATGCCATTTTTAATTTGAAAGATAGATACTGAGAAACCGGGTAACTGTCAATGGCCAGCCATTGTTTTAAAAAACCCCACAACCCAGGCATCTGAAATAGAAAGGTGCATGTTCACGCAAGGTGAGAACATACAACAGAAATCTCGGTATCTGTGTGAATAATTTTTTTTTTACCATTTCACTTAAACTCCTCCTTGTTCTCGTTTCAATGCACATTTTGAATTTCAGAGGCAAATTCACAGTTCCTAGCAGAGTGCAATCACAGAAAGATACACTTCTTGCAGCAGTTATAATAGATTAAATATTGATAAATACCAGCTACACCCTCAAATTACACTTGGGTAGCATCCAGTGACAGTAGGTCCCTGCAAACCATTCAGTAGCATCTTCTCAGTTAACCTAGTCTCTCACAAAAGTGCTCCCCTCTTCTCCCCTTGTTTTTCCCTTTACTTTCTGATATCACTACATACACTCCAGAACATCCAAGAATTGCTAACTACTGGATGCTTTTTCCCCATCTACTTTCAGGAAAGACTTCCTTTCACTAAATTATTCTACTAGCTCACCTACTTGAAATACCCCAAAGTAACCTAACTTGAAATAACATCGAAACACAGCAGTGCCTTCTATCAAGGACATGAAAATAAATCTACTACGGCAAAGACAGACGTGTTCAGTAATATATCTTCTTCAGTTGCTCAGAAAGGCCTCCATTTGGCAGCATGCTGAAGGAGAGAGATATGGTCTGCAGTCAGCGAGAACAAGACCAGGTCTCAAGTGCCCACTGTCAGTTCACGCAGAGGTAAATCGCAGAAGGGAAAAGCGCACTTTGTTACGTTAAAGTTCTCCAGCTGGCCTTCGTGAAGGAAGACCAAGAGAAGCATTTGACCCTCTGTGTATTTAACAGGATCTGTGCCAGGGAAACAAAAAGAGCCCACACACAGTCCGCAAATTTATCAAGTAAGTATCTTTCAAGAAGTTAGAAACAGTGAGTCTTTCTTGGGCGACAACTGTGTCTATGTTGCAAATCACCTCTTCCACAACAAAATACGATTAAGAATTTGCATTTCTTTTTATTTTTCCTTTCCTTCCAGGCTTATAGTTCTGTTTGTGCCCTGCAAACGGCCAGCTGACAAGCAGCCACAAAGTCACCAAATCAGGCTTTGCTAACTGAGTTTATTTTTCTTTAAAACTATCGATCAAGCAGACCAAACTATGTATGTGAAGCTCTTTATGATGTGCTTTGTGCAAAAGTGAGATTAGGAAAGAGTTGAACACCAAGGCCTTTAATTTCTCTGGATATTCCACTAATGGTGAAGTAAAATACATTTGCAGGCTAAATGGGAGGTACTTTTAGATTGGAAGAGGATAGCGCTACTGAGGATATGGGAGGCATGAAAAGAAACAAGACAGAAACCAAAACGTACTGAATCATGCTGGTCAATTAAAGAGTACAGCACTGCCACCCAGATGGAGGGGAGCAGGAATCCACAAAACTTTCAGCTTCGACCACATCCAAACAGGCGTATTTCACAATGAAAGCTTCTGTAGGGATCTGCAGTGAATCTGGAGCCACCCACGTATCGGGTACTTTGTTTGTTTTAAACTGACATGCTCCTTTCCTGGACTGATAAATGAATGGGAGATGGAAGTGAAAGGAAATAAATAAATCTCATATGTAGAAATAAATACATTCTCCCTCTTCGTAGCACCAGGAAGAGAGCCCTTGCCAAACTCTGAAAAGTAGGATGGCAACTGTGTGTCATTTTATCATGTCTGAAGCTGATGGAGATGACGTTACTTGGAAAAATAAATCAAGTTTGTCACAAAGCCTCTTTCAGCTTGATTTCTTGGCACTATATTAGCCGATACAAATGAACTTACGGTATCAATGCTCGAAAGTCAGAGGCCAAGAGCTACAAGAACAGCCAAAAGATAGTATTTCTTTAACATCTGGAAGTAAGGAACTACACTTTTTCCTGAATGGCTTTTATCAGACAGAACTGTTACTTGCACCCCTCTTCCCACCCAGATGCCCCACCCTGATGAATGCCTCTAGTATTATATGGCTTTCTAATCTCCTCCTTCACATCCATGAAGGGCTCACATCTTCCTGCTCTCAACAAGGCAAGAGGTAGCCATCTACCCCTTCCAACAGCCAGAGAACAGACGTGCTTAAAACCAAACATTGGCATGCAAGCCTTGGGGAAAGAGACGGGGCAGGTAGCTGGGAATCTCAGCATCTCCCATGCCTGGAAGGGGATTTTTACTGACTCCTCAGCGAGGCAACTTTGAGCCTAGTAAAAAGATGTCATCCAAACAGCAACAGCATGCTGTTGATGAGTCCTCACATGTGGGAACAGAGCCCATCTCCCTGGATCTTACAGCAGGAGCTGCTGCTGTCTGAGCTGGCTAACTCAGCCCTGGTAAACCTTCTGCCGTGAGCTCCACAAATTCTGTATTTTCCTTAACAGAGAGAGAAAATTACATTGGACAAGCATGTTAATACATTTGATTTTAAATGGTTCATGTGGGCAACTACTGAAGAAAAGACTAAAGATTTGGCCCATTTTCATGATACTGTGATGATGACATTATCATCATACTGTTTACAAGGCCATTTTCTGCACTCAATGTGATTAATAAATTCCTCCCTCAGTGACTACCAATTCACATCCTATTTTTTAAGTTTCTTTTCCTTCGACAGATTTTCACAAAAAACAAGTCATACCAACCTTTCCCTGAGGTGATTTTTATTCCTATTTCTTTACCTTCAGAACACTCTACACAGTGTTTTGAGTTTCAGTGAATCATAAGAAAAGGAAGGATGGGATCTGCCATCTGGAAATTATTACAAAAACTTATTGCACTGCATAAAAATGCTTATTTTTTTCCCTGCTAATTCTTACACAAAGCAGTGATATTGAAACAGATGCCAGACTAAACAGTGGAGAAAACAATGCAAACATGAACTTTGCCACCGGCAACCTAAGTACTCAGCTTGATCATAAAGGAAAGCACAAGCTGGAGTGCATGAAGTGGTTGAAATGGTCTGCTAGGGAGAGTGAAGTGAAGTTTAGGTAGGGGGTTTTTTTGTTAACATAAGCAAAATTTGATATTGCTGAAAACTAGCTGGACTTAAGCTGCTGAAGTGTGAAATCACAGCAGAAAGATTTAGTTTCTAAAAAAGCTCTAGGAAAACATGCATCTCTAGCACAGAGGAAGTCAGAAGGAAATCAGCTACAAAGAATGTCTGCTCTATTTCCTCTGAGACAAAGGTATTTCTATCTCCAGAAAAGGGGAAACAATCGCAGCTTGCCTTGGGCCCCAGCTCCCTCAGCCAGCTCTTTTTTGGGTTTTGTAATTTTCCTTTTTGTTGTTGTTGTTGGGTTTTGAGTTATCTGGCACCACTATCAGTCTCCTTTTTAAAATATTTTTTTCAAAGAATCACTACATTTAGCTGGTAATACGGCATTGGATTGCTTGACCTTATTGAAAAATTTCCCTGTGTGGTGCAAATTCAAGTAACATTTTGTGTATATTTATCTGACTCATTTATTCCTGATTCAATCAAAAACAAATTACCAAGAATATCAACATCCTTCTAATGCTGACCACACAGCAGCCTGAAGCACAGAACGGGATTCACAGTATTCGGTACAAAACAGGTGCTCACCCCAAAGACTTTACAATCATTTTATATAGGTGGTAGTGCACTTTGAGGGTGGGGAGAGAAAAGCTACACTAAAGATCTACCCAGGGTACAAGCAGTTTGCCAGGTAAGCAGTTAAAAGCCCAGGACTTTTAAACACTCCTTCCATTTGACATCTGATTTTTGTTCACACTAAGTAAATGAATGTACCTTCATTTTACTGTCCCTCTTGCCGGTACAGAGGTGTAGGGACGGCTCGCAAGCAGAAGGTTGGATCTGCGCTTCTTATTTTCCCTTCAGCCTCTTTCTCCTCAGCCTCATTCTCCATCTCCAGACTCCTGCCACTCCCCTCAGCCCTGTAACCCCAGGGGACTTGCTGCTGCCCCAAAACTGTGGAGAGCCCTAGTAAAATAAGTTTACCACTATTTATTAACTGGGGCTGTGCTTCTAGCTGTGGCACACCTCATTTAGAACGCTGGCAAACTTCCATCACGATATCCATCTCCTTAGCAGCAAACCAGGGCTAAAGGGGGAAGACCAAGCAACAGGCTCCTGTCCTGTTCGGTATCCGATCCCCAGCATCAGGATGCAGCTGCTGTGTAACCAGCAAATACAAAACCCCCTCCTACCCATCTTTGTGTGACAGCTGCACAGCAGCCCTCTATAATGTCTTTTGCCTGTGCCCCACGGGAGAGCCCACATACACAAGATCTCTCGACTTTGTCCACACCTTTCACATAACCAGAAGCTGGACCTGCAATTCTGCTCATTATATTTAGTTTTACGCACAGACTGATGAGTTATTAATGACTGGTAGGCATAGAGTACTATAAGTCAGCTGACATTAAGAGCAATCTATAGATCATATGTATTAAGGTATAGAATATCTGGATATTTAAAGTATTGGTGTTAATTACATGCATGTTACAAATATCAGGTGGCTACTGACCTTATAAATCATAAAAATTATGCCTCAGCTATTTATCACCTGAAATCCCTAGGATGTGATGTTATTCAGTTTGATTTTTCTATGTTTCACCGAAATGCCAGAATGAGAGAATTCTCTGAAACGGTATAAAAAGTAGCAGATTATTAAAGCATAAGAAGGCTATGAAAGTACAACTTTTCACTCTTGCTCCACTGCATTTTTCCAGTGTAGAAGGGAGTATCTAAACTTTGGAAATTCTTGTGGAAAGAGATGACACTGGTAAATAGACATGAAACAGCTCAGGAAACTGCTTGGCTAGGAGTTGGCTATACACTGAAGTCGCACAAGCTATATCTCAGACTGTCTTCGTTAGCCATGGCCAAGTGTGGCCTCAAGTCATCAGCCCAACCTGCCTTGAGTTCCTACTGCTTGGTGGGCCATGGTTCAAGGTCAAGCTACTCCCCATGTGGGGCTTGATTCTTCCTGCCTGAGAAAACAGTTGATTTGCCTGCGGCCAAGCCGAAACATGAGCCAATAACAGGAAGCGAGGATGGTGGGAGAGCTTGGACTCAAGCCACGAGCCAACATGTAATTAGGCACAAATAGCGCCACGTCAGAAAGCACTGCTGAAACCAACAAGTCAGCTCTGGCTGAAACCAACAGCCGGTTAGGTGTTATCAGGCAGTTATCTAGGCAGGTATTTTAACTGGAATCACATTATCATCTCACTTTTAATGCTGCATAAGGGAGGGGGATGATTCCTTTTCTTTACAAATCTTTGGATATGACTGAATGAGACCCAGAAATGAGCAGGTTCTCAGATGTTTCACCTTTAATATATTGACCTAAACCAGCAGAAACAGCTTGGAGACAAGTTGCTTAATCTGGTCAGGCAAATATCCCCGAGTCCTGTATTGCTTTCATTGATCTGGTCGCAGAGAGGAGTTCAAGTGGGAATTTTCAACAATTAAGTGCTCCAAAAATACGTTTTGAAACTGCTACTCAGACCCTTTAGATTTCCAGCAAAGTCCTGCAACTAGTCAACCGCCAAAACCTTTGCATACATGCTTTTCTATTTCCGATGGCTTGTGGATACCAATTCTGCTATTGCCATCCAGGTGCCTGAATGGCCCGCTGTGCAGTTAATGTGTTGGAGCTAGAGAGTATCTGGAGCTTCTGCCTTACAGGGATGAATGAACTTTCAAATAAGAGCAAGCTAAATACATGACCCTGAACAAGAAGGAAGAATAGGCTTGGACAGACATCTCAGGCTGAGCCCAATAAGCGCGATAGCTGAATGGGAAACAGATAAGTAAGGAGAAAGAAAAAGAGTGACGTACACTGAGCAGTGTGTGAAAGAAGAACACCCACGGATGAGTAAGTAGGGCAAAAGCAGAAAGCACAACATAGAGAAGGAAATTAAATTCGGACAAGAGGTGGACAATACGCTCCCAGAACACCACTGCCAAAGACAAAACCTAACCCCAGGAAGGACAGAGCAAATCTGAAGGAAAAGGTGGGTCAGCAGGAGTGGGGGAAAGCAAGCAAATTGAATCTTTAAAGCTTATACAGCAAATTGTGGTCTTGTACTCCAATGAACTGTAAGACAAACCTTGTCCCAGAATGCTGCTGGCACTTGAAACAAGTTTTAAACACCACCCCACAAAACCAAACAGCAAAGCTCCCCTAGATCAGACAGCAATGGAGAACTCCTTTTGACTCCAAGCCCACAGTTTCCTGGTTCTGTTCAGTCCTAAAAAACCCTTGCTGAGCATATCGAACATCTGCTTTGAGCTATTTCAGGCACAAGCAGCAGGTCTGAAGTGCAGTCCAAAGTCTGTGGTCCCTTAGGAACAACTCTGTCTGCAAGCCTCTTGATCAGACACCTGCAGGGCTCTCCAACAGAGGCAGTCCAAGCCTGGGCAGAAGGCTTTTCTCTTACATATTGGCTTTTAAATGTGCAAGCTTTATAATTCAAGCCCAGAAAACTACTACCAGCCTAGTCACAACTGATGCTACTATGAAGTGCAGCATCTGGTAAACAAATTCCAGCTCCTTACAGGTATCTTGGTAAGACTAGTGGCAGCACACATGCCCATCCTCTGGGGTCTGTATGTTCACTGCTTAGCAGAGGCAATTTCAAAAGCATGTTGATAAATTGGAGAGGCTGCAAATATGATTCGGGTGCTGGGGAAAACACAATACAGTGAGAGCCGGCAAGTGCAATCTATGCAAGTTATCAAACAAAAAAGTGAAAGACAAGCTGATTGTCACATAAAAACTTCCAGAAAAGACAACACCAGGGATTCAGGGGCTCTTCACTTTAAGGGGCAGAATGATGGAGAGCTGTATGCAGCCACTGGAGTCATTCAAAAAATCAAATCAGACTGCAGGAGCACATTTTAATTGCAATGGTGATTAACTACTGTGGCAACACTTCAAAGGAAGTGGTGAGTTCCCCACCTTTTGCTACTTGTCATATCAAGGGTAGACGCTTTTCTGGGGAAGATGATTTCAGTAAGCAAATTAGAAGCTCAGTGCAGGTCTGAGTGAAACTCTGCAGCCTGTGCTATACAGAAGATCAGGTTAGATGAGCTAATGGTCCCTTTTGGCCCCAAAAATCTGTCTGTGGGTCTCTGAATCCCTTCCCTCAGCTCCAGTTGCTCTGTGCACGAACGGAAGAGAAATTCCAGCGTCCGCTGCGAACAGTACCGGTGTTTGCCCAGTGGCACTAACACCACTGCTGTACCACTTGCACCCGGCACCCAGGGCTGCCGTTAACAACGTGAACTTCGCCTGCAGTCCTCCTTTCCCACACGAATCCGCAGATAAGTACCTCACCCCGCTGTTAAGCTGGCCTCTGGGAGCTGAGGCCTACAGCTATCATGGCGCTCGCTCTGGAGACCCACCACCACCCAGAGAGTGCACCGGATGAATGCACTGCTAAATACAAATCCTCCAAACTAAACTCCAAGTGGTGCAAAGCCGGTGCCCGAATACACGGACACCAGACCCAGGGTGAAAACTGCAGAGAGGCGGTTCTCAGCACTGATCGTCAGCTTGGTATCTCTCTCTCGAGTTGTAAAAACAGACTCTATACCTAAACATCACAGAAAAGAACGGGTAGGATCGTCCTTTCCGGAAATAAATCCTCCCCGCTCCCGGCGGGGCTCGGCCCAGCTGACGAGACGGGCTCCTGCACGCAGCCGGCGCGGCGGGGGGGCCCGGCGGGGCCCTGAGGCCGCGCACCGCTTTCCCGCCTCGGGGCTGCTGCGCGGGACCGGGCGCCGGCGCCGAGGGCGGCCGCGGGGCCGCCAGGGGGCAGTGCCGCGCCGCGCTGCGCGGGCCGGGGCCGGGGCCGGGGCCGGGGCCGGGGCCGGGGCCGGGGCCGGGGCCGGGGCCGGGGCCGGGGCCGGGGCCGGGGCCGGGGCCGGGGCCGGGGCCGGGGCCGGGGCCGGGGCGAGGTGCTGGCGGCCCGGCGCCCCCCGCAGGGCCGCCCGGCCGTCCCGCGCTGCTGGAGGGGGCCGGAGGCCGCGGCTGGCGGGGCAGGAGCGCGGCTCAGCGCCTTCCTCCTCGAGCAAACAGGTTACTCAGCGGCTGTGGGCACCGAGTGGCCACCTGTTTCTTCCCGGGATGAAGGCCTTATTCAGAAACAGATAAGGAAACAATGAAGGGAGAGGGGCAGTAAAGTTGTTTGCTCAGGAGGTGTCCAAAACCTGAACCGCAAATTCAACCGAGGAGCTGAAACCTCAGGTTTTTTTCACTGAAAGCAAAAGTAGAGGCAGCAGAAGGCACGGGGTAGTAGAAGTCAATGAGGTGTCTCCGAGTAAATCACACTTGTGGCATTTTGAAGTGATACAAGATAAGAATGCATTAAGCTCATGGAGTGTTTGCTGTTGCTTTGTATCTGTGCGCGCACGCGCACACACACACACACACACACACACGTATATATATATACGTGAGGAAAGGTTCCTGTGCGGAAAGCAACCGTGACGCACGCCGAGATTTATGCTGGCGGAGAATATCCATGGGGAAACAAAAGTTGTAAATGTCTAATTCTTCGGATTAGTAACTAGTATGTTTTAGGAATTTACTGTCCTCGTAAACTCAGAGGATTTGGAGCTTTCGTAAAACAACTGCTTTGTGAGCCAGACCTGCTGTCTGCGTCACACTGAATTTATGTGCTAAGCGTCATTTCTGATCCCATAAATGCCAGTTCCAAAGTGCCTGCAAAACTCTGTAACACGACAGTGGTTTTGCTTTGTTTACTCTGAATTCAGAAAACGTGCTATTTCAGTATAACATTAAATCCAACCTTTATTTTTAGCGCACGCTGATAACTAGGCAGACATACTGTGGCAATGGAAGTTTGCAGCAGAAACATCCATCACCTTCCAAAGCACTCAGCTGATTTCCAGAATTTGTACTTGATATATGGCAACACTTCAAGACACAAATGACATGACACAGTAGTGATGGAAACATCCTAATTGCTCAGAAGACGAAGTTTGGCCTCTCTCTCTTTTTTTTCCCCATGCGGTGACTTTTGTATTTATTAAGAACAAACTATCAGGAAATTAATTTTAAATTTAAAATTACTGTGCACTCAATACCTATTACTGCAAAACCCAGACTTCTCACTGATCCCCAGCTAGGCAAAGTGAGCTCTCCTTGCCATTGCCATTTTTCTTGTGCAGTCAAATCCACACCCTCCACCCTAAATCCTGCCTCGCTCTTTTTCCTACATTGGTAAAAAGCAGCAGGAGAATTGACTCAATTCTTTTATCTTAGGGTCCCTTATTTTCTTCAAATACTTTTTTCCTTCATCAAAAAAAAAAAGATACTACAAGATTTGGAACAGGATCTTGAGGGGATAAGAATTAAGAAGAGGTTGTGTTTCTCACTTCATTTTCTTGTATTATGTCACTAGAGGTTAGTATCTTTTCTGGCAAGTTTATAATCAACAAAATAATTCCTTTTAATGAATAGTTTCTGATAGATGACAAGTTACGTTCCCTGTGCTTGAAACAGAAATGACAGCAAATAATGATTTTTAGCAGACAAAGTTAATTCAACAGGAAAGAGCTATACTTCAACACCAAATGTAATTTTTTTTTTAGATTTGTTAGTTATTTGTTCCTTCTGACTGCAGTTTATGTGGAATAAAGGATTACACACAATATTTTATAAATGAGTGGCTTCTTTAGTTTTTCTGGTGTCGATTGTAGATACAATATCACAAATGAACAAAACAAAAAAAAAAAACACCACTTATTTCAAACAGTCTGAAGGGCCCTTCAGACTCTATTGCTGCTACCTACTCACTGTCTCTTCGATACTGAAACAGTTAAAAATGTCTGAAATAGATTGACTGGGCCAAATTGCTCCCTGGTGCAATTCCATAGAGTGTATCAGGGATGAATTTAGCACCATTTCGTCAGCATTATAAAAGCTACATTCAGTCATTAGCCAGTTGATAAATTATTCAGGAGATTTTCTTCCATGCTGCCCATTAGGGACAAAGAAAATCCTTTTTCAATCAGTCATTGTCTCCTCTTTATTTTTGGTACTAATTTAAGCAAACACACTGCATTAGCAAGTGATTAATAACATAGGCAGGCAGTCCCGATGTACCATCGCCCCTCTGTGTGCGTGCGTAGGTGCAGCTAGAGCCCATCCCATGTCCCACTCCACACACCAGCAGCTCGGGGCTGAAAGTCAGACGGGCTAGCGTGTGCCCTCATTTACCAACTCTGCCTCTCAGGGAAGTTTCACCCCACGTAAGCATGGTGCCCAGCTTCTGTGCCTCTGACTGCTCGCTCAGACGCTCACTGCATCTTCTTTGGGGCTGCCAAAGTGCTAATTAATGCCGCTCCTGATGGGGAGCTCTGGTGAGCACAGGTGTCTGCGGCAGCAAATCCACACCTGCCAAAAGCAATAACTTTCCATCACTACTGAGAGAGACCAGGGCTAAAGATGTTCAATGAAAACAAAAATGAAGCTCGCATCACTGTGCATCTTCTCAGCTACCTCCCAGCCTGCCATACTTTTTATCAGTGCTTATGATGAGCTTTTTCTGTTACAGAGTTTGTAAAGTGATCGGGCACTGGCATGGCACACCTGGTTTTGCTGACAGTGAGGAGTGTGTCATTGCCACAGAATAGCTCCACTAGTCACTATGGGCCATGCCCGTCAAAAGCACTCAGGCATGTGGCTTTGAGTTCGGATGCCAGAGTCCCACACTGCTGATTCTTCTGCTTCCCAAACTCTACAAATAGCCATATTCTCTCAGCACCAGTTTCTGGCTTCCAACAGAAGTACCCAAGGCCTGAGTCCTTAGCTTGTTGCAACCCTGTTACACATCCAAATGCTTTGGAGATTTCCCGCCAGGACAATTATGCCCGTTTCCTTGTTGTGCATGTTCTGAGAATAGCCAGTGAACACAGTATACATCCGGGAGAGAAGGAGAGGATGTTTTCCCCATTCCTGCCTCTCCAACCATCAGCTCTTGAATGACTACAGCGATCAGCTAAATTGTGAGAGATCTCAGCTAAAATCCCTCTTCCACCAGCTCTTTCAGAACAGGACATCGAACTTCCATCTCCCATTTAAGAGAGAAATGCGTCTCCCTCTTGTCTGCCTCAAGTCTGTGATGAACCAGTATTAAATTCTTTGCTGAATATTTTTTGGTTTGTAGATATTTTTTAGATACAAATCAGAGGATGGGCAGGGATTGAGGTCTCCCAGCTGAATGTCCTGGACACGGGGCTATGGACTTATTGCCCTTCAATATAAATAGTTACCCGTACTTGAGGATCTACCATCAGACCCCACCACGAGCATCTGAGACACATAAGCAGCCAAGAGGGACAAAATTATTCGTCATAGCCCAAGAACAACGGGCTGAAGGTGATTAAAGGTCTTTTGCAACTTAACATCAAGAAAACAAACATGGAGAACTACACCAAACTGTAATCACAGAGTTTTGTCTGGATCATTTAAAAGCCGGTCTGCCATGTAAATTAATGTTGAATTGATAAAAGAGAATCATGCAGTTTATCTTTTCCTTAGTTCTATTGTTTCATGGTGTCTCTAAAAAGGGATGGAAAGTTTTCCATCTGCCTAGCAGGAAACTGAGCTGCAGAAAATGGAAAAAAGTCAAAACTACTCCTGAGTTCAGAGGTGCAGCAACTTGTAGATCGAACTTTCACATCCACCTGACATTTTAGGAGAACTTCTATAAAATGCGGGGGAGAATTACAAAAGTTTCTAGCAGGCATAGAAGGAAGTATGAACTGTACTAAAATTGTCTTCATAAAATGTCATTAGTTTTGTCCTTACTTGAATTGTGCAATTCTTTTCATATAGTCGCACCACAAGGTGAGTACCTGGCCTGTACTCTCTTACAGGGAAAGAATAAGCAAAACCAACAGTTAGGATATGTCTGTCATACCAGTTGGGCTCATTGCATCGGGGCCCAAAAGAAAATGCCTAGCTCCGCAGCAAAATACTTGCTGTTCTGTCACGCGGGTGAAACTAACTCACATTAGGAGATAGAGTTACACACTCATAAAGCCAATAACCGTGCCAAGGCTTTGATGCGTTATATAAAAACTCAGTATCAGTTTTCACTCCCCTTCAGTTCTGCCTCACTTAAAAATTCCCCACTCAGATCTGTTATTTCCAATCCAATCCAACACAAATTCTTTGCAATAGAAGCGAGCACAGAGCACAGACCTCTACAAAACCAGATGATATTTAAATTAGCTTCATCTATTTGCTTATTTAAAGCAGCATGATAGCAGGGATAGCTGAGCTCCACCTTGATGGTGTAATAAACTTGAACTTAGTGATATGCGCAGGGGATTGATTTATGCTGTTGACAGATTCTAGGCTTCAACAATGAATGTGTTAGAGGGGATGTAAATGCAAAAGGCCACGTGGTTTCCTGAAGACATGAGTGCTCCTATGGTCTTATAGTAATCACTTCCACATTTAACTCTTATTTTTCTCTGTGTAAGCTCCCTGGTTTTCACAGGAAGGTTATGACCATCCAAGCTGAATGCATTTATTCACCAGTTATTTTTGGAATAACAAGGACCAATTCTAAAAAAAGAAACCAAAACAAACAAACAAAAAAAAAAACCCACAAAAAAAAGACTTTAACTTTCAGAAATATCCCTTGAAAGTACCTTCTAATACACGTTAGACCACAACCCTGACTCAATGAAATCCGACATAGGGTAAAAATCAGTATAAGAAATGTCAACCTGTATTTCCTATGTTGATATAGATAAATTTATACTCTTTTTTTCACCATCTCCAAAAAGCATCAATCAGAAACACACATCTGTGATGACAACCCAAATTTTTGCCAAAAGGTAGCGTTGGTTTTCCCCGCTGTTTCACCAGCCCTTGTCTCTCTCCCCCTCTCGAGAACCACAGAGCAACCTTTAGTGCCCGCTCTCAGACTGACTTCCAGAGCGTGGGTGTTTCGCTGCTGGCTTGCAACGAGACAAAAAAGTCCCAGAGATGTTGTTACCTTTCCCCGGAATTCTTGCCTTAGTTAAAACAAAACATACATTTTGAGTTACAGAAGACCTGTTAAAAGAAGTAGGAAGAGGGGAAATCCTGATGCCTTAGCATTATAATTGCCCGCTGACATATGACTCAGTTCTTACCAAGATGAACACATACAGCCATGCTGACAGCGTGGTAGGAGACACGCGGCTCCTCCAGCTTGCAAGAAGAGCCTAACACACCCACTTCAGGGAGTGCTGCCGGCCGTGGCGCACAGCTCCTTCCCAAAGCCTGTCTCATGCAAGCCGGCGTTAGCATGGTTGGCGTTTTGAGGAAGGAAATGACCTTGCCTAGGAGGGGGCAAGGTCGCAGACAAACCAGCAGCTGCCGTTTGGGAGAGGAACTAGTGGGTATGCAGCTGATGCTACCTTTTTTCTTCTTGATACTTGCACTAAAGGAAACAGAAGCCAGACAAGTTTAGGGGAATATCTTGGCTTGCTGCAAAGTAATTCTTACTTCAAGCCTCTGCCGCAGCTCCTGACAACTTAAATGAAATTATAAACACAAGGGGCTTGACCTTGCACGTAGCCAGTGGATGGTATTTTGAGAAAAAAGCACAAGGGAGGGACAGACAGAGCTGTCCTTCCGACTCCAGGTTGGCAGGCAACAAATACACATACCTGCTAGCTGATACCAGCCAGCAAGAGGGGCCCACAGTTTCCAGCATAAGCTTATTTCCTCATCTCTTTGTATTCAGGCAGCCTCGCCTCTCACCCCATCCTCTTCCCTTGGGCTCTGAAGGGAGCAAATGTGAACAGAAGGCTTTTCCCAGTTTCTCTGTGGAATAAATAGTCAAATCAGCAATACAATTTGAGGGATTGTGGTTTGTCCAGGCTCTGTTCACGAGCGTTTTGCTGCCAAAATATAAAACACATCCTGGGCTCTGTTAGCCCTTGATCTTGAAACTGTTGGTGTTATTTTCAGCTTTCCCCTAGAGATATTCAAGCTAATATGAGATTTTCTGTCATAGTAAGAGAAAGAGAGAAAGAGATTTAATGCCAGGACTCCACAAAATGGAGCCTTAAAGGAAAGAAAAAAGTCACAACTTTCACAATTCTCATGGTAAGCCTGAGCGCTGCCTACCACGCAATAGCCTTGCAGTCTCTGCTGAGTTATCATGTAAAGACTGAGAGGAGAAGAATTGGTTTAGCAACACCCAAATTACAAAAAGCCAGCCTTTCAAAGCAAAACAGGAAGCCAGCTCTCTGCGCCGGCTACCTGACTCACAGCAATGAAACCATTGGTAAAGTGCTGTTCAACACCCAGGCAGGGAAGGCCCTCTCACAAAAAGAAGTATCGATGACCCAAAAAAATCACTACTATTTTTTATTCTTTTTGCATTATGCCTTGCGTTATTTGGGACACATTTACTTTTGAAGATTTTTATGGGTTATGGGTAAGTCTATTAAATCATTACATTACACTTCCTAGTTCTTAAGCATATCCCTTTATAAACCTGAAACCTCACGATGTTCTCAAAGCAGGCTTTATCTCTCTGTTTTAAAGAGAGGGAGGTAAATTGGGTTGCCCCAGCCAAGGCCAGGAGTCGATGTATGAGTTGTGAGTAGGACCCTGGACCTCAGCGTGTCGCTCAGCCCCAGGCAGGGACGGTCTTTGGTGGACAGTGGTCCATCGTGGCAGGTCTGGAGGGCAGCATTTTGAGCTTCAGCCAGAGGCTGCTGGGAAGGCATAGTTCTCTATGCAATTGGGAAAAGAGTTCTAGGTTACCAACAGTTAAACTAAAAACAAAGTTGTAACCCAAACGGACAGTAAAATTGCAATTTCGTTAACCTCGGCTGTTTCAGAAAGACAGCATTAACCTGGTGCTAGTGTATAACGCAAGTTCAGTGTCCTTAATAATGTCAAAAGAATTCATAGCTTGGTCAGCTTTAGGGTTTAAGGGACTGTTGTTTGTGCAAACTCTGCTCAGAAGTGTTTTGCTGTCAAAAGTTGGAAAATATCCTACAGACTGGAACTTCAGACACTGTGTTCATTTGTCCAGAGCGCAGTCTTGGATACTCTTTGCGTGACCCATCTTTTTGAAGCAGCATATGCATCATTCTGCCTGGAAAGCGAAGCAGAGTCACAGAGGGCTAGGAGCTGGACAATGTCAGAAGGGCAAGAAGTCAGTACCTGAACAACTGAATCACACCTACTGTGCTTGAGTAATTGAAACAGCCAGCAAGGCTGCTCTCCTATCAGGAGCTCTTCATAACAGGCAAGAGAGATGACTAAAATACTTCCCTTTAGATTTCATTTAACTCTAATGTTTCTTTTTCTAACTCCAATAGCCTGATAAACAGTCAAAACTGTGCATTCAGCTATTGTCACTGTTGCATAGTATCTCAAAGTAGTGAATGCTTTGTAGCAAGACACTTGGCATAGTCTAACAATTCTCTAGCTAGAAAAAAATTTCCTCCTTTTCTAGCATACTGCATTCAGCTTAAATTACATTCCTCTTCACTCTCTTTCACTGCATTATAGCATAACGGTGGACAAGGCTGTAAAGCACCTCTTGGTATTTCAGTTTCTCACCGTCCTTGCTGTAAATGTCCACGTGGCCAGCCTGGACCCCAACACACTGAGTACGTTGTTTTTAAAAATACCATATATGCTCACAGAAGAAGTTGCATATGCTTTTCAAGGAAGTAGAGTTGAATGCCCATGCCTACAGGACAATCACTTTCTAAAGCCATTTTATTTTATTTATGGCAATATCATCCAGCTTCAGCAATTAATTACCTTGCTCGGTATGATGCTGTTGCTGTGACTTATCAACTGTTCATTTGTATTGTTGTCACAGGGTAGAAACCCGAAACAGGTACGCCGGGAGAGACCAAGATTCCTGACCTTAACTGTAGGTGGCATTCTTCATCTGTTCATCTGAGTTATTGCTCAAGAAACAGAAACAAATGTGTAATTTTCATGTACCCTTGATTAATGTTATCAGCTCTCTCCTAAGTTTAATTAAATTGTACTTTCAGTTGGAAGGAATGCGGATTCATAAAATCTGAAGTTGCGTAACTATGTTACCTGAAAAGATTAAAACAATTTTCTGCTGTTCTTGCCCTAGAAGCTGAGGAAATGACATGTGTTTGAGTGATCTGGAGTGTTTCCAGAGAAATTCTTCCATCATGTGCTATGAAGAAGAAAAAAGCTGTAATGCCCAAAGGTTTATCCGTGGTCTAGAGACCATTTTCAATTACCTTGCAGCAATAGTGAGCAAATCCAACTACATTTTAAATTATCAGTCTTATCTCTAGAGAAATCTCAAATAATTTCCTTTAGTAGAGGGATTTTGGCATGCCCAAAATTTCTCATGTGTACTTGGTTATCTGAGACAACACTCTTCCAGCAGCTTTAGAAAGGTTACAAGGGAAAAAAAGAGAGGAAATTTTCTTCTTCAAATTAGCAAAAAATTTAGTGAGCTTGAAAAGAGAACTAATCGTGCTCAGCTAGAGCCAGACTGAACTACAAGCAAGCAAGTTATCTTTGAGTATGCCATGCAGCTCTGAGTACATTTTGCTCTCTAAGCTTTTCCATCCCTGATCCTTCTTCGGATGTAATGCCATCAGTGGTATCAGATTATGTGCATCCTTCATGATGCAGGCAAACACCCACAGAGGAGTAGACTAAGGACACAGGGTTCATCTACACTTGTGACCTGAGAGGGTAGACAACTTCTAATACTGCGAATAAATCTTCCAAATAGAAATGCAATTCAATTAAATTATTCATTTCCCTTCTCAGCTTAATCAAAGATTAAACTACAAAAAATACGTAGTTGTGCCAGATAACTGAAAACAGATGGCTAAGATTCATTTTGTTCATCAGAGAAATTGGTAGGTCAAAGACATAGAGTCCCTCAAATAGTAGGCTTTCTTTTTTTAAAAAAAAATTAGCTTTTGGGTGACTCATTTTCTTTTAATATTTTTATTTCTGTCATGACAGTGAGGTGCAGTCAAAATTGTTAAATGAGCTGTTTACCCACATGGCTGAGAGGATTATAGGAAATATTTCCCAGGGATGTATTATTTTTTCCACATTTTTTCTGTGTGAAATGTGTTATCAAAATATTAATTTCAGCCTTCTATATGACTGAGTTAAAACCAAATATTTTAGTCTTATCCAAGGGGGAACACTCAGATAAAGTCTAAATCAGATATTCTGGAAAGTTTAATTTTTTCAATGGCAGTTTGGGGCCCAATGCAAACAAAACAAATTACTGAATTCAGCTGCAGAACTGATATTATTTTTGACCAGTTCTAAATATTATTGCTTTCTATTTCTACAGCACTTATCAGCAACAAAACTGAAAGAATATGAATTCTTTGGCGCTTACAGAAGTTTAGCTGGAGGGAAGTGCTGTTGTATTTCCTTTGTAGAAGAATGAGTGATTGCAAGATAAAAATGATTTGGCAAAGGCCTTTCCAGGAGTCGTGCCTAGATTTTACTTTACCTTGTGTGGATTTTCTGAAGATGGTGAAGGGAGACTAAGTGAACGGTACTTATGTCTTTCCCCTGTCTCCCATTATCACTGTTTGGGTCAATGTGCCTTCACTGGTAAGTGACAGAGAAGGTGTCATGAGTCTTGTGTTTCCCGTTCACAGTGTTGCTGGGTTCAGCCCCAGCTGGTAAGAGCAGAAATATAGATCAGTCACCACAAGAAAACTGAAAAAGCTATGAAAATCCTGTATTATGCTGGATAATACATTCAGATATACTTTTTTTCTCCTGATAGAGAATAATGAAAAGGTACTACTGTGCTTGCTTATGGTTTATTATTATTAAACATGCACAGAATGGTGTATTAGAATCTGGGAAAAGGGTTTTCCTGTTTGTTTGTCTGCTAAGTGAAGTGTGATTGTATGAAAACTTAAGAGACCTGCCCATCAGACCCAAGCCTCAATGGATGTCACAAAAGGAACCGCTTTCACTGGCACCAGGTGAAGCGCTGGGCTGCTGCCTGTGGGAAATACTGTGGAAGTATAGTGTAACTGTAGAGGCTAATGAAGCCAGTCAGATTTGCTGCTGATTACCACAAATGGCAAAATATTGCACAGAGTTCACTAATATCAACAGGATTTTAGATCACTTAGCTATAATAGGTGGATAGAAAATGCATTACTAAAGCTGGCACTGTACACCTGTGAATATATTAGAGTGCAAAATCCTGACCAGGTCAAAGCCCCAAACTACAACGTGGTCCCTAAAGAAGTCAAACATAAACCAAAATTGTGTGGCCCAATCTGCCTAAGCTCGTGGATGATTTAAATCTCAGCCTTACTTACCTGAGTTTTGGCAAGAGTCAGCATAACAAGTTCTTGAGTTTTGGGCTTTTGTTTTTCAAATTAGACCAATGTTAATGACATCTTCAGTAGCATGGCTGATAAAGATGAACAGCCATATTCTGCATGAGGAAGCACACCAAGGTTACATAAAATCGTCCTCTAGTATGTTTTACAGCTCCCTTTATGTTTTCAGATCTGGAAAATATGTTTCACAGTGACAATTTATCTAGAGTACCACGAGCCGAAGCATGCAACAGGTTTCTAGGTTTCATTTTGGGCAGAAACAAAAAAATAAAACAGCTCTGTTTTTTGTAAACATTAGCCATTTTGGTATTAACTCAGTCCTACAACTCAGGCTGTTTCTGATACCCGTGTCTTTGCACAGATCTCTGCAGTCAAGCAGCAGGTAAATGACTCCCTCAGTCCCTCACCAGCACGCTGCCATGCAGAGACAGCAAATTTAAAATACAAATTCATAAAGGTACATTCTATAGTACAATATTTTTATCACTTCAGTGAAGATACACCTGACGTGGTGCTCCAGATGATATCACACACATTACAACGCTGCAGCAAAACTGAGATTAGCAGCACTGTAGCCACGTGGGCTGCCTGGGATCATAAGCAGAAGTATCTTTAATTAATGGGCAACTTTGCAGCTATTTAGATTCTACCTCGATAGATTTAAAACTGCCCCGGTGTCTTTCCTGTGAACTGTTACAAGATCAAACTCATGTTCACATAAATGTGAACAAGACCAAGGCAAAATCCAGCCTTACTGGCTATAGTTAAATCCCACCTCAGTCATATCCTTTAAAGTTATGGTGATAGATTCCACAGGCTAGTCAAATGGTTGTAAAACCTCTCAATTTTTCACATGGTGAAATGGAGATGAGATGGTCATGGATCCTCTACAGCAGCCCAGGGACTGAATTAACACATCAGGGCAGCTGCACTTCATGTTCTGTGCCATGGCATCTGATTCTCATAGGTGTCTGTAGGAATGAGTTTCACAAATCCCTTTTCTCAGGTTTAATAACGGGATTTGGCTAAACCAAAGGTTACCGTATAATCTAGAGAGAAAGAGAAATCAGAGGAAAAATCCTCATCACATTCAGAAGCTTCAGGTGACCCACTTGGACCCCGTCTTTGCAAACCTTGCAGTGATTTTTCCCAAATCAGATTCATTCAGTGCTTTGGAAGAGTGCCTTGGAAAATGAAGTCCATGATTCTCCTTGTATCATGTGGACAGTGCATAGGCATATTTTCCCATATGATAAGAACAGATAGCACATTTTCCCACTCCCCTAGAAACTGAGTTAATGCAGAATGACTAATGCATCTGTTTGGACTGTCAAAATGCTTGTTGTAAACTCGATGCATCATTTAGCCTAAGTACACTGCAGCAAAGGATACAGTCCAAGGAACACAGTTTCTTTTCCCTTGATTAATAAAGGCTTGGAAATCATGCTTAAGAGCATTCTGTGGCCCCTCAAGGTCAAGAAAAAGATGCAATACTTAGGAATTAGAAGTTGTTCACTCTGAGGCATTAAGCAGTATGTTAGCTCACCCTACATTGCTCAATAATTTACTTTAAAAACTTCCATGTGGCTTCATCTACCCTTCCCCTCCCTCTCTGCAATGCTTTGTTTTGTTTTGCTTCCCCATCAGGATGGACAGTGCAGACCCTAGGGCTGCCTACTCACTCTTCATGCCATGGGCAGTGGTAGTTTGGCAGAGCTGTTGGAGGGAAGCATGCACGTCATTCTTCTATGAAGCGTCCACTTCATGGGAAATACTGTGCAGACCCCTGACAGAAATGAGGGCAACAACCCAAATTTATTCACCTTTTATGTATGATTTCTTGAGTTTGGAATTTGCCACCAGATAATGCAAGCTGACTTTGCAAGGTTGCTATAAAACATAAGGAAAGGTTGGGTTTTGTAGGAACTACCAGGTCGGGTTTTGTAGGAGCTATATGCAGCGTCAGCAAACATTTTCCTTACAGCCTCCTTCTCAGCGACTTATTTCCAAAATAAACTGCAGTGATTGTGTCAGTACTTAAACAATCATTCCCCTGATTCACCAGTGTTAATAAACTTTCTAATACATAAGGAGCAAGGGGTGTTCAGGCAAAATCAATCAGTGTTTTCTGTCATAACACTGCTGAATAATAGCAAAGAGAAAGAAAATATTTATGAAGAAAGATTACCAAAACAATGAGCATCACTCAGGACCAACCCAACTGATGTAGGAGACAAAAGGTGGAGCAAGGAACAGTACGCATGACTCACGGGGACATGGTGCTGTACCCAACAGCACTGGCTGGAAGGTGAAAGCCCACTTGGCACCCTTGAAAACTTACCCCTATGACAGCTCAGTGGTGAACAGGATGCTTGCAGAATTCCAAGTTTTATACCTTCCTTATGCTGTTTTGGGTTTTTTTAGCCGTTTTACAGAAACACAGTGATAGTAGGGTTCAACAACCTCTCCTGTATGTTTGTTTTCCATAACATCTTATATACAACTTTTTAGTGTAAGAAGTCTGAAGAACTTGGCTATAAATGCTTTCAAATGGTTTCTTCAAACAGTGACACACTGAAAGCACTATTTTCTCTCTTGAGCCAAAAAAAAAAAAATTCTTTGAATGGCTTATATAATATGCAGCACTGGATGTCTTGATTAATGAAACCCCAAGGGATATGGAATAGAGCTCATACCACAGGAGCAATTCTAAGGCCCAGAAGCCTATTACTTTGTAAGAATTACTATGGAAATACAAGCATTCATTGCAGCATGTTCATTAGGAGCATTTCTATTTTATCATCGCTGGAATGCTATAATATCTGCTAGTCAACTCAGGAATGTAAGATTGCTACAGGATGGAAACTGTATTTTTAAAGAATGAAAGATGCTCATTCATCTATCTCCGGAGCCAGTCTGAACATGTCAGGATAATACTGCTGTCTAGAAAGTAAGGTGCTTGGAGCACTAGAAAAAAAGTGAATGTCAGGTTCAGGTTTGTCAACACAGCACCGTAAAATCATGTATTTCAAGTACTCTGAGTGGAGAAAAGGCTTGTGTATCTCAGTTACCTTCTGTTCATCAATAGAAGAATAAAAATTTTAAAAAATGGTTGAAACGTTTTTGCTGCAGTTATGAATTTGAAATACTGACTGACAGCAGCTCCAGTATCTTTTTACAGCTCCTTCAGTAATTACCAATCAGCTTAAAAAGAAATTATAACCACAGTTTTGTGGTTAGAATAACAAAGAGCTGTGACTGAGAAATAGTAAGAAAAATGAATGTCAATAAATACATTAATTTCACATTATAGAAGTTCACTCTTATTTCCAATTTCCACAGTTATCTAATTGTATACATCTGAATCAAAAATAAACTAGAGGCAGATCGTCTTTATGTGAACAAAAAATATAGCTAACTTTGTCCAAAAATTACAAGGATTGGCAACAGCAAAATTCTGTGACCAAGGTAAGGAGAGCAAACTGAAATACTCAAAAGTAAATGAAGCTTTAGCGAAAGTATGCAGTGGAAGAGAATATAGCAAAGAAAATTTAAGGAAGAATGCAATAAAGCGATATTGTTAAAGCAAATGGGAAAGAAAAAAAATAAACAAGGAAAATGCTGTTTAAAAAAATAGAGCATGAATTATAATATTCCACCTTCATTGAAAACAAATCTAGTGTCTACTTCTTTTATGTGCGGAAGGGTAAACACTGGCTAAAATACGCTGGCTTCCAAACAGCATTGCCAACACGAATACCGCCAGGAAACACAAGCTGTGCGTAGCGCTTGCCCCATGCTTAATTCTGTTGTTCTGACTTCTACAGGCACAAAACACTGTGCAGGTTGTTTGCTAATGCTATACCCGAACAATGCGCATTGAACAAAATGCTGCTAGTCTAGTCTTGGTGAGTGTGGAGGGTTGCTCAGCAAAATGAGAGATACCCCCACCATGGGGCTCCTCCACGGTGCCCTGCAGGGCACCGGCTGCAAACCCATGGGCTCCCTCGTTGCCGCTTATTAAGCTGTTCAAATAGTGTATCTTTCAAGTTTGGCATTTCATCTTTGAAATGCAGAAAACTTGCACTGCATCATATTTTACACTGGTGTCCCTCCACAGCTAAGGATAATCTCATAGCTGCACCCTCAACAGCTGGAATCTGTGCTCAGATCTGTGCTAGCTGCATGACCCATTTCCCTAGCATCCATCCACACATGGTTGCAACGAACTGTCCGTGATCCAGCTTCCCTACTGATTTCAATGGTTTATCATAAAATACCAGAGTGTGAGAACCATTGGGAAATGCGAGGAATTTAAGCGGATCTTTCTCAGGTCAGTCGGAAGTGGCATGGTTGCCAAAGGTGGTGGACTACATGGAAAACCTGCCCACTGGGGCACAGCTACCAGCATCTGCTGGGAGTGGACATGTCACCTTCTGAAGGCTTTCTGGCTCTGTCAGTATTCTTTTGTTTGGTGACTTCTGCCCCTTGCTAAGGGAGGAGGCAGAGTGGTGAACAAGTGGTTCTCACAGTTCATCGATTCTGCATAGGGTCCACAATGCATTCCTGGCATACCACATACCTGTTATTCCTGGGGCTGGCTTTATTCGATGCTGACATCAGTTTATTTGGCCTCACCTTGACGTGTAAGTGAGATCATGTCTTTGCAGCCGAAGACCCAGGTTGAGATAGTCCTGAACAAACCTTCCTGAGGCTGGCATGTGCTCGGTGCCAACAGTCTGTCCAGCAGCGCCCATGAGCCAGTCCGTGCCTGCCAGTACTGTTGGGACAAGATTAAGTAAATACAAGGTTGCTTTAGGTTTAGAATATCACTGAGCCTGGATAAAAGTCATGTTTCTTTTCCCTTTCTGAAAAATTGTTATGTCTCCTCCACACCTTTAAGACACTCAGAATTATAATTATTTGGGGAGGAAAAGATGAAATACTTTTATATCATGTTTTCATTGATTTAAAGAAAACCTTACATGTCATGGCTTTGCCTTCAATATTCTTCCTTTGATGTAGGAAAGAAAGGTAACATCAAACTTGAATTCTTTTCATGGGTGAATGTAATATATACTGAATTTGTATCAAAACAAACATTTCTCCCCTTCTTTCTTGCCTCACCAATTAATTTTGCAATGAAATGACAGCATTGTCCTTATTAAAATTTCTGAGTTTGTGGCACAGACTTTTTTACAACTAAAAGTGTGAGTTAAAATAAACATATCTTGACTCGATCACTGTTCCCTGTATATTTGAAAAAGTAGTCTATGAAGCTACTCACTGAACCAAAAATGCACAGTGAGCCATGGATCTCTCAAAGCTATTTTTGCTATAGTCTAGAATCTGGAAATTAGTCCAAACTAGGAAACACTTAGATACAGCAGATACTTATACAGTATATAGGTAGTAAGCATGACTCTCTGCAATGACCTTTTAAGGTTCACGTACTGCTCAGTATTTTCTTACTCAAGAAGCAATGTTCAGCCGTCTCAGCTCTTGCTATGAGGTAGCAAATTTCTGTTGACAACTATGAATGCACTTGCAGCTCTGATTTCCCTGAAGTCCAAGTCTTGACCCCACGAGACTGATTTCCTATGTCACAAGTAAATCAAGTAATTATTTGATGTTACATTTATAAAGGCAGGTGTTAGAATTTTTTAAAAATGCAAATGTGTTATTAAGTAGCATAAAAGTATCAAGAAAAAAAAGGTAACAGCGTGTGTTTCAACTAATCATTTCACAGAAATAAAGTTCCGCTAATGTTTAAAATGTTATGCAAACATTACACATTGACTGCCTTTTAAAGCAGAAAACTAGGAAGTGAGGTATACTGCAGTTTTCATTTGAGTAGACACCGGTGATTTTTATGGCGGAGAAGACAAACAGAAAACCTATCTCAGGTATCTCAGGAGAGGACTGGCCAGCCTGTTACTAAATAAAAATATTGGCAAAGTGTTTCCCAGCATGGCAGAATTGTTTTCTTGTTCTTCCCATGTCCTATCTTGAGAGTAAACAACAGGCAACAAGAATGACATTTTTAAAACTATCCAGTGCTAATGTTTTGAACATACCAAACTTCTGAATGTTAGTATTAAAATGCATGCGTGCATACATATATAGATGTTCTTAAGTGTAAAAATAGAGCGCAAAATTAATGCATGACACACTATGCAGCCTCTGGGCAATTTTAGGAGAAGGGATATCAAGATCCCTGACTTTTTTCCATTTATCCTAAAATATAAGAACAACATTTCATGAATTTTTGCTCTGCTTGCTTGGTTATTGTTATTTTCTTTTACTACTTTTGTTTTCTTTTACTACTTTCACATTTTGTTTGTTAATGGGTAAGCATTCTATGTTTTTCTCCTTTTTTTTTTTTAAAGCTAGGCAATGTAGACCATCATAAAAATAAAACCTGTTTGAAAAGAAATGCAGGCTGTTTTAAGTCAGAAACTCAAGAAGGTTAGGGTAATGGTCTCCAGGTAGCAAATTCCAAATCTTTCTGCCTGCCCTCCGTGAAAAGTTAGTTGTTGCTTCTTTCTCCTTTCCAAGCAGTCTGACAATAGGAACTTACAGCAGTGAAATGCAGAGTAAATACTCCTGAGAGTGCTTGACAGAAAAACAAGCTGTGTCTCGAACGGAAAGCTTAAAGAGACATTTTTTAATGGCAGGAATTTTGCAAAAAGTTTGCTCTTATAAGCCAATGCTTCAGTAGCATTTTCAAGATCAGGAAATCCTTTCTCTACAATGGATACTTTGTCATGCAAACAGACGGATCCAAAATTGCGTTGTGACTCATTCATAAAGCATTCAAACATTTTTATTTTCTTCAGATGTCTGCAGTTTGAATCATCCAAATCTCCATCAAAAGCAGCAGCAAGCAAGCACTTTCTCCTTTCAGATGGGATGTTTTGAGAAGAGGCTATGCTTTTCACCGGCCAGCATGGACACATGTGGCACTCAAAGGTCAGTAACAGCAGTCAGCGGTGTTTGCAATATCCCGGGCACTAAGAGGCTGCTTACCAACTTGTCTCTACAGATTTTTACCTCTAATAGAGCCTTTCAAAGAACAAAAGTACTTTGGCTGTGGTAAGGTATGTGTACATCATAATGACTTTGTACAAGCTATGTACTGTTGAAATTAATCTGTTTAGACAAGTTCCTCATCTGATTCACAGCTTAAGTAATGTACCCTGAAAAGGTTTTAACAGGGTTTTATTAATTTCCTGTGTTATTTCTATTCAAGTAGTGCTCATGTAAAAATTTTTAGATGAACAAAGGAACAGCAAATGTCTTCATCACTGACATTCACAAAACTCCACAAATTGCTTTCAGAAGTGATTTTATTCTCCAGTACACTGTATATTCCAGAAAGCACCAATAATGAGATCACAGGTGTGTTTAAAGAATTAGTGCACAGATATTTTAAGTCCATGTTCACTTGTGAAATCTCACTAATAATCTCTAATGAGTTTTGAATTCATGAAAATCTATCGTGTTCATTTTGTTTCTCATTTTGATTATCTGCTGCACTACTCATTACTGAGCACTTTTTGCTTGTGAGTAGTGGAAAATGGAGCCACAGATGGAGAAAATGAGTTTCAGTGCCTTCTTCCCCCTTTTCCTTTTATCTGAGAGTGATCAGGTTTTGATCATAAATTTCAGTAATAACTGCATACAATGTATTTAGAATTGATATGAGAAGTAGTATACAGAGTAAAGGATCAAGAGTTTGGCCTTTTCAATCAAGTGCAAAGCATACGATGTCATTTGCTGATTAGGAACAAGTATATCGCGTCACAGGTAAAATCTAGTCAGTTCACATAGCTTGAACCAAATCAATATTGAAGTGGCTGTTAGAGTTATTAATGGCACGTAGTTAACCAGTGATCGCTGACGTGTAGATTCAGGATTGATATTGATAATACAACAGATACACCCCAGTACCAGGCGTTTATGAATTGTTAATAAATACCTGAAAATGTCTAAACACATGTCTAGGAGGGTTGTGGTCACTGATGTTTCCCCCTCAAAGTCTCACCACCACCTGCAAATCTTCATGTTCTTTATAGACCATCCACCTCCTCCTCAACTTACAATAACTATTAGTAATCAAGAAGTGTGAAATATCTAGGTTCTTGCTTACAAGCCAAGGGGAGCAAATTAACTAAGTTGTTACGATTTATTCACTCAGCTCTCATTGAAACCAAATACAACACCTCAAATTTAAGACTTTGATCCTACAGGCTGCTACAAGCCCCTATAGGGCTGCCTAATTTTACCACAAGGAGCAGTTCCATTCAGTCACTGACACAAAGAGAATAGTGAAAGTAAAGCAAACTTATGAATGTATGATAGATTGTACTTTACATATTAAAAGTTGGTATATTGAAACAAAGGTATTCAACAGGTTCATTTAAACTTGTTGATTACTTTGACTTTATTTTAATGATAATTCAATTTTTAGTCTCTTCATTGCAATAGTGGTTCAATAGCTACTTGCTACAAGCTTTACAAACTATTTAAAATAATCTAGAATTACACCATATTTAGGGTTTTTTTAATTATTTTTGAAAACATAGGTTGCATATTTGATTAGAAACAAGTCAGGTCACAAAGTTTTAATACACACACAAAGTTTAATCTGTAATAAGGAAATATAAAAAAAATCAGCTGCTCGCACAGCCTGGGAGCTAATATTTTCAAACTCACCGGTGGCACAAGAAGGCATACCTGAGATGCCAAGCCTCAGCTTTTCAGGATTTCCAAGTACTCAATCTTAAAAAGCCTTATGAATAGAAAGTACAGGCTCTCCGTATCCTCAATACCTGCTTCTAGCTTTTGCAAAGCAGACGTTCAAATGCTGTGAAGACTGGCATGCACAGCTCTCGGTTAATTGAACATATATACCATGGCCCGTATACCATGCATCAGTCCGTGCATTTCCACAAATGGCACGTATCTGGCTGTAGCAAGATTTTTGGGGTGCGAAATATTTAATTCCATATTTTGCACTCTATAATTAGAAACAAATTTTTGCAATTTCTGTCAAATATAATGGGCTTTAAAAAAACTTTAATCTCCACAGAGATTGTTTTACTATCAGCTAGAACATTACAGAAAAATGCTCTACCTTTTTCTACATCAGGCTATTAATCCAGCAGAATTACCTGTTCAGATTTAGAGATATACATGCAATATAACATTTCCAGTCCTTGCTCACCTCTGTTCAGAGCTGGAACAAATCTATATAAGAACTGCCAACTGGAAAAATACTGGTAGGACAACAGATTTGCCAAGGGCTGGATTACACCATGCAACTGTAAAACCCCCAGGAGCATGTTTTAACCACTCTTTCTGGAATAATTTGCCCTTGTCTACTGTAGCAAGTCTTATTAAATATAGAGCTAGTGCAACGGCAGCCTTTACTGACACTCACCAGGAGCAGTAAGTCACATTTTAAGGTAGATCATGACTGTGGGCACAATCCTGACCTCAGTCTCTCTCTCTGGAACGCCATTGACTCCAGTGGACAGAGGGCAAAAGATGGTTTGAATCTAATTGCTATTTTTGGAAAAAATTATATTTCAGGACTATTAAATGGCAAAGTAGATTGACACTTTAGCTTTAGATGCTGGTGTCAACCAGCATCAGGCAGCATTTTAACTTTCAAAGGAAAGTTACAGCCAATAAAAGTCACTACTGTCTGCCACTAACTTGCAGAGAAAACTGGCCATTTCCACAGTATTATGTACTCAACTGCCATTAGGTTGGATGTTTTCCTTTCTGGGCATTTGCAGCCCGTACCATTATGAATACTCATGCAATAGTGGATTGAAGCTTGACTCATTGAACTGAACTGTAAAACACAAACTTCCCTGGAACAGGATATCCATTAATATACCAATCCATCTTAGACAGCTTATGAATGGCTGTCACGGCACAATAGAGTTACTCTGAGTAAAAAACAATTAACTTCTAAACACCACTCCAGCGGAAACTAACCATGAAGTCTGCATAATAGTAAAGCAAACAAACAGAACCTACTGGGAAGGAGCTTAGGCTATCACAGTAAGCCATGTCACATACTTTCCTCGCTATCAGCCCTGTGGACCCATGAAAAAGAAAGAAAACATGATTAATGCCTCTCTGCAGTTCATCAGTCACTAGGTACCGGATTGTCCTGTGCCTGTTAGTTGCTAGCACAGGCTGGAGCCAAAGTCAGGATTATCTCAGCTGTACCGCAAGAAAAACAACGATCCCACTGGAGGAGGGAAAACTACAGTCTGCACTACCTCTGCTCATCCTCCCCTGGCCCTGCCAGCTTAGTCAAGAAAAGTTCAATACTAATAGAATATGCAAAGCAGAAGAATATTTTTTACTTGAAGCAAAATGTGTGATGAATATACCCGAGTATAGTTCAAGACAAAGAGCCCAGGAGTATTACTACTAAAATGGTCCTCCAAGGGGGGCACATGGGATTCTGCTGTTCTAAAATTAGTTATACATAGTATGAAGACCCACACGGTAATGACCAGGAAGCCAAGTAAAAGACTAACTTTTCAAGCTTTTTGCTCAGTAGGAAATTTTTTTTGCTGCTAACAAGAGTGAGCTCTCTCCTAGAAGAAGACGTTGGCAGTTTCTTTGGCCAAAAGACACATGGCAGCAATTCCCTTCAAGTACTCCAGACGGCACAGTGACCCCCGTTGACCTACCAGTCCTCCCAGCTTCAGTGTTACTCAAAAAAGACTTCTCTGGGGATGCAGAATGGGAGACAGGGAGTGAGTGTCTATCCAGATCCAGCACAAAGCTTCTCTTCTGAGCTCTGATACCAGCACAGGCAACTGGCAAGAGGTTTCCTGTTTTAGAGAGAGTAAGAAGATAACCAGAAGACTAAGAAAAACCAAAAGCAATTACTCATAAACTTGTAATCAGTCATTTATGGAATGAGATGGTCGTGGAAAAAGTTACCTTTTACTGTACTACTGTCATGCATTTTGACCAAATTCTTATTTTAGAAGTCCTGTCAAACCGATTCAGAAGTAGGCATGACGAGCAGCGCTGGCTCCTACCCCCATGCACTCAGCCTGGGTAATTCAGTGGTGCCAGAAGCACCCAAAGGCTGCTGACACCTTCGTCCCTGCGCACACATCCCTCTCCATCACAACACCCAGCAGTGCTTTCCTTTTGGGAAAGCAAAAAATACTCGGGTGAACATACTCAGGCCGGGAGAGAGGAGGTAGAACATTTCAAGCCTCAGTTACTTTCCAGGTGGCCACTGCTGGTTACTGGTGACTTTGGGCCACCCCAAAGCAACACATAGTTTCAAATGGAGTTATCTTATTCTCAGCTGCAAGGCAACAGGATAACAAGGGGCATATGAGGCACAGTGACAGGACTTCTTCAGAAACAGCCCTACTTAGAAAAAAACATGCTTTTTCACTCATTGTTTCTTTGCACCTTATTACCAGTGCTAAAACTCTCTGTGCTGTGAGCGTCAGTAATTGCAAAGCAAACATGTCATGTAATCATACTCTACAGCCCGCTCTCCTCCATGAATCTCAAAGTACTTTACAAAGGTAGAGAAATACTGCTATTCCTATTTAAAGTGGATGGTTCCTATTTCACAGGTGTAGTTACCGTACCACACGGTCCCCTCAGACAGTAGTAATGCTTCCTTGGTGCAGCTCTAGCTATGAAGAGAATCAGCCCAGTGATGCATTTGGACCAACACGCACAAGAGAGATGAACACATGACTTGAAGCATTTTATTTCAAAGTCTGTATGGACATATGAAGATTAGAGAAGATCTTTCTCACAGACATGCAAGCCCAAATACCTGTATGATCTTTTGGGTTTATTATATATAATGATTTTTCTTTCCATTCTGTTTCACTAGCACATCTTCCTGACAACTGGAAATGGTTAGAAAACAGCAGGAAAATGGGAGTGGAAGGAAAGCAGGGGAAAAAGAGAATATTTACATGCTGCTTTAAATATTTTCCAGATTTGAGGTTTTAGGGTGGGGGGAGGAAAAGGAGGAGCCTGTTTTTCTAAAAAGCATGGAAATCCAAAAGGCGAAATCTTTAATTTTCCAAATGCCAATATTTAATGGCATTAAGTCAAAACAGATGTTTCATTTTAGTTTTGCATTTTAAAAATTGATGTAAGTTTGAATATTGTTATTTCATAACAAAGCATTCTGGTTTAAAAAGTGATATAAAGAGCTCCATTTTCCTTTTACTTGAGTTTTTTTGAAAAAGGTTTCCCCAGGGAAGTTTCAACAGGAAAAAAGAAGGGGTGTTCTGACCTCCTCTACCTCCAAGCTTGACTTTAATCTGCAATGAAAACAGCTTGCCTCATGGTCTTTATTATGCTGTGCTCAGAAAAAGACGACCAAAGAAGGTGTTAGAATATTCCCTATTGGACATTATATGATGATATAATGAATTATGGGCGTTGCAGACACTACCTTTTACCGCTTATAATTTGCGAGGGAACAGTAGGATATAAAACTGAAGAAGAGGAGAGTACATTTTTCATTTTGCAATGTAGAAGTGGTGTATTTCTTATAATTTTATAGCTCTGGGGTGTCTTTATTTTGTATTATTTTTCCTCACACGTTTGTTGTAATGTTTAATATACTTTTTATGATTAATACTTGACATTTTGCATTTTAGTTGCAATTTTTTGAAAGATGGCATTATACTTACTTGAAAGAACCTTAGAGCAGTTCATGCAAATATACATATTTAGTATATGCAAATGTACATGCCTCTCTATTTTCATTTTTAATCTATTTTGATACAGCATGCCTTCAATACAAAGGGGGAAAAAGAATTCTAAAGACTGATTTTCCTTTGCTTAGCTCTTTGCTATATTGAAAATGCTGCTTTGAGAATTATATAGTTGACATATTTGCAAAGAAATGCAAAATATTTTCTAAATTTTGAAACTAATCACCTGGCTTCTGCAATCCAATTCTCTCGTAAAGATTCCGGCACGACTGCAGCAACATTTATGCAAATATGCCCGCTGAGATGCGACTGAAAGACCGGAGAGCGGTTAAAGGGATTTTTTGGTACAACAGTTAAGAATAATCTGAAAGGAAGAAAAATGCAGTTGCAAAATACAGAGTTAACAGTGTGGATCCTGTGCAGAGGGAAGGAGAGAAGGGAACATGTACCCGAGGATTCAAGCTAAGAATTACTAGAATTGCTTTGCAAAAGGCAGAAATAGCTCTTGTGTGCTATTTTTGTCTTCTGCAAAGTAAGTCTAAGTAGCACACTAGACCCCGAGGTCAGATCTTTTAAAACACAAAGGATGTAGATAAGAGACTCTGGGTGCAGAGAGAAAAAGTGTGTTACCTGACATCTGACTCCCACTGCAAATCAGGAGATGAGCAACCCATTTTAACTTTAAAAAGTCAGCCCCCACCTCCACATGCAGGCAAACTGTGTATGAGCAAGTAGCATTTCCTAGTTAAAATGTTTTCCCATAACCCTTCAAACAGTGATAGTGTACGAGAGCTCTTTCTTTGGCAGAGAGCAGAGTGCAGCAGGAGCACCGCCGTACAGCAGGACGTCACCTCTTTTCACTATTAAATCAGCACTCTCAGCTGTCCCTTTACAACACAGGGCAAGAAAATATATCCATTACGTTGGGTTCCTTCATAGCTGGGCTGAGCCTGTGATTTCACCGGCAAGAAGAAAGCCCGCAGCTTTCTGAAAGAGTGATTTTTGCTCCCTTTGTCTGGACCTCAGCCACACACCATCTGCAGAGCTGGGGCAACCTTTTATTCTTCCGTGAATTACCAAGAATCAGACTTCAAAGTCTGGTGGGGTTCATTTACCCAGAACAGCACTTCCTGGGGGTGACGAGTGGGTGAGCTGTAAAATCCGGCTCCTCCGAGGAGCTCACACTTGCTTTTCGGTCCTGAAGAAGCGGCGATGTGTCGCCTGTGGTGGGGAGGGGGATGCAGCGTGTGTGGGAGCTCCCTGCGCTCCGCGGCTCGGCTCCATCCCAGGCTGTCAGTGTGGAGGCCCATCACAGAACGACATATTGTTTACGATTAAATGTATTAGCATCGCTGTCCCTGTGCTGGCTTTCAATTCGGCTTGCTGCCTACAGGACGAGTAAATCCCATTTTACGATGGGAGCGTGCAGCTAATGTGCGCAAGGTTGCTTTTGGTCTGAGAAGGGGCAAAGCACTTCTGTGCTTGGAAAAGGGTCGGAGCAGAGCAGCAGCTGTGGCCCAAAATGCTCTCTCCTTTTGTTTCCATTGGGTTATTTTCTGTTATTATGCAACTTTAAGAGTAATCAAAACCAAATGATTCCAAGCAGCAGCTAAATAAAGTTAAGGAAGAGGTTAATATAAACTACACAGAAAGACACAGATCGCACAGAAGAGTTTTCAGTCTAAGCAGACAAGCTTCAGTCTTCAGGCAAGCAGACAAGAAGGGTGAGACATAGAGAGAGCACATACCTCACTCAGCATCGCACAGGGAGCTGGTGAGAGTGGTACAGCTTTCTGAGGTCAAACCTGAATCTCACTCTGTTTCTCTAGCTATAAAACCACGTGTCACCAGTCCCCGGTGCCGCTCTTCAATGGCTCAGGAGAGAATCTTCAATTTGCAAACAGCAATTTTCCAACTTAGTTATTACTGTTTGGGTCAAACTTCCCCCTCCTTAAGCGTGTGGTAAGATAGGTGTTTCTGATTCTTTAAACACAATATGTTCATATGACTGTGTGTTTCGTATGACTGTGTGTTTCAGCACTGGAGTCTTATTTCGATGCTTACTAATATTTACAGAAGACTATTTACACTTCTCTTAACAATCACAAAATCATTGTTACAAAAAATGATTGCTTTTTCCCCTCAGAATTGGCACTTTGAACTCTTTTTTCCCTTTCTCCTCGGCCTGTTCGTATTCCCTTTACTTTCCAAACCCATCCTATTTTCTCTTAGGCGATTTACAAAGAAAGCCACTGACCTACCACAGTTCAACTCTCGTACAAACTGATTTCACGGATTCGTGGGTTTTAAGGAAGGGGGCAGGCAGAGGGGTCTGACTGCTCGGCTGACGGTGCAGCTTCCCCAGAGCTCTGGCTTGGGGCATGCACTGTTCGCAGAGCTAGGCGACACCGTTACACACCATTAGGTGCCCAAGAATTAAGCAGGTTATATCACTGTGTTCTCAAGAAATTATTACTTCTCGACAGTCCCTTTGTTTTGACGTTAGCCTCTATTTTACTGTACCTGGGTGATTGAAGTATTTCTTGCAGGACTTCATCATTACTCAGAGCTGAACAAGTGCAGCCAGTGATTAATAGCACATTCATTGTGGGTCTTGGTTACCTGGTGATCTGCACCACGGTGCTTAGTCCCCAGTATCTGCTACATTCAGAAAATGTTGTGAAGAATGGGGCCTTTGTAATGTTTCTCTCAAGATTTTTAAGCACGTTTGCTTGCAGTGTGTTTACAGTAATCACGTCTATTATTCCTGTGCTGGTGGAACTTGTGAGCCCCGAGCTATGTCTTGGCACCTGCACGCAGACATTGTATAAATATATACGTAGCAGATTTTTAGGCTGCTCAGGACTGGACTAGCTATTGCTTCCTGGCAGTGTCTTAGCAAGCAAGTTTATTGGCACAAATACTCATCAGTTAAAACAAGTCTGAAGTGGCTCTTAGAGAAGTCTATTTTGAATTGGTATCATGCAAAATCTCAGTAGGAGCCCATTTCCCTGAGGTATAGACATCTGATCGAGGAATGTGCTGGAACGCTCGCATCCAGCAAACACACGCTCAGCTTCATGCTTTTGTATGATATTAAATACTTGCAGGGAACTGATATTTTGTAGTGCCACTCCCCATCCTAGAATTCCTTGTGCTCCCAGTTCAACACTCTCCCTACTGGGCTTTCCATCAGCCAAGTCCCCAACGGGAGAAAACCTCCCCCCCAAAACATCTCACAAGGAGAAGGGATGCTGGTGTCTGCTGCTGGGGATGTCCGGGATGGTCCTGATGGATCGTAGCCCCAACGAGCAGCTTCTCTCTGTCCCTGCTGGGGGAGCAGACAGGCTCAGCCGCAGTCTGCTCCACATCTGGTTGGCTGCTCCAGCTTTTGGCACTGAATCTGCATGGATATTTGCAGTCTGTGGAGTGGTTTGATGAACATGTCAATACGATGGTCAAGCACGTCAGTTTTCATTTCACGTAGCATTGCCAAAGTATGTTTTTATTTAAAGTAAGGCTATTTTGAAACTCCCTTTCATTCTTCCGTGATGTCTCACAGATTACTGAAACTCGTTTTTGGAAGGCTGAAGTAGCCTTTAACGCTTAACCTCTGTGCTGCCCGGGCTGCTCAGGGAATCTGCATGCTCCTCCCCACCCTGAACTCTACCACAGGCAGGTAAGATAGCTTTCAATGTTACGCTTTGCGCGTACAAAAAAATCCCAGCAATGCTCACATTTTGCAATGTTTATACATAAATGCGGAACGGGCTTTCTCCCTGTTGGAAGGGGCTGGGCAGGATCTGAGCAGTGTGAGAGCTGTCCCACAACAGGGTAGTCTTCTTCAAGTGAAGGTAGTACACAACAAGGAAGGAAAAAATAAATCTGTTTGAATGAGCCTTTCTGTATACAGGGGTTAAAATCTGCTCCCTTTCTTCCTTGCTTCTGTCAAATTCCCCCCTGAAGCATGCTTCTGCAGCAAATCCTTCCCTAGGAATAACTCCTGCTCCCTTTCTACTCCTGAACCATTACAACTGGCCTTATTTCCCCCGTATCAGTGGTTAGAACAATGATTATCTGAAGGGACAAACAAAATGTGTATTACAGGAAGGGTAAAAAGCCTTCGAAAGGGGGGCTTCTGAAAAAACAAGGGGGGAAACAGCTAAGCCATGATACTGGGGGAGGGTTCTTCATAAAAAGAGCTTTACGCAGGGCCATCTTCTCATCTACTTCTTTGTCTGTAAAGTCCCAAGAAGGAGATGCCCACTCTGTCCTCCTTCTTTGAGGCGGCTGGTGAGGGCGCCCGGAGGGGTACCGCGCCATCCGGCATCGCCTGCCAGCCAGTGCGCTATCCACCCCCATTAAACCCGGTTCGAATCTCTCCCTTCCTCCCTCTTTCTACAGTAGTCCTGTTGAGGGGGAAAAAATCTCACCAGCTTCAGAGAGAAGCACAGTACCAGTCCTATTAGCCCAACAGTCACTACAAGAGAAATGTCCCAACATTATTTAAGCTCTGGCGAACCTCTGAGAGGGCTGCGTGCTTCTACAGATGAGGACACCCAGGAAAGTTAATCCTTTTTAGTCTTTAAAGTTGATTGGTTAAACTAAATTAAACTCCCATATAGATGCTTTTACTCTTTCAAAGGGAGTAAGCACTGGCAGCCACAGTGGTGTGTTTAACAGTGTCCACAGGGCAGTTTAATTCAATTTAATTAATTCGTTTGGGAATTCACTCCTTTAATTACATTCAACTTCACTTTCTAAATATACGATTTGTTGACAAGCCCTAAAAGAATAGCCCTTCAAACAAGGTTGTCTTTTTTGCTAACCAAAACATGGGAGAAAAAATTCCAGGACACTAGCCTTGCTTAAGGGGAAGGAGCTGTAGGAGGAGCTGGTACAAGAGAGTGCTTGGCTTTGTTTTAAATTACAAGCTTTCTACGACATTTCGTATCACTTTTCTGTTCCTGCTTCAGGTTTCTAAGGAAGAGTTCAAGATGCAATTAAATGATAAGAATGTCTCCTGGTTCGGTAAGGAATCATCCAGTTTCTGTAGCTCTGTAATGACTTGAAACTTAGCAAAAGCAAGACCAAGCACATTCCCTTAGAGAAATGTGTTAGAAATGGAGCCTGCTCATCCCGAGGCTCCATCCCAGGTACCAAGAATGGACAGAAAGTTACATTCATTTTTACACAAAGAAATGTCAGTGCTTTTGGTTCAGTAAGCTGAAAACTCGGAGATCCAAGACCTGTGGATGACTGGATGACTACAGCTTTTAGGAAAAAGAAAAATAAACTGATAACATAGGGTGACTAATGACTAGTGCATTTATGGTAGAGTTGTTTATGGTCTGACCCCCCAACCTGTGGTATTTTCAGGATGCATGAATACATTGGTGCGTAGCAACCTTCCAAAGTCTTATTAAAAGGCAGATGCTGTGTGGAAATCTTCACTTTCTTGAATTGCTGTTCATTATCTGAGAAACTTTGGGCAGCTAAGATATGATTTTCCAAGGGATTATTAGACATTATCTTAATCTAACAAAGCGCTTAAGCACCGGGCTCAGAGCTCTGCTGGATATTTAAGCCAGAGGGCTCTGCAGCACCTTGGTTATCAAGTCCCATGTGAAAGCTACTCTGTGAGGAACAGGAAAATAAAGTGCTTCCAGCCCACTAACAGTTAAAAACGCAGCTGCAGCATTCCAGCAATAACATCCGGGAAACATCAGCTCCCATAAGATCACATTGACCACAAAAATCTCTCAAGCTTAAACACTCAGAAAATTGGTTGCTGCTACTTTTTAAAAAAGTCTGTCTAGTGACAGCAGGTTTATGAAGTAGATTTGTAGCTGCAGTTATGGCCAGTATCAAGCGGATTTCCTCCCTGGAAAGAGAGGAGGATAGCAGCAGACACCGTCCTCCAAAGGTCTAAGAAAATAAAACTTTGAGGGACTGTTCAAAGACTTTCCTCTCGAGTCCTCAAGAAGAGGGAAGGTGGGCACTAGAAGTCATCAATCTCCACAGTTATGCAAGCTCCAGTTCACAACCCCCACGCAACATTAAGCCAATTTTCAGACTCGTGTACCAACCTAGCAGCACTGTAACGATGTCTCATTCAATACCCAAGTGTTTCATTCAATCAGACAGCTGGGTCATCAGTTTCACTTAGTAACGATATGGTACAGATGTGTACGTTTGCCGGAAGCGTAAGTACAGATCCATCGCGGCCCCAGATGCATGAAGTGAATGTGGGTAATCTGGAAATTATCCGTAAAGAGGCTGATCAGCTTTGGTGTACACACCCGTGGTAGTATGTGTGCCACTGATCTTTGCTAAATGTATGGCTGCTGCCTCAGCTTTTCCTCTCTGAAAGTGTGTCATCTGCTGGGCTGATTTGTCCTGAATGTCCCTTTCAAAGAAAGGAAGAGTCTGAGCTCACAACTTAGGACAAATTTCTCCCTTTATCTATAGACTGGTTTTCTAAGGGTTGCCCTAATGGTCTTCAGGGACTCCACAGGGGTCCTTCCTGCCCGGAGGGCTATGAAGTCCTGGCTCTTACGAGGAGAGTTTTACCTCGTTGGTAGGGGACTCGCCACAACTCCTTCATGTCAGGACTTTCTTTGGCCCGGTATGGTCAGCTATGTACTTTACCCCTTCACCACTTCAAGGAAAACAGCTTATGAGCCAACAACACCTCCTCCTCCTCCAGTTCCTACCTCAAGGTTGATCAAAGCATTGTATGGCTGCTCATTTCCCTGCCCCAACTCTTGAACACATCACTTCATCTGTTTTGCAGGTCTTTGTCTCAACCATCTGACGGTGTTCCTTCACTTCTCCTTTTATTAAAAAATCTTTTTTAGAGGTTGTGTTCCTTGCTGACTTTCTTCCCCTCCACAATCCTGCACAAGGCTCTAGAGAGCTATTTCCCAGCTCCTGACCTCTCCAGAAACCTCTGCCGATGCTGCAGCACCAGTGACTCTCTGGGTTCCCATCACAGCCCTTTTCCCCAGGGAGTTACAGAGGCACACTAGATGCCCTCCCCAGCAAAGCCCAGCATAGACTGGCCTCATCCCACCACTGCGCTCTGCATCCAGCCCACAAGCCTGTACTTGCTGTGGGTACGATCAGGGAGGAAAAACACATTTACACTGTGTAAGTCTGTGTCCGAGCTTTGGTTTCTGTCCCGGGTCAGTGTTGTCCCTCCAGGGAGGCAGAGAGAAGCCTTGGGTGAGTGCTGGCTGAGCTGACAGCCCCACTGCAGTAAGGGTGAAGCCAAACTCAGAAGAGGGAAGGGGGGATTAACACACGGGATAACATCTGTGGCAGGTGGATAACACCAGGCTGATCTAAGAGGCGAGGCAAGGCGGGATGGCCCCTGCAGCCCAAGTTTGCATGAAACCTGCTTCTGATCCAAGCTAATAATGAAACATAAACGGGTAGATCTGAGCCCAACTTCCTTTTAACCATCAGAGCACCAAACCCCACTATCTTGGACAATGCTATAGCACTTGTAGACTGATGAGGAATTAATTTTTCTCCTCCAGGACTATTACTTGGGTTGATTGCCCTCAGCAGGAGGTGACTTGTGTGCCCATGCAGAGATGTGCGGGGTGGAGAACTCGCCGTGCCTTGGAAGGTATCTGTAAGATGGGAAACTCTGTCTCTTCCTGGGTGGTATTGATTTCAGCATCTCACCTTACCGATTCTTCCATGGCACCTTGACAAAATTCAGATTTATCTGCACGTCTGGCATTAAGTACTTCAAAAACACATGCATATGCCAAGACCAGCCTGAAAAAAACTGTCTGTGATCTGACAACTATATGTATTTTTCCTACTTTTGAGATGGCTTAGCTCCATTTTTAACGATTACAGCCTCAAACGGCTATGACGTTAACAGAGCACAGAATGTGGTATTTAGAGAGCAGCAGTTATGCAGCAGTTGAAGCAAGGTCTGTAAGCAGAAGCAATACATTTTATTAGACTTGCTGCTGTTACAGGAAGAAACAAATAAACTCTGGCCTTGTGTGCACTGAATGTCTTCTGAATATCTTTTGTTTACTTTCCCCTCTCTACAAACCATGCCTTTCTTACGTCTTATGTAATAGAGGAAGGTTAAAGAAACAACAGGTACAAATAAGAAGACAAAGTTGGTTCCATCAGAAATAAAAAATGATATATTCCATTTTTCAAATGTTAAGATGTTAAGTAAAATCCTGGATTCAAGTATGGTCAGTTTACTCCACCCCAGGTCTTACCATTTGAAATATGGCCCAGCCCATATTTCTAACTTAATGCTTTCATTTTTATCAAAATGAAGCGGCTCAGAAGCTCCTTGCCAAACTATGTATTTGTGCCACACATGCACAAAGCAGATCCTTTTTTGCTTGTTCTATTTTTTTCCAAGCACATCTTATGTCATTGTTTAAATCTTGGTGAAGGTCTATTCTCCAGAGCATTGTAACTGCAGAACATCAAAACTGCAATCACAAATGTGAAATATTTAGATTCTTGCTTGGGATCAATCTGTTAGTCTAAATGATTTCTCTAATTCTATTTCTGAAACATATGCAAGCACAGATGTAAAAGGAGAGGAATTATTTCAAGATACCAAAACTCAGTGGTAACTGAATCTCACATGATTTCTTTCAACGTTGGCCAAAACCTTTGCCTCTGCTAATACCAAGGAAACCTCAAGGATGCAGCAAAAGAATAGATGGAAATTCTTGCCTGGCAATTGTTTATTTAAAAGCTAGTTCAGCACCGCATAATAATAATTAATAATTAATAATTAATAATTAATAATTAATAATTAATAACAACAACAACCTCGGGTAGGTGAAGAAGGCACAGCCTTACTCTCTTGAAAGGGTAGTTGAAGGCACTACAGACAAATACAGTGATCACTGAACTGTAATTTACAGCTTGATCTAAAACTTTCCACAAACAAAACCACAGTGGGTGAGTCAGAGATTTTGCCAGAGCACCAGCACTGCCATCACCATCCACGCAGGAAAATGTCTTAATCTGGCAGCGGGCCAGAGCCTCACCCTCTTGCTGGCACCGGGGACGCAGACATGGAGAAGGGTGCCCGCCAGCATCGGCGGTGACCCAGGTCCCAGTCCCCGTGGTCGGAGGTGGTCGGGCTTTGGGTCAGCGCCGGTTGAAAGACGGGCTATCAGCAATCCCTCCAAACTTTCTGGAGGTGTGATTGAGGGCTGACTCAGAGGGAAACATGCCACCTACTGACTCTTGTGGCACCCGGGATTTTCCCTGAAAACTCCTGTTCAAAAATTCACACGGAGCTTCACTGATTTACTGGTAAGGGGTCAAGCAAGACAAGTCATCACACAGAATGAGAAACTGGATGGGCTTACTGGACTTTCTCTCTTTGCTTGACACAGTTTAGACTTCAGTTTTCACTCAGCTAAGCTACCGTAGATGCCAGAGAAAATTTTGCCGGAGAGGAACTTGTGCGGTGCTGCTCTGCAGTACTGTGCGAAACAAACTGCGATTTTCCAGTGAAATAATATTACTTTCAGGTTTATGGGATCATTCTGCTAATGGCCATTCCCACAAATAGAGCCTCTGTGATCTGTGTACGTTAGCTTCAGTGGACTTCTTCCCCAGATTTGCAGTTGTCTAGAGTAAGCTTCCTTCCCTACATATTGCAGAAGCTTTACATGACTAAATAGCCCTTAAAGATGAATACCAAAAGAGTTCTAAAAACTGATAATTTTTTTTTATGATGCTGTCCTTTTACCTCTTTTTCTGCAGAGGGAAATCACTGTATCTCTTTTTTGTGCCAGATTCTTCTCATTTACATTAGTGTTAATTTTTAACAACTCTATTTATTTTGTTTATCTGTATTATTATTTGTAATGCTTACAGCAGAAACTGGAAGTCTTTTTTTGACTGCTGGTGAGCAAAACTGTACTTCATTACATGACCATGTACCTAGAATGAACACCTTCCAAAATCCATTGCATTTAGCGGAGGTAGCATTCTCTCTCACAATTTTCATTAATGATTCAAAGTCTTATTTTCCTTTGCATGAGATAACAAATCTCATTTAGATCAACTTGAAAGAGTCTTTCCTTGAGAAGACAAAGTGTCAGAGCCATTGCACCCATTTACAGGCTAATTAAACTGCACAGCAGTGCAGCGCTTGCTGTTTCTGAAGCTGAGTAAAAAAAAGAAGTTCTTTTTTTGCTGAGTGTGGTCCCAAATATTTTCAGGATGCTTTTGTGGCTGTTTCAGTATGAATTCAAATTCTATATTTCACAGGATTTAAACAAATAGATAGGTGGGTAAAAAGCTATGCATATGTTGCCTGGTCTGGCTTTCTGACAAGATACCACCTATTTTTTCATGAACGGACAGAAACACCCAGAAAAGAGCTCTGTGCAAGCCCCTGCTCTGGGAAGGTGAGTACGCTGGATTAAGATTTAATCACATTCTGGTGCATGCTCACTCATGTAGTAATTTGTCTTTTTGCATCAGGAATAAAATATACAAGCCATCAGTTTAAAACATGCATTTTCCCTTCTGCTTCTGTTATTCTTTCACTGGCAGGCCCCAAGGTCCATATTCTGAAATTAATTTCCAGAGTTAGGGTATGTTTTCTTTCAGCAGATCAGATTTCAAGGCTTTTCTCCTACATGTGTGAGATCTGAGGTTAGCTGAGCCTCATTGCCTTAAAAATGGGGCTACAAAAGGGGCATAAGGAAAACTGGAGTAGTCGGCCAGAAGAAAGGGGCAAGTACCCAGAAGGAGCATGATATCTATTAAAAAGAGTTTTCATGCTATGACATATTCAGAGCCTGGTTTTAGTTGCAAAAATGATCAGCGGTGAGATGATTTTTTGTAGTCGCATGCAAAATGTCTTTCGACTTCCTTTCGCTTTCAGGTATCTCTGACTATCTTCTGCCAAAACCAAGTGAAGTCAAGTGGCCAGAAAGATCACTTGCTGCTGATGTGGGGCTTGGCAGTGCCAGGTCCTTGGTATCGGCGGCAGGGTTCATGGCTACCCCTCCTCTGGCAGGGATGAGAGGGCCAAAGGACAGGACAGCATGGAAGAACCAGTGGCAGCTTATCTTTCCCCAGCATCGGAGCAGAAGTGCTCCTTCCTCCACCTATTCGCTTCCCCTTCATTGGGCGCTGAAAGTTTGTGAAGGTGAATTTAGAGAAATGTCAAACACAGACAGAGGAGATAAGATGGAGGAGGAGACGACCACCCGCTGAGTAATTCATTCATTCAGTCTCCTGATAACACAGTATCTTCCTTATGCAATGCAATTTCTCACCCTGTAATTCTTCATTTCTGCTCTTTGTCCTCTCTCCCATGAGTGCTACGTGCTGCTGCTCCTGCTCTCGTAATTTGGAGTCGACTCCCCGCACAGCCTGTTGAACAACTACAGCCCCCCCTTAGAAAAATTAACACCACTTCTAGCTGCACTGAAATCTGCTAAATTAATTCTTCAAGCGTCTGCCAGCATATAGGGTTACTTCCCATTTTTGTCAGCATTCAGCCTTCTGGCCATCTTCTCAGCCATTCAGTCTCTATCCTTCCCGCCTCCAGGCAGCTTTTCGTTTCCTGCCACTCAAATCCAGTCCCCCCAGCCTCCTTACTGAGAAGGAAAAAGATAAAATAAACCCATCCTAATATCCTTTGACAAATTCACGAACAGTAAACTTACCTGCAAACTGTCAGGCATCAAAACGACCTACATCTATGACACAATTTTATTTGCAGACTGAGCAGCAACATGTATTATCTCAGAGAAATTCAGAAAGAAGGGAGCTTTTTGCAACATCTGCATTTTGTGTTGTGTAGTCATTCTTTTTTTTTTTCCCCTGCAGGGAAACTTAGTGCAATCAATATTTAAAATAGTGTCATTCTTCTTTGATCTACAACCATACCCATATTTTAGCAGAAAAAAAAAAAAGGCGACAATTTCCTAATAGCCACAGGGAAAGAAAAACTAAAAAAGATTGCCTATTAAATAGCGCCAGCATTGATGAAAACAGATTCTGGTGACTTGACATTCACGTTGTCTGTTGCTCATTACAGTTGTACTGATTACAGTTGAGACTGTCAAGATTTCCATCCTGCACCACTTGACCAGACGTATTTGCTCTGGGCTGAAATCTAGCACACTGGACACGGGGCTTCTTTTATTAAGCAAATGACAATTGAAATGGTAGCAAGGCCTTAGCCAGCGTTGAGTTTGCCTTGCAAACCCATAAGCCCATGGAAACTACTACTAAAAGCAGGAGAGAAGCCTCCTGCAGCAACAAGGCTCTCTTAGAGCAGACACTCTCAAATAATACCACATTATTCATCACAATAGTATCTCTCAATAGCAGATGGTTATCGCTGTGGATATAAGCAAGGCAAGGCAAGGCTTCTAGGGAACAACAATTTCTTTTATTAGACTAGCTGGCATATTTGAAAGAAACGAACAAGCTTTGAGGAACACAAACTACTCTTCAAGGCAGCATCTGAAACCATTTGCAGCCTATTCTTTCCCCAGCCCCTCCTCACTCCTCAGAGAGGATTTTTTGTTGTTCAGGGAAGTTTAGCAGATCACTAAACAAGTTGCCCTCTCACTGGATTTTGATCTGGCAGATTGAGTTTACGCCACAAACCTATTTGTGTCACGTAGCCATGATGTCTCCCGGTGCAGGAATCAGAACTGTAGAAGAGGGCATAAGTCCAGAGGAAACGGATGGTGAAAGTTTTGGTATAAAAAGACATCAAATATCCAACTTCCTGGCTATAGTGAATTTTGAAAGACTATTATTGCATCAGCTATGCACGTTGGGATGAACACTGTAGGTGAGAGGATGAGCAGCTGGGAGGGAGGTAGAACTCCTTTGGGGCCCTACAAGGCTTAAAGTCCCCATGACACATCTGAAGCGGGCAAGACTGCCGCAGGGTAATCACGTATCGCATGAGGGCCAGGTAGGCTGTGCTGGCTTATGGCTGTCAACTCCGTGATGGGAAAGAGTGATTCCTTAAGGATAAAAACCCCAACTGTTTGTAGCAGTGGAAGAGCTCCCGTCGTTGCAGCAACGCACACGCCTTGTTGTTGACGAGAGGAGTGGAGGACACGTGTGACAACGGCAGTGGGTGACAGCCTGGGGCAGATGCCGCAGTGCCAGAAGGACTCAGCATCACTCCCAGCCCGGCTCCGCAGCGAGGGACGCAGCTCACAGGGAACAAAGCCACTGCTTACCCAGCACGCCGGGGAAGAGGCCACTCCGGCAAGCTGTCACACCACCGCCTGCACGCCTTTTTCTCATTTGGGAGCTGGCAGCCGCCTCCAGCAGACTGTGCACCACTCTACCTATGCCTCTAATAGTCCTCACCCTCTCTTAAATACCTTCTTGGTTTAAATGCTAGGCTCGTATTGCAGCCACCTCCCAAAGTCTTTCGGGTGCCCTTTTCCTGAATGCTGAATCTTCACAAATTAAGCCTGTCACAGCTTGCGTGCATCTTTCTCACTGTACTTCCCGTCCTGAGGTCTGACCATACAGACAGGTTAGCTTGCATAATGTTATCAGAAGCTCATGCAGTTTGTAATTTTCCCAAGATCCCAGCTCTTGGCATACAGCAAGGTTTTGGCTTTCTGTTTTATTAAGTACAGTTCTAGCCCTTACGGCACTCGGAGGCTTGAAAATGAAATGCTGTCAGTCCAGAACATAAAGGGCAACCAAAACCAGAATCCATAGTTATTATTTTAAAAAATACATGATGTCAGACCTTCTTAAGATTTCTGAAGGCTTGGGGTTGGCAATACAAAACCTGCCTCTAATTCCTTGAGTCTGGAGAGAGATGTATCTGCATTGCAAAAGCACAGCAATAGAGATTTCATTCTCATCCTGTTAGCATCCATCATCACTCTGCCAGGCACAGACACACACACACCATTTCAAGCAGTCTGGGCCACATCCTTATTTAGAGAATAGTCTCAGCTTCCTTGTACTTTTGCTCGGTGCCCGCTCATGCCATGCAGCACATTAACATAACAGCTGACAGAATTAATCAGCAGTAATAAAAGCACTTGCATGACTTGACCCGTATAATCTATTTGAGGACATCTCTCTCTTGCCTGCTCTTTCACTCACCCTCTGCTTTTACGTCTAGCTCGCTTATTCTTGCCCGTCACCTGCAGAGCAATTTAAACACGCTGCAGCACTAGTGTGATTACTGAGCTGCACGGCAGAAGTTAGTTTTGACAGTGGCTATTGTACAAAGCGGATCAAATATAGCTGCAGAGCTGTTCCTGGGCAACCTTTTTTTTTTTTTTTCTCTAAATGAAGATCTGTATTGGAAAAATGTCATTTGGTGTGAGACAAAAAAACACCCGAAAAATAAATCCAATTAAGTTTTGAAAAAATATTAAGAAGAGGCAAAGCAGAAAGTACAAAAACGAAATAAAGGGAAGGAAAAACTAATTCTTGGAAATGACCACAATAGTTACTATGCATGACAGGAGATGTCACTCTTTTGTCCTGGTGTGTTATTGTTGTTAATGAAGTATCTTTAATCTAATCAAAGGGAAATGTTCAGACTAGGGCAATGAAATTTTTTACAGACCTGTAGGCTTTCCTTATGAGAAGAGATGAAAATGCCTGACTTTATTTAATGTGCAAAGAAGTAAATGATGAGGACATGAGTAATTCAACAAAGCCAATGGAAAGGACCATTCAAGAAGAAATAAGGGAACAATTACAATTTTAGCTATAATCCAGGTAGAAAGATGGCTCTCTGAAGTGATGGTGGAGATGAGGCAAGTCAAGCAACAGGAAATTCCTTCTCATGAAGCTACACATATGCATGTTTTTCCCTGGGAATACTTTTTTGTGTTAGTTCGTGAGGGCTTATCCCAGGCGATTTGTATCAGTGGGATTATCTGAAGGGTGATACTGCACACTGACCACCCTGCATGGCATCTCAGCTGATGAAGCTGTGAGAGCAGGTCTCCAGCACTGGGCTGGCTCTTCCTGCTCCCATGGGTGCAGGTGACATCCAGGATGTGCTAGGAGCATCTGATATTGTGACTGACATGGAAAAGGATGCCTTTCTGCCCCTACCTTCTCATGCACAGGCTGTCACTGTCTAACCTTTATCAAGAAAGTTGAAATACAGGCAGATGCAATTCCCTATGCTACTTTTAAATTTGAAAGTATGCAAATACACATGCAAACAAGGCATGGCCCAGGAGACCTGGTCTGCTGTCAGAGTACAGCTGCAAATTTTAGGGGGTTCCTTGATTAGGCAATTGCATAACTACTCCCCTTAAATAGGCTAATGATTCTAAGATACATTCTCCATCTGAGTCAGAAATTTATTTCCCTGCCTTCATTCCACGTTGTGATAGACAACGCTTGCACAATTTTTGCCTATAAAGGTATCACAGGGAGACAGGTGAAGATGAATAAATTAAACTGTACCTTACAAAATTCACTTTCTACTTGTTTAGCCTATACCCTGTCCATTTCCAGATGTCAGTTTTTCCAACTGTCTTTTATTGATAAATTTATTCAGCATCTCCCTGATTTCATACTTGGTGCAATGCCCGTGGAGCTACCCGGATAGAGTTGTGTGGGGCAGCGCAGAAGGCATCATTTCTCTTTGCTGGCTCTAGGAGATGGTTAAGCTTCAAAAGAAAATGAGCATGATTAGGTCAGGTTCTAGAAACAAGCTCATTTCTTTGAAATGTGCAAATCTTAACACTGGCATATCTTCACTGTTAGTGTGCTGCAAAAAGCAAATCTGGAAACAGAATTTCTTGGTTGATTCTTCACTGAGCCCAAATAAAGGGGAAGGACTTTTGGTACAGATACACAAATTCGGAGTGGATGGGAGAGGGTTGGTTTTGCTTTTGAATTTTTCCTGTGTACCTCCTCCTGACAGTCCTTAATGACAACTCTCCCCTGAGACTTACAGCTATTGATCCTGATTAGATTTGTTAGAAGTATCAGCTATTTTGGATAGGCACTCTGGTGTCTCATTTCATGTTTGAACCAAACCATTCACCAACTGAAGAGGTTCAGCATTAGCTGAGGCTCTGGACTGTACTGCCCTGCACACCATGCAGATGTTTCCAACAACTCCGTTTCTCTTTCCATGCCTTGTCAAGGCATGAAATGCCATCTCAAGAACAGTTCTTCAGCTCTTTGTAAAATATCATCAATTAATTAGCAAATGTTTGAGGCTTCATGAACAGGCATCTATATTTGCATGTGCTTCTCACTGGTTTAACTTGCAGATCCCTACACTCAAGATGATGGTGTTTCTCGATTTGTTTGTCTGCATTTTAGTGAAACAATAGAGCTCAGGAGGGAAGCCCCACATAAAACCGAATTGACTGGCAAAGTTTCAGCCCTTCTCTGCATAAGTCTTTTACATAGTGCCTGGCTGAGCTGTGGAACTCTTTGTCACAGGGCACTGCGGTTCCTAAAGGATGGCATCATTTCATAAAGTGGGTGGATTAAGATATGTAAGTAAACATTTGGGGCTGTAAAATCAAAAACATTACCTCTAGGACAGGAAGGCTCCAAGTCAAACTTTTCTGGAGTTGGAGGAGATACTCTGTGGAAGTTCTTAAGCTTCTCGCCAGGATCTGCTATTGGCCACTGTCTGTGGGAGGACAGAGAGTGAGGCTACACGATATTTGATTATCCCTTGTTCTATTTTCTTATCAACAGATGCAACAAATAAGAAAGTTCTACGTGTATTTTAATTCACTTTAAATTTCCCAAGTGACCTCTATATGCAGTCATACAATGGCCAGGAACAGTGCTTTTGGCCTGTCGTGTTTTCTTCCCTGAAGCCAGTTCTTAGCGGTTCTGCTGAGTCTGCTGAGCCTGGATCCACAAGAAAGCTCCAACACTACCTGAAACCAATGGAGAAACTGAGGGGGTCTTGAGCAAACATATTGAGAAAGCATCACTTGCTTCAGTTCAATGTAAAAAGAACTGGCCAACAAGAAATTGGCTGGGAGGCTTGACCATTTACATCTAGGACATGGAAGAGGATGAGCCTACTCTTCATATGGTGGAAGGCAGAAAATGGCCAGCAAGCCATGACCTTGAAAGGGAAAAGAACTGGGTAAAATTCTGCATAGCTGTAAGACTCGAGCAGCGTCAGTATCACAGAGAATGTGGAAAGCAGCCCTGAAATTTTAAAAATAGCAAGCGGAAGGAAAAAGGAAGTTTATGATAAAAATATGCGACAGAAATGCATTTTACAAAGCATTGTAAAAACTTGAAAAGGGAAGCAAAAAAATTAAGGCCAGCACGATTAAGAACAGTGAGAAGAGATCTTTAAAAGATTAGGAATGGAAGGACTAAGTCATTCAGAGCATGTATTAGAACAAATGGTCAACCTTGAGAAAATGGCCAAATTTTCAACAGTAATAAACAAGCGAGAATGCCTGATATTAGTGGGAAGGCTTGGACAATGTCTATTCAAGAAGTTTACAAGAACTGTCTGAGGACTTTTCTGAACTACCTCCTCGAGTAATTTTTGGTTGTGGGGTTTTGTTTTTCTTCAGCAGCTGTTGGAATGTAGGGGAAAACCTGGGAAGAGAGATGAAAATCATTTAGGATTGTGCCAATATTTAAAACAGGTAGGTAAGATGAAAACTATTACATGGGTGCTTGTCTCTGAATCTTGACAGATATATCTATATATCTCTCATCAGTCTTAAAGAGTATATCTATATGGCACGGTGCAGCTCTTTGCTGAGATAGTATCTTGGTTTCAGGAACAATATAGCTGTATCAGTGCAGCCTCTGCCCTATTTTAATTAGCCTGGGCATACCACTGTGCTGATGCAGCTAAACTGTTCCCAGTTCTGGAGCTGGTTCAGTTGGAGCTATGTCAGGTATTGTAGCATATTTTGGTATTGCACCATAAAGACAGAAAGGCTAGACTCCATATGTCTGGCCATGTAGTATATTGCTCAGCGGAGGGGTCACGCTTGCACCAGTAAAGAGAACATACTATTGGAAGAACAGGCAACAATACAACATAAATCTCACCAGCTATCCTTCCAGCAGGGTGATTTGTACTTGTCTCCAGCAATCGTGCACTTACAGTGTTACAAACAATGATATATGAGCATTCATGTGAAATACGGTTCAGATGTTGCCACCATATCATGAACTACTTTGCACGAGACTTCTTAGTGCAGATGAGGTCAACAAGAAGGTGCCAGCCACGGTGATTTATGCACACAGAACCAAAAGGGAAAAAAAAAGTTGAGAGAAAACTCTTGATTAGAAGGGGAAAGAAAAATACTGAAGACATAAAAAATCACCACATATTCTAGAGCATGGTTTGCTGAAGAATACAAAATGGGATCTCTCATCTGTGTATTATTTTGTTTTCCTTTTCTGTAGTTGGGGTTTTTTTTAATGATTTCTCTTGGAATCTTATGGGACTTCTTCCACAGTAACTGCCCTGGAAGCTATTATCCTAATTGCACAGATAATTTGTGCAACCCACAGGCTAGTACTTGGACTTGGCTTTCCCTGCTGCCAACTTTTCTTTTTCTCCATCACATTTTCTTCCTTGTTTAGTGCCACACTCCTCATCTTTCTCTTTTCCTCCCTGCTGTGAAAATATGTTTCTTTTCTGCTCTCTCTAAAGCTCCTCTCGCCTGAGGAGGAGATCTGGGATCCTGCGGAGCCATCCACAGGCTACTCATAAATGGGAAAACAGCAGCTGCAGCAGCGCCTTGCAGGGTCTGCCGGCTGCCTGGGGCAATACCCTCCCAAGGTACCGAAGGTACCTCCAGCAAAGCCCTGCTAGCTGAGAAGCATCACCAGTTATTCCTGGAGGAGGGAATACATGGCTATCCTGCTCCTCGAAGCCAGCATTTCCTGCTCCCTCGTACCCTTATGATACCTGGTGAGCAATGCTTGGTGCCATCAGCTCGCTGTGGTGTAGCTCAGGCTCTGGCGTAGCTGGCGCGGGTATGGCTGTGCCCTGCAGAGGTGTCTGCTGGCCCCGGGGGAAACCCTCAGCTCTCTATGTGTATGGTCCCTTTGCTTTGAAGAACGTCAGTGCCCCAACTTCAACGTATTTAATTGCTTTCATCATTAAAATGACAAGTGGATAGATTCCATGGGAGCACGGACTAGAGGTAAGCCCACCTTGGCATAACAACTGGCCCTCCCTCCTATTCTCCAAAACATAACAGAGATTACAGACTCCCACCCATATCTGCCTTGCTGTTGCTTGGTCTCTGTCAACATTCATGAGCTTTCATCCCTAGTTACAAAACATACCTTCAACATCCCTGAATGTGCATGTAAAATCTTAAGAACAAAGCCGTAGGAAGAACGAATGAGAACGAAAAAATATTGTCTGTATCTATGGTTCCTTCAATGAAAGGGGAAGAATGAGGTAAATACTAAGGGAAGCCCAAGACTATTTCATGGTGGCAGTAAGGCTTTCCTTCCCAAGCTAACACCCAATCTGCTTCACCATGAGATTAGGGAAGAAAGAAATACAGTCTTCATGATTAGTTCCAGAATTTGCAGAGAGATGCTTAGCTCTCCTCTCGTAGAAGGGCTTTTGTGTGTATGCGTATGCTTTTTAAAGTCTTTGGCAACCTCCCATCACTACAATAGATTCACTGCAAACATATGCATCGTATTAGTAAGTTATATTGTCCTTTACCTTCCCTCATCATGTCAGCAGTATCAAGTTCTGGAATTAATTTGATGTCCTCTTTCTTCATTCTAATTGTAATAAACCAATCCTTCCCAGCTACTCATGTAATATTTTGAGTGCAATATTTCTAACTCTTCCCATTTGAAGGTTTGTTTGGGTTTTTTTAACTCTGGTTTCTAGAGTCCTGTAGGTTTCATTTAAAAATTAGTTTGCCCCTGGGATTGCAGAGAAAAGTTGAAACGAAATTGAAAACTTCTAACAATCCAAAGAAATTGAAAAGAATTGCACAGCTAGTGTTTTTCTATCATCTCATGATTTTTAGACCAATCTAGTGATTTTTGTTATCTGCCTTTTGACTTTTGAATGCATAGGGCTGGTGAATCTGCCTCAGTCCCTGTTGCGCTGAGGGGGCATGCTGTTCACACGCTGAAATACTGGCGCTTCTTGGGGAAGAAACCTTTTCTCGGGAGGTAACTGCTGTGTAGTTCAGGATGCTGCCTGTGTCCCCTAAAGAAAGGATCAAACACTGGGCAGCAGCGGCTCCAGCTGAAGGAAGGGAGATGTTCTCTTTTCCATCAGTAATCAAAAGTGTATTTTTGTTTATTAATTTTCTGCCGATGCTTCTCGTGCTCGCTCAAGCATTACCTCCCAGCAGAAGCCCCACATGCCGAGGTGTACTGCCTTTGCTCCATCAAAAGCTTGCACAAAGCAGACATGAGTTTTCACTTATCAGACAGGGATAGTTCATTTCTTCAATTTAGATCTTAACCTCACTGGATCAAAAAAACCTTACTTCTGATTTACATCTTTACAAAGTAGGAACGAATCAGGTTTATGACATCCTATGTTTCTCCTGAGGTTTTTTTTGACAAGTGAGGTCTTGTTAAAGCTCTGTAGGCGCAGACCAGGGTCCGTCCACACAAACTGCTCATTTATCTGTCCCATGGACACCCGTGTACTGCCAAGTCTCAGCTCTAAGCCAGTTCCCAATACACACGCCGTACTATGCAGCCCAGTACATATGCATAGTTGAAATAAAATAAGTCTTCTCCTGCATTCTCTGCACGTATTGTGTATCTCTGTTTCGTACAGCTACGGTAGAAGTTATTCCAAAAATGAAGATGCTAAAAATATCTAGGCTTCAGAACTGAAATAGCATCCACATACTGCAGCTTTTTTTCCTGTAGGTATATGTCCTTCTTATCAGGACATGTTAATAAGACTTCTGTACACAACCACGTTATAAATAAAACAGTAGCACACGTCTTTTTTATAATATTATATTTTTTAACAGCATATACACAGACATCTGGCTAATAATCATTGGAAGACATGGAACAATACTACCCCAGTTCTCCTATTTATACAAAACGCTGAACCGAAAAGAATCTAGAAGACTCTTCCTCTCTACTTTCACAAATTAAATGCACAACATGCCCCTTCTGGAAAATGCACACCACATTTCCAACACTTAGTCATAATGAAAACCAGAAGGCCACAGTCTGGCTGCTCTGGAGCATGTGTGTGCTGCGGAGGGAAGGAATAAGGACCATTTCCTCTCTTTGCGTGCCTCTTGTGAAGGAGCTGAAATCTCTGCAAAATGGTGGGGTCGAGAGGCTGCAGGCTCCATGTCCTGAGGTCCAGCCCTGCCAGCCCTGCAGCTGCGTGGGACCTTGGCTGTTGTTTCAGCTCTGATGGACGTCAGGGCCAGGGAGGAAGAAAAAACAGGGAAAAAAACCAGCTTTCCTATAGGAGCAAAATCTGACTGTAAAAGCTCCGGGTTGGAGGAGCAGGAAGTGTCCCCCTCATCTCAGCTGTGTGTTGATGCCAGCATCCTCAGGCGCACATTTTGGCCCCGGAGCCGAGGGCTCTGGAGGTGATGGGCAGGATGGAGACAGCGCCGGGGGAGACCTGGGGCGGCTTCGCCATAGCTGAGTGGTGTGGGGGCAGCCCGGGGAGTGCAGGAGAGCCCCTGGCTCTGCGGGACCTCTGGCAGAGGGGAGCCCCGGGGTGCCCCGGGCTTCCCCACCAACCTGCCGTCTCCCCAGGTGCCTGGGGACCGCCTGCTGCCACCACCACCTCCACCTCCGTGGGCAGCAGTGGGAGTGGGGACCTCCTGCCCGCAGCACAGCTCAGCCACCCACGAAATGGCGAGGAAGTGGCGGTTATGGTCCAAGGAGGTCTATTAAAATAATTTTTAAAAATTGGATAGGAATAGAACATACTCTTATCTGATATACCTAAGAGTCAGCTGAAGGCACTGGGACAGCCAAATCCTTTTCTCCCTCTGTAAATACATGCGATTTCCCTCCGCCTGTGCACAGCACTGCTGGGTAAGAACAGCCACAAACTGTACCGAAATGGACTTTCCAAAAAGTAATCAAATTTGCTTAATTTGATCCTTTCTGGATCCTCTTTCTGAAAACGTCCTGCTAAAACCGCCTCTGTTCGAGACTGCTCATCTTGAAAGAGCAAATGTTGTAGAAATTCATAAAGAGATTATGTGGGGTTTCGTAATTACAGATTTGCAGAGACTAAGGGGTAGGCTGAGGCAGAATGGTGCCCCGGGCAGATATTGCTGGGTCAGGAGCCGGGTGTCAGGCTGGTACTGCTGGTACTGCTAAAAAGGTACCACCGGGAGCTGGTACTCAGGTGTCCCTCTTTCACGGGGGGGTCTGCCTATGCAGAAGTCCACCTCCAGCACCTGCAGTGAACTGAAAACACGGGATGACTGCATGGAAAAGGAAGAGAGGCTGAGCCGAACATAAATAATTAACTCCGTTGCCTTTCAGGGAGACGAACAGCCCTTTCAGGCTGCAAGTAACACCATTAAAGACCATGACTGGCAAGAGAGGTATTTCGTGGTGAAGGAAGGATTTGTTACCTCCTCCACATAACAAGGGGAAAACTATAAAGAGGGGAGAGCACTAAATTACGTATGCAGTCTGCCTGAGGAACAGTTTGGAGACATGGGAAGCCAAAGGTAATGCACTGTTGACAAGCAGAGCACAGGAAAAGGAAAGTACTCTGTCGTGCTAAACACATTACACCGTTCTCCAAGGGCTCGCAGGAGAGAACACTGAATTCTCCAAAGGATGCCAGCGTGGAAGTGAGCAGGACTGAAGTTTATTTTCTAGGAAGCTCACCAAATCCAAACAGTAGAGTTTAAAACAATAATAAGGGACAATTTAAAACACCGCTGAAATAAAATATAATTCCAAGAATTGTACCCAATGAATCATGAAACAGAAATTAATGGTGTGACTGGTGCATCCAGATCAAAACTCCAGATCACATTGTTTAAATAATAACTGCAGTTATTTTGCTAGCATAGAAATAGTTCTTGCAAAATATGTTCCTCATAGATAATTAGAACAATCCATACATTCACAGTCTATGAGGAAAATGAGAACTACATGTAAGTACAAATAAACACATAGCTTTGGTTTGACACTATGTGCTGCTGAAATATGCTTAGATTTGCACCAGAGGTGGATCCAGGTTCCGGTGATTTTTAATGCTACTTGATGTTAACGGGCGCAGCAGACCTGATGGTGTTCCCATCTATTTGCCCATTCGGAGCAAGCACAAGGGATCCGTTGTTCAGCCACGATTTCTGCAGTGGATTAGGAATATAGATCAGGTCGCTGTCAGGGTGGCTGTTGCAGGGAATCCATTGATGTGATTAGGGCATTACAATGGCAAAAGAAGAAGAGAGATTTTTATCTAACCATTATCTCCCCAGCTTTTTCTGCCAGGTAACATTTTTGTATGCCAGGTAACATTATCTGTTTGTCTCTTTATAACTGTATAGCACTTTTTTTCATCATAGATAGACCTGTCTTAATTTGAGATTAAGGATATCAGCTATATTTAGGAAGATTTGGAAGAAATCTATACTTAAAAGGAAATCTTGGGAATGGGAGCTTTTGGAAAATGTTAAATATATAAGATATGGCCAAGCAAAAAGCTATTATTACATCTAGACAGAGGATTTTGTTGTGAAGAATGCTTATGGAGATTTCATACTTAGGGCTTCACTACAAAGGGAGGATATGGTGCAGTAACGGAGCGTGTGAATTTATAGAACACCAATTATCCAGCACTAGCTTCCTGGCCAGAGACCCCTAATGCATAATGCATGTGAGGTACCTTATTCCATTTTTTAAAGTAAAAGTGGTAGCTTTCCTATGAATACATAAATCCAAGTCTTTGTCTTCCATGACAGAGTGATGGGGGGGAGGGAAGGAAGGGGCAGTTTGCAGAGAAATGCCTGTTACTAAACTGTTATCTCACCCTATGTCCTAGACGAAAGCAAGGCATCTGGAGTGTTAACAGCAGGTACTGAGGAGGGTTCAGTATGATACCACGTACCTGTGCTTGACCTCTCTTCTGTTGTCCAGCAGCAGATGTGCAGTGCTGTAGCTCCATTTTATTTTCAAAATGAGACAGATATTGTGCAATAAAAAGAGGCCAGTGCTTCATCTCTAGCATGAGAAAGGCGTATTTTTACTGTGTGCTTCATTTCCCTTGCATAACCTCTGTGGGCACAAAGCACTGAAGATATACTGGAAAGGTGAAAGACGTAAGGTTAGCCATCAGTAGATATTGTGCTGGTCTGTTCTTGTCTTTAAAAAAAAGACAGCAAAACCAGCAGGTGCCTTTTCTTCACTGATATTTTACAGCGTTATAACAACCCCACTAGCACTAGTTGCCTTGTTGTAGAAACTGTCCTTGGTGCAGTGAAGAGAAAGGACTGGGTAATGTGAACTAGTAGGAACACAAAGCTCTAGGATATGAAAGAGGACAGTTTATCCAGAGAGTAGTAAAACTTTAAAACTCCATAATTCAATGCAGAATTAGCCCAGCAATAGCTTTCAGCAATCATACATGTGTCTTCTTTATGCAACTTCTTGCTCTAATTCAACAGTATTCCAAATAAAAATTTGTCCTGTTAAAACCTATCTCCATGTGGTTTAAAAATGTATCTTAGATTTTGACTGATAGTGCTTGGTGAGGAATAAGTTCCTCTTTTAAAAGAAGGTAGGAAAAACTGATTTGACAGCCGACACAGAAAGAGGAGCACTCTTCCTCCTGGAATAATACCACCAAAAGGACTGCAAGAATTACTGTGGATGTTAATAAAAACAAACAGGCACTGGAAATTTATACCTGATATTTATTTGTGAGTTCAGTCATGACCCCCTTAAAAGGAAGGAAGGAAGAATAAGAAACTTTAAGGTTCCCATGGTATCGTTTTAATCCTGTACTACATACCCCACCAACTACAGTAGAGCTGTAAGGGGAAATAGGAGTTTGGGAGTTTGAAGACAGTGAAGGAATGTCTTCTGCCAAATATTTTATGCAAAACAGTGAAAGGGCATAGGCTAAGTCATGGTGGTTTTCCAGTACAGGTAAACACCTAGAGACATAAATTAAGCTCACACAGATTAGGAGGTGGATGTTAAAATCTGTTCCTGATACTTTTTTTCTGCATGTTCACAACACTCAGTGCCTGAAAGTGAAACTCCATCTGTGTTTACCAGCCTCAGATTTAGATCATCTTGACAACTGATGGCCATCTCAGCATTGCCCTGGCAGATTCAGGAAAAGAAAAAAAAAAGCAGAAAAAAAGACAAAGCTGATTTTAAACAGTGAAAGTAAAAAATAATTTCGTTAAGACATACAGTGTCCTAGGAAGCTTTTCTTAAGTATTTCTCTCTTCTGTAGGCAAGCGAACATAGCTGTACAGACTTTGAAATATCTTTTAAACAATAATTGGGAAACATTAGTCATTACATACGCAAAGATATAATTATATAAATTGAATTGAATTCCTTGCGGAAGGTTATCTTTGCAAGCGCCGGCACTAACACTTAAATAAAATTGAAGTTTTGTCATTGACTTCAAAGAAATCAGGATTTCATCCTTAATTATATTTTTCAAGTGAAATTATAGGGCCTAATGAAAAACCTTCTGATGCTAACAACAAAAGACTGCAGTTGATGTCAGTGGATTTAGTGGGAGTAGGTGGTAAATTAACTATGTATAAAGGAGCTACTGAAAACATGCAAGAATATTTCCCAAATATTCTAGAACGCCTGTTTCAAATTCTGTATGGTATATTGGTTATTCAGACATATATCAGTAAGCGTGGGTGAAATGAAAGGAGTGTTTTAAAGTTTGAGCCTACTGCTTTTAGAGTAAGGGAAGGTTTGTCTCTCATTTTTATTGGAAGCAGTCCTGGCCCTTTCCAGAGCAGCAAAGCAGAGCGGATCATGAAAGGAATCGGCGTCGCGGTATTGTTAAGGCAGGTTTTTTTCATGAAAATTATTCTTGTGTGCCTAGTGCCTGCTAGACACAGCCCTTGCTTCATTTTTATGTAGCTTATCGCAGAATCTCCTTATCTCTGAAATGATTATTGGTAAATAATACTAAGCCACATTTCATTAAACACGCAACTGATAGTTTTAATTGGTTCAAGAAAGGTTGGGAAAGCACATTTATGGGTGAAGGATGTGGTACCAGATTTGGTACCTTTGCTTTTCCTGCTCTTACTATGCCAATTTGTCCTTCTTTTCAAAGAGGCGATGAAGAGCTGCATGTATTTATTCCAAATAAGATCCAAACTCAAGGGCTACAGTCAGCAGCCAGCCTGTAGTCCTTTCTCACACTGGATGTCCCTGACTTCCCCGGGAGTCCCTCAGGCCATGCGCTGGGGATGGTGTCTGTATCAATCACGGCCAATTCTTCCTCATAAGGCAACGCTGGTGTGGTGGAACTGATAAATAACAGGTGGTTAGTGCAAAGGAATGCAGGCACATAACAAAGGCTGTATAGGGTTAAAACATTGGGATTTTGCCTGCAGCTGTCCACAATAAATATGCATAAGTTCATTTTTTGCTTAGTTATGGATTCATCCACCTGTTTTCCTGAGAGTGCCAGACATTTTGTACCCTAATTATTACCAGGTCCTATCCAAAGTCCATTTCAGTTAACACAAAAGAAGTTGTCAGTGATCTCAGGGAACTGGGATCAAGCCATATGGAGCAGTTTCACTAGCATATTTATTTTACAGGTTCTCAGTTTTGACCCTACAAGAGCAGGGTCTAGATTAAAAAAACATTTGTTCTTTGTGCAAGGCACTTACAGATTCTGTGCTGTTCTTACTTCCAGGTAGTTTTTAAAAATAAACCTGTGCTCCTGGTAACCTATTCCAATAGACATCTCTGCAGAATCACAAAGTCAGTGGAGGATTCAGAGGTGCAGCCCCGGTCAGCAGAGATGGATGTTGCCCTGCTGATGGCTCACACCTCACCTCAGCCTTCAGACCTTCCCAGGCCAGCTTCCACACTCTCTCCAGAGCTGCTTCATCTGCAGCACAACATTGCCCATACAGCAAATGAAGCGTTGCTGCCACAGAAATAAGCACTCCTCCTTCAGTCCACCACTTTGACACTTCTGATGCTTGCTGCTTTCTACCCGCTCTTCTCGACTCTTGTCTTACCAGTTTACAACTGATGATTTTATCTCTCATGCCTTCGTACCCAAGTAAGGCCATAGGCTATCCTACAGGCATAGTTAATCAGTAAAACCACAGGCAGAATAACAGCCCTCAGAAATATAAACTTATCAGGAAAATACCTATAATCTGTGAAAGCTCCAGAAAACTTCACATACAGGGGTCAAGATTTGCAAAAGAAAAAAGGAATACCTAGAGGTAAGTTCCCATGGACATCATTCAACAACTCTGTAGATAACCAGATGTACGAAGTATCAAGTATTACCAGTTTCCAGTGAGTTTCAGGATCCATTTTAGAAATCTGGAACTGCATCACATAATATACTATATTTCACTCAATAATACATTTAAGAAGGTAAGCCATCGTATCATGCAACTTGGCCTTCTCTATACTTCATTTTCCCTCTTAGTGAAACAATCAGTGAAGCAATTTCTTGAACTCGACACTGCGTGGCTACTCAGAATCATTAAATCTCATGCCTTACTTTATAACAAAACCTCTAGTTAATCAACATCAGACTTATCTCTTTTTATTACTGTCTGGTATTTGCGTTGAAGATGTTGGCTAGTCTTGAAACTGAGGTGGTAGAAATGTGGTTTGCATTTAAAAAATGAACCCATGTTCACTGACACCTCTCTGCACAATTATTTTCTGGTGTGAGTCCTTTGGGATGGAGATCCTTGTCAGCCAGGTTTCGGGAGGTTCATGGATATGATTAGGTGACAGTGTCCCAAGTGGCTAGTGTGCACAAAACAACATGAAATCAGTCTTCCAGTCTTGGCAAGTAAATGGAAGAAGAGCTGGCCTAGACTTTTTTCTTTAATATGTCTTTACTTGTTGTTTAATTTTTTTCATTCCTACTTTATACTTACATTAGCAGACTAAGCTAAAATTTTACCTCCCTGTAATACTGTAATTTGCAGTAGCTGTTAGTGTAGACCTACTTAAGTGACCCGTCAGTAGCAGTCAATGGTTTGGAGCTGGGAAAAAAACTGATCAGGAGGATTATCTCCCCAACTCTGTTCACTTTTTAAAGGCTGGAACAGAAAGTCTGAAGTATCTTCTCTCAATATCACGTTGGTGAATCAATCTGCATTTGCTTGCTGCTGACTGCTTTCCACGCAGTATTCTCATGACTATTTGAGTAAGAAGAGCAACAGGTCCCCTTTGATCCCGCACGAGATGGGAATCCCTCTGTCGGATCTGGACACGGAGAAGCAGAGCTGCTTGCTCAGGGTCCCCCAGGAGAGGCTGAGTAGAACTTAGCTCTTCACGGTCCAGGTTAGTGCCTACCCAACTGATCCGTGCCCTCTCTTGCTAAGTGCTGTGCAAGCAAATCTAAGATCCGATCTACTCCCTTGATAGATGTATTTTTTGAAAATATTAGGGCTGCACCACCCTGACAATAGCAATTGTGCTATGATTATTTCAGCACTGAAATATTGTACAGCATTTTCTGCTTCTGAAAATTGTTGCAGCTCTGTGGATGTCTAATGATTTACTCACCATTTTTTGAGACAGACATCAACATTTCATGAAAGACTATAAAGCCTAATTATAGATTTTTATTGCAATATCTTGTATTAAAATACAATGTATATCATAGAATATACATTGCATTAAAATATGCTAGCCAGTACATTGTTACATATATCATATCATTATTCTTGTCATAAACTATTAATATTGTAAAATTGATGATGAAATTAGAAGTCTTTTCTGAAGTCCTGAAAATATGAAATCTGATTACAAGAGAATTTCAGGTATCAGCTAAAAGCAATTCCAATATCCCCTGGTGTGAATAAAGTTCAAAAACCTAAGCTGAATGCAAACTGAACAGACCAAAAGAGAAGAAAAATACACATATTTGTTAAAGTCTTCCGTAAGCTCATTTCATTCTGTGAGTAGAAGCCTGGTGATTAGACACCTGATTAAAAAAATTAAAAATTGTTAGCAAGCAAAACCAGAAATAATTCTTTGCACAAGTATCCAGGCTGTTAGTGAACTCGGGGCCTGAATGCTTTCCAGCCTTCTCTCATATGGCCAAGAAATTTTAAGAGCCACATTTTCCTTTTAAACTAATATTCAAAAGAAAAAATAAAATAGGACTTCCAGAAGATAACCTCCTGGGAGTTGAATAATGCTTTTCACTGGAGTTTGCCACAGCAAGTCATTTTGTACGCACTACTGCTGGGAATTAAAGAGGTAATTGGCAAAAAAACAGGGAGAGATGCCCAACCAGGTGAACCTGTACAGATCCAATGCAATCCACAAAGACTGACAAGACAAGATGAAGACAGAGTTAAGACTTTGCTTCGTATTTTCTTTTGATTTACAAATACACCCACACAAGATTAAAGCTACATTTTTACTAAAATCATATAGCTATAATACCTGATGCAAAATAGCATTCAGCGTTAGGGGCCTCGCCCACATCATAAACCTTATGTATGAGAAGTTAATAATTGATTTGGCTCTGTATTCAAGACAAAGCTTTATTTCTCAGAAGCATCAGCGTATGCTGTAAAGGGACTTCAAGTTTATGGGAAAAACATGCATCGCAGAAGCATGCTGATTTTACCATAAGTGATCTGCTTCAGGAAAAAAGTTCTGCAAAGACATATCCCCTGAACTTAATAAAAATATAAAGTGCTTATTCCTAGTAAGCCTGAACTTTTTCTGGTGAGATTATCCCATGCAGTAAATTTGGCAAGAACCACCCCTTAAAAAATCAACTGGTCTTACTAAGCATCACTAATAATGTATTTTAAATCTAAGACATATACACAAAGAGAGGTTAACTTAGCAAAATAATTCTGAATTTTGCAGCAGATGAGCATACAAAATCATTTCAGTATAAGTGGACATCAATAACAGAAGACTTCATGAACACCAAGCAAGAATTTATCCTTGGTTTTCATAATACATCACGGGTAATGAATCTAAGAACCTAGAACAGAATAAACTACATAATACTAATGCTAGGAAAACTAGTTGCATTTTATCTAGTTAATGGTAATAACATTGCTGCAAGTGTGGATGCTGGTATTTTATATATTAAGAAAAAGTACATTTGGAACACTTTTGTAATTTAAGTGTTCTTTTATTAGTTACTTCAAAGAGCTTTAAATAAATTTTATCAATTGTGGCAAATCTAGTTTAACAGTGAAAATCTAGAAGGTCTGTTTTAATACTGTGTTTGATATTTCTGTGTGTCCTGAGACATCATGAAAAGATTTCGATACTCAGAATCTGAAGAAGTAGATAATTAAGGACACTTCTGCTAGCAGATCAATCCACTATTCACTGGTGCTGATCCTTCGCCATTTTACATCTGGTCTAGTCATTGAGAGATGTGCAGAGTCAGTGCAAAACATTACAAAATTAGAATCGCATTGTTCCAAATCCCTTTATGAAGGTGCACAAAATGCAAGGCAGGAAAGTGGAAAGTCACTCCCAGTGTCTTGTGGGTCTCCTACTGACACTGGGCTGGAGTCTAGTTTTATTCAAGTAAATTCTTCAGATCTGATCCTTTTTACCCTTAATTCACAGTCAAAGATGAGATTAATGGACCTGAACTCATGAGTGCTGTCACATACAATGTGGTTTCTTTGAAGAAAAGGTAACCAGCAGTAAACAGGGGCAGACTCTCAATTAGTCTCCGTGGGGTTTTTTTAGGCATTTGCTAGAATTCATACAGCAAGAGTCTGCTCTGCGAATTTTGCTGGACAGAATACGCACAAAAATACTTTCAAACTAAATGCAGCTGGTTCTACTCCTCTGATAATTCAATCTACATGCATCCCTAGCTTTAACATGAACCAAGCCATCTGTAAAATGTTAGTTACATTAGAAGACACAAATCTAGTTTTTGACCAGACCCGAGCCAATCAATATGACTTTCTTTCTTTGATCTTTGTATTTTTTAGAATAATGGCAAGAAACCAAACAAAAGTCACCACAAAATCAATCCAAGTCCTAATGCAGTCTTAAAACTACTCTTTTTGATGAGGGGCTTCGCTGCTGATAGAGTTTCTCTGCTGGCCACATGCATTCCAGTGGTGATTCAAATTTTTCTGCTGAAATGAACTTAGAGGATAAACTGTACTTGCAATCATATAGCAAGTAGTAGGAATACTGAAAAGGAAACATTAATTTTCTCTTAAAAGGCATATATGGCCCTCCTTGCTTTTTTCAGATGAAATTCAGACCAAATTTGTTTAAGTAACCAGTGTAGACAATACAGGAACTGAACACAGAAAGAATGCTGAGAAAAAATAAACCACAGCCAATTCCAAATACACCAAAAGTGTTTTATTCATATTGTACATTCACATTACATTCAAACTGTGCTTATTCCATACTCTCACATTCCAGCTACAATGTGGTTTCAGTAACATTTACAGATAACAGTCTGTATTTTTTAAAAAAAGTTGCTTTATTGAAAGGAAATTAGTTCTGATGACAAATGCCACTTTTTAGCAAAAGTACCTTTATGCCTCACGTAGTTTTCCTCCATTTGTGAAATGCATATGTAGGGTAGTGTTTTGAGTTTGCTTGGTGCAATTGTCTATGCAATGGACAGATGAGCAGAGTGAGAAACTGGTACCTGCCCACCAACCCCTCTCTGGACCTTGGGAAAGGACAGTAGCCCTTGATCTGCCCTCAAGTCATTGTTTTGGCTACATACAAAGATGATTTAAACGTAGCTCTTCACTGGCTGCCTGAAGTACACCGCATGTTTTCAGCAGTATGAACCCATTAGGCACAGAAAACAAGAAAAAGATGACTAACTTGACTCTAGGTCTGTTAAAGAAAAGCTGCTCCATTCCTCCCATTATCAGGCATAATTAATAAGTTCTCCTCCATGTTTTTTTTCCCCAGTTGCTGCAGTCTTCTATTTTTCTTGCCATTTTATTCATGTTTCTTAGCTTTAGTCTACATTTTTTGCAGTCCTTAAGGTCAGTCAATCTTTTCTACTGATGTGGAACCAGCCAGAATAATTTAAAAGCCCTTCCAAACACTTGTCATCACAACCAAACTTTTACTGTTTCATTTACCTGAAACCCTTATAGTCTAAGTAGTGATATTTTCATTTGGACTACTAACTAAGGTCTACTAGCGCCTGACGGTGCTTTTTTCCTTTTCTGCTTAGCTGTTATTTTCACAGTCTCCTCATAAACCAGAGGACTGGTTGCTCATCCCAGTCTTCCATGTTGGTAACAGATTTGGGGGGACTCCATCCTTTCATCCACTCTACTGGTGTGGTGTGCCACAGCAGAATGGGGGGGAAATGGTCTTATCCAGGTACAGGTAACCCCTCTGGTACTCCCAGCTCTGAAGGATGCTGAAAGGCTGACATAGGTAGGGAGGGACATGACAAAACATTCAGTGCAGGTCTCCTGGGGTTCAGAACATTACCTGAAGCACGAAGTATAGTAGCAATCATACTGAAAAAAGAAAAAGAAGAGAAACCGATCAAGTCCCCCTTTCCTATGCTGCCACCTGTCCTCTCCCAGCAAGATTCTGGTTTGACAGTCTTTGTAGAAAGAACATTTAAATCAGATTTTGATCTCCATAAATTGTAACAGCTGGAACAGCAAAATATAAACCAGCTTACAATGGTTTTCCATATGAAGAAAAGCTGGAGATGTCTCTAAATCCTTTGATTTGGCAGAGAAAAATACTATGTATAGCCAACATAGTCTGTCTGGTGCATCTTTTATTCAGAAAGAAAACGTCATTCATTATCATGCATACTTCAACCAAAGCATGCAGAGATACAGAAGGAGAGAGGAAACCTTTAGAAGGCTTACATAGGAACAGGAAGAACACCGTAACTTTGAAGTCACTAGGAGACCATTAGAAATTTTCTTGTTTAAATCTGAAACAAAGAACGTTCAGAAAATCACTATCAGTTGTGAACTGGGACTGGAACAAGCAGTCAACCTGGCAGGGCTGTCTGAGCCCAAAACCCCTCTTATATCCCACAGTAGAAGAAAACACAGTGAAAGAATTAGCAGAGTAAAGAGAAAAAACATTTAGAAATATATTTCTCTGAAGAGGACTGGGTTGCTTGATCCGAAATGTGGTAAAGGAATCTACAGAGCATGAGACATCTGCGTAGCTAGCATACTATGTGCAGGAAGAGTAAGAAAGAACTTCAAATAAGAATGTCCATCAAAACGATGGAATTGGGGAAGTTGCTCAAAAAAAAAAAAAAAGAGACTATTTATAATGTCACAGGAATGGTTAATTTGAGACATTTTTGCTAAATTAGACTCTGTACTGTCCCAATGCACTTGCTTTCCTCAGCTATGAAGTCCTAAGGGAAACTTGCCCTTCTCACAGTTCAAGCTTTATTTCCTTAAAACATATTATACCTCTGCAGAGATGGAGCTGCGGAATTTAATGTTGATGCTCTGAACTGCCTGTGGAAATCTTACCTCCACTGGCTGCTGTTTAAAGGATGAATTCCTGAGTACCTGGATAGTAAATGAAACTTTTGTCTTTAATGCCTGCCTCACAACTTCAGCAATACTGGGTTTTGAATGACATTTTTCTTTCTCTTTTGAAAAGCATTGCCTGTGACTCCATTTATTTAGCACATGATGCTCAGGCAGAAATTTTCTCGTATCTTGTCTTCAGTCTAATACATTCTCTGCATCCAGCAGTAAACGCTGGGAGTTGTGACGCTGACACATGAAGGTTTTTGTCTGAGAAGCATGTTTTAGGAGGAGAAATGTTCCTATTCACCAATGTTATATTTAAAACAAAATAAGAATATCGAGTTTCTCTGGGCACTCACCTTTGCCTTCAGCACGATTTCTCAAGCATTACAAACCACATAAAAGGACAAAGGATACTTCAGTGCCAGGCCAGAGAGACTTGAACCAAGAAATACCTCTCCAGGATGATACTGAGATCGCATGCCTGAAAGAAAAGGGAATTTTCAACGTTTTCATATTTTCATGACCAACTAGAAGAGATGTTAGCCAAGAAAGGACTCAAAGCCTACCCACCAAGGGGAGGACGGCAAACCCCAGGTCCGGATCCACGCCGTCTCTCTTGCTGCCATCTGCTGTTTCCCTGTGGAAGCATGGAAAATTGCAAATACTGTACCATGATTTTTCCCTCTACCTATAGCATTAACCCCACCGACAATTTGGCAAAAAAAATTTGGACCGTGTGGGGAGGTATCATTCACGCCGATTCGTTCGCTCTGTGGTTCCAGAAAACAGCAAGCACAGCTCTTTCATTTGCAGAGTTACTGGGAGTAGCTGCTCTTACTGAAGATGCCGGACTCCGATCGGCTTTGCTCCTAAGAACCGGCAAGTAAACCAACCTGTGGAAAGGCTAACACTAGCTGCACACCTGAAACGTTCTGTTGGAAGTCATTTTTTATGCGTCTTTGTTTGGAAAGTGCCTGGTAAATTCTGCTCATTATCTTTAAAAGAAAAGCCTGAAGTAGTTCTTGATGCTGTTACTGGATGAGATGCTTTCTCTAAGATATGGGCCATCCTGTGACAGAGGCAGTTCAACCCTGTGACATGTTTCTCTTGACATGAGGGGGAATTGGTATTGTTGCAGGATCAGACCACATTTTTTTCAATTTTTAAATGCAATCTTATATGCAAAATTAAAGGGAAAGCTTTCATTTTCCTAATTCTTCATTTAAGAACTATAAATTACTAATTCGATCTGGAAAATGTTCCTTTACTTTTGCTGCCTATTTGGGGGGGGGTGGGGTGGTTTGACATGAATTCCCATTTGGGGCAAAGGGAAAGGTTGGTCACTTCTGCTGAAAAGCAGAGAAAGCAGATTAATAGGGGAAATAATGTATTCATTCTGGTGTATTATATACTTTCTATGAGTAAATTTTAATTGGACGACTTGCATAAATGGAATGTAAATGTGTCTACAGCACAGCATGGGTCTGGTGCTTTAAAAGCCAAAGTTCAACTCCTGATGTCATTAATCAGGAACTATAATTTGTAAATGTAGGGTAGGTAATGGAAATTAAAACAAATGTGCTTTATTAACTAATTCTTCAGGCACAGGTAAATCTATTTGAAAATGAGTTCATTCACCCCAGGTACACACTGCATGCCTAAAACAGCCTTATTATGAGTAAGTTAATAATCTACTGCCTTTGACTACAGAAAATCTAACTCCCCTGGTTACATCTCTTAGGGACCCACATCCAGGAATCATGGTGCAAGACAGGTTTGAAGCTTCACCTTCGAGTCTTTACAGATTTGGTCCAAAGAAAGATCAACTATCACCCCCATCACACTATCTGCCTAACTTAATTTGAAGGCCTTATCACAGCAGGAGATACTAAGCTGAGACGTATGTTTTGATGAGCATTAAGAAACCAAGATTAGAATTTTAATTTTCTTGATTGATAGCGATGGTCCTGGTATTATTCATTCAGCAAAGATGCAATCAGATATCTCATTAGACTTTGCAAGTGATACACCATTTCTGTAGGACCCATCCTGCAAATGCAGTAACGGTGTAAGTGTGTCTGGCAGAAGCCTCCTTCCTAGATCTACATTTTCTCATGGAGCAGTAAAGTAAATGTCTGTCACTGCAGACATGGAAGACAGCAATGCCTAAAAGCTCAGTTGTGCACTGCTGGTATACAGAGAGCAGGCTTGCCCTTAATCCGAGTTATCTCTAGATAGATATTATTGCAGGATTAATATTTTTTAATGGGAATAGGGTTTCTTTCCACTTTATTTCAGTTTAGTCTATGCTGACCTGGTTTTGGTCTTCATTGTCCAGCCTATGGTCTTACATTAACATCCTTGTTGGTGTTCTCAGCCTGTAAAGCAGAGGAAGATCACTGTGCTGCTCACTGAATTTGGGTGCTAACATTATCCCTTCTCAAAGAAAACGTCGCACACCTGCCCTGCTAGCTAATAACCAGGCAATAGGATGGTTGTCACAGCTTAAAAATGTAGAAATGGAAATGGGAAAGAATCCCAAACTCCCAGAGGGGAAAAGGCCAAACATAAGAGAGAAATTTATTGCTGAGTGTGGCATAGCTGAAAGACAATAAAAGATTCCTTAAACTGGGCAAAACAACAGGACAAAAGAAAAACAAAACCTCCTAAACCACGTCTGTTCATTTTTATTATGGGGTCGGCTGCAGACTGCCAGCCTGTTTTAAAATCAACACTTCACAGCAAGAAACTATACAGTAATGTATCACTTCTCTGCAGGCACTTCCTTCCACTGACAAATGGTTCAAGCGGAGTAATAGCTTAAACAGAATTGCACAGAGGGGTGAACAGCACCGACGAAGAAGGATCTATATGAGCGTATTTATTTACAGATACATACACATCCACACGGGCTATTGTGTGGACCAGCTTCTTATTGTGGATAATGACCTGTCTAAAATGCAGAGCTACAGGAGATGTTTTAACAGTCGAGGAAAAAAAATATAAATTCCACATGTAACGCTAATTTATTCTGTCCCCAAGGGGGATGCCCATAAGCTCGTCAGTCTAAAAATCAGCTCCTCTTCTAGCAGTTTTAACACTTCCTAGTTAGCACCCCTAGGTAACATCGCTAACCTGCCAGCTTTACCTTTTCCTAATTTATCTAAGTAAGGAGAACAGAAAAGGGATTGCTCCGGAGCTCATCATACTGCTCCCAAGTACAAGCTAAAGCACATTTTTTCCTGAGGCAGAGAATAAACTGCACCCTAATGTAAATGGCTGATACAAAGCCAATGCACCAATTTATGCCTCAACTAAATCCTTAACTTAGCACTTATGTAAGACATTAGACTTTTATAGGGCTTGGACCAAGGTATGAACTTCATGAGGAGCTCACTAATTTGAGAAAACAACTGAGTGTGCTCTTTGGTATGACAAACCAGACCACTTATCCATTGGGGAGAAATGAAGGAAGATAACACTCTATTTTTCCAGCTTTCCGGCATGTTTTTCCGATTTCCTCATTTAATATAAGCTCGATACAAACAAAGTTTCAGAATAAAATCTTTAACCTGCTTTCTAGTTAAAACACTAAGCCTTTCCCCTCATGAGAAAAAAAAATATTGTGCGCACAGGGTTTCAACTATCTCTGCTCGAATTCTGCCAATTTTCAAATGCTTAGGAATCACACTGAATCTGCTCATTCCCCACCAGGGCTGGTGAATGAATTAGCACTAGAGCTCTGCTAGTTTTCTCGTACTCGGTAGTCACATTTCTAGGAGACTGCCATTTTCTAAATACGTTAATGCAATGATGTGAAATTTAGCTTAAGCTAACAGGGTTTTGTAGGTTCTACAGTTGAACCAAACTGTGCATTTAATGAGGACCCCAGGAAATTATGCAGTTCTTGCCAAAGTTTCATTAATGGCTTGGAATTGCAATTTTGGGATAATCAATACAAAGCAGCAAACTGTAAGCTTGAATTTCAGGAAGTGGGTGCTCAGCACTTCCTCAAAATAAAACCATCTCTATTAAGTCGCTATTATGGAGGCCCTCACAAATCATTAGTATCTTTAAAAAATATGGGTTTTTTTCTGACTGTCAGTAAATTATATTTATAGCATTAAATGAAGACGTTTCTGAACATTTGGGAATGACTTTGCAAACTGTCATCAAAACCTATTTGCAATAAACTGAAAAACTAAACGTGCAGAAGTAAATCAAAGATCAAATATATAAAGCTGCAAAAGTCAACCCTGACTCTCAGAGATTTTTCCATGCTAATCAACAGTGAAGTAGTAGCATTATAAAAATAGGACTACAATCCATCCTACTACAAAAATGTCCACCTAACCAGAGTTTAGCCACTTGAAACCTTCCAGCAAACTTTGATATTTTTGTTTTGGAAGACAACTTCTGTTCCTCCACAACAATGGAGGAAGACCAGGAGATGCTTAGGTATGCCTTCATCTCAGCCCTCTAGGAATAATGTACAAAAATTGAGTGAAGCAGGTACACAGCAACATCAAAAAGACTGGCTTCTGTCCTGTATTATACCGTAGCAGCTAGGCGTCTTTATCAAAATTGATGAGGATAGACACAGCAGTTAACAAATTCAGGCACATTTTGAAAACCCTATGTCATATTTGAGTTAAACACATAATTAAAAGCTTTAATTGAAGCTCTCTAGTTTATTCAAATCCCTGGCAAGACTCCTAGTGCCTTCCAGCCCACTCAGCATTACGGGTGCTGATTCATGCCCTCGGGTAATTTAGAGGTACTAAACCTTAGGCTGCTTCTGTGGGGAGACAAAATCCCAGCCCAGAAAGGAAAACTTTGGAGACTCTGTGTTGGAGGTAAGAGGAGTACCCTCTATAAATCAGGAAGGAGTAATTTAATCTACTTCTAGGTCAGGCATAAAATTTTTTCCATTACATCAGTGACCCCTAGGAACTTCTTATAACTCAAGCCTCACTTGGGAGAATTAACAATATCCCATGCCTTATGGCAAGCTAACAAAGGTGTTCCTCATCAAAACAAGGCACCATAGAGAACCCCACATATCAGCAAAGGAACAACATCTCAAATGAGCTCGGGGAGTGATCCTACACTGATTACACCACCAGCTGCGGGGCACAGCTGGTTACAAATAGCATCACCTCTTCCCTCTTCTCAGGTCTGCAGGTGGGAGCAGGGGAGAGGCAGGACCAGATCACTGGGGCTGGGGCTCCCTGCCATGCATCCAGGCTCTTGCCACTCACCCTAAAGAGGTTCACCAGAAAAACTGCAGGAGGGAGAAGACTTCCTTCAGATGTTTCCACTTTGGTCCAGGAAACCAGATATCATTGTAAGCAACAGGAGATGAGTACTGTGGGAAGCAGAATCCTCTTTCTACTGGGTAAGATGAAGTGGCTCAAAGGTTTAGATTTCCAACTTCATGTACAAGAATCTCAGCAATTTCATTTTCAGTTGTTAATCATTTTTATGTTTCCTCAGTGGAAAAATACTTAAATATAATTTACATTCAAGCCACCAAAAAGTTATAAACAATTCCCAGGCTGAATGTTGCCAAGCTATGTCAATATAAAAAAAAAAAAACCCAACGAAACAAACAAAGGTATTCTTACAAGAAGTACTGTTCAAAAACCTGTAGTCCAAGGAAAGTGTGCCAGAGAAATGAAACAATGGGGGAAAAATAGCCTATTTCCTTCAAGGGCTGGGTAAAAATCTCTGGAATGTGTGTAGCCTCCACTGTGTATTTCAGGGTGACCTCTTTCTGTGGTTCATATTTTCCATAACTTCCTTTTAGTAAGAGGGAGACTCCACGTGTATGTCCAGGTCCTCAGCTGGTGTACGTCAGCGTTGTCCAGTGAAGTCAGCAACACCAAACTGATTTACCGCAGCTGAGGCACCAGCTCGTTGCTCACCAGCTGCTCTGAGAAGCGTAGCCCAGGCTTTGCCTACCCCAGCACCAGTCCAGCTGCCTCCTGCACCAGTGGGACTTGCAAAGGGTCGGGCTGCACTGCAGGAGGAGGGAAGGCTGCAGACAAGAATTTGGATTTCCTAAACTGTGAATCTGTCAAACTGATGTAAAATTCTTGCCCTGTGGTATCACAGTTGTCTTTCTCTATTTACCATCTATACGTGCAATAAAGCACTGGTTGTTTAGCTGATTTGAAAGTTGAGGGGAGATATTTTAAGTTTACTCCAACCCTGAATAATATAATCTTTCTTTAGCATCAAAACGTAAACTAAAAGGAGACAATCACTCAGCTTGTAAAAACTTTGTTACAACTCTCTAGTTCATGTTTTTGAATCACTGTCAACTAAGAAACAGAAGCTAAATCCCTTAAAGCAGTATCCAGCTCCTCCCTCCTCCAAGTTAGGCACTAGGTACTATACCAGAGGTAAGAAATCACCTTGTTCTTAGGTTTTGCAGCTGCAACAGTCATATTGTTTATCAATCGACAGGCTATATTGAGTAATTTGCCAGTACCTGTCTGAAACATACATAAACAAAAGTATTTTTTGCTTTAATTGTAAGTTATTCTGCTCAGCAGCCAAGTAAAACTGTTAAAGATGATATAAACATGCCCATATATGTATTTAGTGCAGGTTTTTTTGCTAAAACTCTGCTTGTATATTGTCTACACCACAATTAAGTCTGTTGTGTACACCATAAACACAGCCAATAAGTAAGTTAACACTCCAGTCAAAACACCGCCTAAATCTAGGTAGCATTCAGAAGTTGGCTTACACTGAAGAATTTAACATAAGAATTTAAAAGCTGAAGTTTGCCATATTTTAAGTTCTGCATAGTGTTTTGTTTGCTCTTCAGAAATCCCCAATTAACAAGTCACACAGAGGTAAACTTCCTTGCTTTTAAAATTCTTCAGTTTTGTTCAGTTCCTTAAGTCTGCAGTGATACAGCTTTATTTTTAAAATGTTGGAACCAAAGTTTGGGGCTTTCAACAATACTTGAGTACCATACTCATCTTGGGTTTAAGGTAAGGTTATGGAGAACTCGCTTTCTTTGCAGCTCTTTAACTTTTTATGTACTTCTGTGCAAGCTCTGCACGACCCAGATAATCAAAGATATTCATTCATGCTCCTAACCAATTTCAGTAGGAATTATTAAACATCTAGATAAGGATCCATGCTGTCATCTTCACCTCTGCGCCTCAGTTTCCAGCCTATAAACTACAGGCAATACTTCTTTACTTGCAAACCTAAGGATGCTTGCAATAACTCACTCCCTGGTGTGTCTGAAGGATGGTGCTGCTGAGAACTCAAGAAGGCATCTGAGCATGCTTTTTGTTAGTTTGGTGGTTTTTGTTTAACAAAACAGCACATCGAAGCACACAGGTCCCACCTGAAGAATTTCCATAAGGCTCTGCCTCAGGGCGATGGGGCCCTTTTCTGAAGGAAACTGTCCACAGGCTCTGAATTCCCTGGGCACTTTTCCTAGCTAGAGATTTGCCACTCCGTACTCCCAATGCTTTAAGCATCTTGAAAACCTTGCCTGAGGCAAGTAATAAATGGGGGGTGGGGAGATGGGACTGGAGCTGTAGTGCCTTGTTCTTCGTGCTTTTGTTTGTAAAATGTAGCATTTTAAAGGGAATTTTTACTGGACTGGACTGACTGCAGCGATCTTGCCATAGCTAAAAGACCATGGAAAGAGTCTATATAGAGCCATTCTACAGCAAGAGACCCCATGAGCAGGTAGGAAGTCTAATACCTGCTGGTAATTACCACCAGAACGTAGTGGCTAATGATGTATTTATAGCAGATGGATTGAAAGGCATCTCTTTTGACAAGACTCCAGGATGTAGTCTGCAGGCAGCTACACTCAAATCCATTGCTGTGGCAGCTGTTCAGTAAAATTTGCTGGAGAATCTGGTGGAGATTAGGTTTTGATGAAAAATTTCAAGGCGTTTTCCTCTAATGTGAGCTAGCATAAACCTCTCGGGTTTATTTTATATTGCGCATCAGCAAGATAACGACGCTTTTGCCTAAGCAGATGGAAGGTGCCGGAGAAACGTGCGCTGCTACCATCAGGTCTGTGCTGCTCTCCAGCACCGCGTTTCCCCCCAGTCCTGTTCAACTGCATCCACAGACTGTCATTAGAGGCCATGGCCGCAAATGCCAGGGACATGCTCACGAGGGAATTATCCATGTCTCTGTACGACCGCAGCACTAGCACTTGAGTGCGTTGAAGGAAAATTCTTGCGGCAGAACAGGATGTCGCAATGGGTACGTAGCTTTTCCTGACCGCGGAGAAAGCAATGCATCACACAACTTGATGATGTTGCTTAACGTAGGAAATGCTCTTGGCCAAGAGATGAGATGGTAGGCAGCGCGGCTGACTAGAATTTCTGGTTCTGCTTTCTATTTTCCCTTGTTGTCGAGCACATGGCTGGAAGTTACAGGAGACAGCCGGGAGTGTGGCTGGCTGGAAGTGGGGGGAGAGATCGCCTGTACCCAGCTATGAGAAACGTAAGGTTACAGAAGTGACGGTTCCTCTGGTTTAATACCCAGTGAGGAAAAGCTTCCCCAAACTGCTTTGAACCAGCGTTTTCAGATTAATCTAAGAGAATTTCTGTTTTGATTGCTGGGATCGTCATACGAACTCGCCCAGTTAACCCTCCCACAAACTGCCCGACTGTATAAACTTCGAGATGTTACTCCCAAGTGGCTTATCCCGGAGAAGGTGTGCTGGCAGAAACCGGGGCCCGGCACCGGCACCCGCCGCTGCCCCCGGCTGAAAGCTGCGGTCGGCAGCCCACCCTCTCCCCCCGCTCCTGGGAGGCCCTTTACAGCCCGCGCTCCCGGCCCAGCGGGCCAGCAGCAGCCGCCGCAGCTCTCGCGGCGGCGGGGCGCGCACAGACGCCCGCCGGGGCGCGGGGCTTCCCGGCGGCGCGGGCCGGGGCCGGGGCCAGCCCGCCCGCAGGGGAAACGGCGGCTGCCAGGGCGGGCGGAGTCGGAAGCACGACAGCACGGGGCGCTGGGGCGGTGCTGGCGGCGGCGGGAGGAGCTCGGCACTAGCTGCCGTGCTGGGGTCGCGGCGCAGGGACGGAGCCGGGCAGCGCCGCCGGCGGCCCCGCAGCAGCAGCAGCAGCAGGAGGAGGAGGAGGAGCCGCCGGAGCCGCCTCCCGCCGCCGCCGAGCACGGGGAGCCGCGGGAGCCGCTTCCCCGGGCGGCTCATGAGCGCCGGGCTGCGGCGCCGCCGCTGCCTGCCGCCGCCGCTCCGCGGGTGAATGAACCTGTCCCGGCCGGCGACAGCGGCTTCGCCTCGGGCTGCGGCACCAGCCTCCCCCACACAAAATGGACGGTTTCGCCGGGAGTTTGGGTGAGCGGCGGCGGCGGCGGGAAACGTGAGGGAGAGGGCGGGACGGGACGGGGCAAGCGTGCCGGCAGCCGCCCGCCCTGCCGCGGGGGCGCGGGGCCGGGGGCGCGCACCTGCGGCCGGCGGGGGTGCCGGCCCCGGCGGCTGGGGCTGGGGCTGGGGCTGGGCTGCGCCGCGGGGGCTGCGCGGAGCCGGGCGGGCGGGGGCTGCCCTGCGCGGCGGCGGCCGGGGCGACGCGGTGCCGGCCGGGCTGGTGCGTGCGAACACCGCCCGTGCCGCGGCGGGAGGGGAGGGGATGCCAGCGCGAAATCTGGTCAGCTTCAAACCATCTGTTGCGAGAGCTCCGGCTGCACTTGCCTCCTTTGTTCTTCCCTCGCCGTGGGCTTGCGCTTCCCCAGAGTTAGTTGCTTGCGTTTGGGCTGTTGTTTTTTCTTTTTTAAAATACTGTTACTGTTTTATTTTCTGTCCCTCCCTTTCGCTCCGGGGACGGGAGGGACCCCGGCCGGCCGGGCGCAGCGGGCCCGGCTGTGGCAGCGAGAGCCGCGGGAGCGCCCCTGCCGCGGGGCGCCCCGGGGAGCCGTGGGCCCGCTCTCCCCGCGGCCTGGCCCAGGTCGGCCCCGCGGTGCTCGCTCGCTCGCCTTAAAAGTTGCGAGCGGTGGCCGCGTCCGCGGAAATGTCAGAGGCGGCGGAGTCAGCGCCTTCCCGGCGTCCGCGCATCCGCCCGTGCGCCCGAGGAGTCCTCCTGGCTCCCCGAGCGTCAGGTTCCTCTGCCTGGAGCTGTGCTGCCATCGAAAATATTTACTGCTTGTTTATCCACATATTCCCAGAAAACTGACAGGCTGCGTTCTCTTCAGTTTTGTCAAGGCTGCGGCAAATTGCCATCAGTTTCTTTAAGGAGAAATACCTCAGCAGGGCACTTTCAGAATGATTCAGAGGACAGATTGCATGTCGTGTGATTAAAAGCGTGAACCGAAAATGTATCCAAATGTAAGAATTATATTTTCTGAACATTTTAGGGGTGACACGGGTCTGACCGTTCACTCTGCGGTGACGTTACGCGTGGTGCCTACCTGCCGCTCTCTTCCTACGCCTTCTGTTCGCTTTCGGCGCTCCTGCATCTACTGCAGGCATTTTGTGACCGAACTCGCTCCATCTTTTGTAGGAGAATGAATCCGTGCCTCTAAAAATTAGATTAGTTTATTTTTACAGCACTCCTGTGAAATCTGTAATAATAGTGAATAGTTCTCAATTTTCTGGAAAAATTGACTCATTTAAATACTTCTGAGTGTGATGCTAACCTTTCAGGTTTTTGAAATGTCAACTCCAGCATTTTGGGCACCTGTCCAAACCAAACTGGTGCACCATAATTAACAGTGCACTTTGGTAGTTTGGCTCTTTGCCTGATACGCTCTCCTTGCTCAAGTAACTTCCATGGTCATTTTGTATCTGACGGTCAGAAAGCGACACATGGAGGAATTGTACCGGTTCTGTTCCCCGTTCTCAGAGGGAAGACGGTGCCTGTGGGTGACACATGCAAATGTGCCGCGGTTAATATTTATGAACCTCTCTACCCAGTAGTGGAACTGATCACCATATCAAAGGGCACCGATATTGCTTTTAACTCACGGAGCACTGGCCCCGCTGAGGCCGATATTTAGAAATAACTGTTTTGTGTTGTGAGTTGAAAAAACCCAATTATTTTGAAATAATAAAGCGTCATTCTCCTGCGTGGAGGTTGCTTGTGGAGCGACGGCGCAGGCTGGTTGGGTGGCCCAGCACCTTGCGCTGGAGCAGAGGTGGGCTGCTCAGAGCATCCCGCTTGCCTTAGTAAGGGAGGCTCCATCTGGACCTTTAATTTGTTTCGCTGTTTGGTCAGGAAGGCACTGTGGTTTTATTAGAATTTAATGAGGATTAAGCTTAGCTCACCCTTTTAAACTGTGTATCATGATATTCATTGTTAGTTGGCCTTTGATTTTGCTTTTCTGGCAAGCACAGATGCACGGTGGTTTTCTGGACTTGGGCTGAGGAGTGGGCATTCCCAAAATCTTTAGCTTTGAAGCATGAAACTTTATGTGACTTCCTTGTTTTCAGGTCTGAATCATGCTGCTTAGTCCTCTTCTGTATTTATAATCACTTGTTGGTTGGTCTAGCTGCTAACAAGCGTGTAGCGTTCACAAAGATGTGTGAATTGTTCTGAGATTTTTTTTTTTAAACATCTCTAATTAAAATCTAATGGCTTGAATTTAATTAGCTGTCTGCTGAATGTCTTTCAGGAAGGCCATAAATTAATGTAATTTAGAATTAAATGTAAAAATTAATTAAAATTGTTGTTGGCAAAACTGTGCTATCTATGTATGTGCGTGCTCAACCAGTCAAGCGAGCTTATTAGAGAGCAAGTTGTCCTTTTAATGCCTCCTGTCATTATCTGGAAGGCAAAATGTTATTACAGATTGTGCCCTCCAGCACAGGCAGAAATACCTTCTTACATGTCTCTTGCAGTTGAAAATACTTTACGCAGCTGTTTTCTTTTGGCTTCCACATTGAAATTTTTATGAGAATAAACAGATGAAAGAAACCATTTCACATGTAATTTAGAAAATTGTTTTGGTTCTTGGTTTAGTAAATGCTTACGTAGCACTCTACTTAAGAGTATACAATTACTGCATGAAGTAAAAAATATCTATGTATCATGAGTTAACTCGCACAGTTGAAATAGGTATTGATTTACTCTTTTGATAAAACACTGAGTTATTTCACATTTACTGGGACTTCAGTACCTTTTGAGTATCACCAGTAGCAAAGCGGTTATTGAATCCCATTTGTTGTCTCAAGTAGGACAGTCGTACCTTACATTTGAGCATTTCCAACATGGCAGTTGTCAGAGGGCTCAATGGATTTTGGCCATCTGCTTTTTTCAGATGCATCACTTGAAGTGAAAGAATGTGCTTCTGAATGGGAACAAGAAGTCTGGGAACTTGGACCGAGCGCCTGAGCTTCTGCCTCGTGCCCTTGCCGAGACAGGAGCACAGCATGGGTGTCTGGCTCTGGCTCTGCCAAGTTCTCTCGCTTCTTAGGGTCCTGATCAAAACGACCCGAAGACAGCATCTTCAGGGAGAAGAAAGCACTGTTAATTCCACCAGAAGAATCGAGCAAGAGAGTTCTAACAAAAACAAACAAAAGGTCTTTGTGCTGCAAGCTACTGCCTTGCATCTCACCCACCCTCACACTGGTGCCTCTGAGCCCGTGGAGGACCGGTTCAGAGCTGCCCATCGGAAGGCTGCAGGACCGTAGAAGGCTGACAGTTTTGCCAACAATAATTTTAAGTTTTACGTATCGTCATGGTTTGTATTAATCTATGGTCTTCCTGCTTGCCCCAGCTGTTTTGGCGGGTTTCTGCCTCAATTGGCTTGTTAGAGGGGAAGAGAAGCGTGACAGATGGTGGGAGGCAAGTGGTAGGAGCCCTCAGCTGGGGGTGGGTGAGGCATGGTGGCACTGTGTAGTCGGCAGCTCTTAGGTTGGCTCTGCTGTGTTGTGAACCTGCTGCAGCCTGGAGGGTGATGCCTTTCTTGGGCCTAAAATGTAACTTTCTGGTGCAGCTGATGCCCGCCTTCAGCTGAAAGGTGTCTGGGAATGCTGTCTTAATATGAAGCATTTGTCCCTCTGTCACTTCTCTGTGGCACTTCTTAGGCTGTTCATTTATCTTACTTTCTGTAGGGTTAATTGGCTAAGGTATGAGATCTTTTTGATCCTACTAGATTTAGGCTTATGGAGAGCAAGCCACGACCAGCTGCCTGGGGCTGGTGAGGGGTGCTCTTTGGGTGGACAGTTTTCCATTGCTTTTAGCTGTTGCATTGTTTTCCCTTCGCAAGCTTCTGCTAATTGAGCTCTGTAACAATAACTCATTGTAAACAAAGATATGGAAGCATTCATCAGATTATGTTAAAAAAAAATTACTACAGCCGTCTCCAAGTTTGTCACCAGCGTATGGTAACAACACGGTATAAAGCATTTCAATAGGACTCTTTCCAGCGATGAGGTCTGTGGCAGAATAGTAACTCATAAAAATAAGTGAAGAAGTCTCAACTTCTGAATTCTAACCATGGTTTTTGTGCAGCTGTGCAGGATGCCCTGAAGCTTAGAAGTAGTCTTTACTGAAAAATTCTCTATGATTGAAAATATTTTCACAGAGAAATTAAAATCAATCCTCTCTTGAAGTCTCAGGCAAGCAGAATAATTTAGGATTTTTTTCATTAAAAAGTAGTTGAGCTTATTCATTTTTTTCCCAGAGAAATAGAAGGCAAAGGAGAGCTGTAATGACTAAGTGGAGACCAATGTTTTGCTCGCCTGATGATGTCATTAGAGGGAGAACTGGAGAAAGAATAAGAAAGATTCACTTTTTCGTTTTATGTAGAATCTACATATTGTTCTGTCACTGTATATGTACTGCTACTAACTGCAGTATATGTACCAACTACTTACTGGAGGGGTGGCATGTAGGTCAGTTCCTAAATTTTTTTCCCCATTTGTTATACTGGATATTGTATAAAAGTTGCTGGAAAACATTCCTGTTTCATAGGTATGACAGGTCTGCATCAGATAACTACTGAGGCGGTATTACAGTATGTGTTGCTGTTGCGTATTTGAAGAGCCAACAGAGTCTGCTGAACCTGTGGCTTTGCTAAAACCCAGTAAGTCTTCTCTAAAGCCCCCAGTGATGCGCAGGCAGGTATGCGAGAGGGGTCAGGAGAGCTCGAGCAGAGAGGATCTTGTGGTCGCTGGTGCTCTGAGCCTGGGGAGTGTGTGTGCGCACCATGATTCATCTCTGGCTGGGTTCCGTACCGAGAAAAATAAGCATGTGGAATGACTAGCTATGGCAAATTGGGGTGTTTGTCATTTGTTTGGGCTAGAATATGAAATTTTACGGTTGTCCGTCTAGACTGCAAAAGTGGCCGCGGTGCAGTGCAATTGCTCATAGTGACAGCGAGCTCAGCTTAATTCATGGGACTCTGTTCGTGGGATTGCTGTGTGCTATTGTCAGTGTGCTAGTCTTCTTAAAAATAAAAACTTTGGCAGGACGTCAGTCTATCCTGCCTGAGAAGGATGGCCTTGGTTGGTGCCAGGGGTGATTAAACCACAGCAGCGAGGAAGGCAGGCTGTTCGCTTTAGAAACTCAGTGGTGGCCCACCTTTTGCTGCATGGGGCTTTAGCGAACTGGCAGCAAGGAGGAACCTGTGCTCTGTAGCCAACTGAGAAGGGAAGGGATCTTGTGTTTAAAAAACAATTCTTTTTTTGCAGAGAGCAATTGGCAATCTTTGGCCTGGTTGTGAGTAACACTCTCACTTTTAAAAACAAAAAAAGAAACAATCCCAAACACAGGGGTCTCTATCAGAAAGACTCTCTTCTCTCTCGTTTAGAAAGGCTTTTAATGCCTGGGATGCTGAGAAGAATTTTTGGCCTCGCAGTGTGTTTTCGTACTCTTTAATGGAATATTTTTGGTATGGGAAGTACAGTTATCTGACAGCATTTTCTGGTCTGAAGAACCGACTCTGAAAGGGTTTTTTTTTTTTCCCTGTGCTTTATGTCATGAGGTATGTAAGAGGGAAAAAATTGGTCAAGAATAGTGCTCCTGCAAATCCTCTGAAGCATTGTTGTGTTTTGTAAGCAGCATTATATTGCTAATTGTGCTGTTAGTTAGATCTGTATGCCACTCCTTGCTCTTCAGGGTAGCTGCTTCCCTTCTTGGTGTGGTTTCTATCAATTAATGAGGTTTATTTTCCCCTTCTTTCTTTAGGTCCTTGCTAAATCTAATCCTTAATGAATGTGATTTTAAGGCCAAGAATGTTGTTCCTGTTTTACCCACACATAATGTAATAGGAAGGGTGTTAGAGGGTCATTAATTTTATAGCACATGGCATGTACAATGACAGTGCAAGTCTCTCTGCTCTTGCTGGTGTTGAGCGTTTCTAGTAGGGACATTCTTCTGTTTAGGAGATGAGAATCACCTGATAAACAACTTTTTATAAGCTTCAGTAACTTCCTTTTCAAGAAATCTTTCTGCTGTTACTTACGAGCTCAGGTGGAGCCACTGCTTGCCTCGTTTTTCCTCTCTGTAAACAAGTGAGCACAGGCACCAACAGTTTAAAGAGGAATTGTTAGGTTTTTTTCCTTTCATCTGCTTGCTGAAATGCATGCAGAATTTTGGTTTTCTAGGGTTTTCTTTCATCAGGTGCTGAAGGATGGATACCTGGAAACACCACACGGTGATGTGCAAGTTCTTCTGAGAGTTTTGAGTCATCTTTAGGGAACACACATATGTGCACTCAGATTTGAAAAGGTTGTGTTCATGGTCAAGCTTGCAGCCTGAGCTGATAATTCAGTCAGTGGCAGTAAATGGGTGGTGCTGCTGGAGGGGTGGGATGTGAAGAAAGGCACCAGAGACATTAAAGGCCTGAGTTTATTGCTAAATCTTGGAACAGACAAAATGTTTTTATTCTCCTGGTTTTGCTTTTTTTTTCTTAATGGTTTTTGTTTTTCTTTTCTTCCTCCTTCCTGCTACCCTTCTTACTTTAATTTTTTTTTCTTTTTCTCCATGTTGTAAATATTCATACTACATACCATCAGTGAATATTACAGTATTATTCCTAAGCTTTTTGCCCTAAGACTTCTTACCGGGTTGGATGGGCTAGGTTGTTTGTTGGGGTTTTTTTTGATTGTTTTGCCTCTCAGTGTGTTGCCTCTTCTGCTCATCCTCAATAGTTTCAGCCTAACTTGTTTACTAAATATAGCTGTGTCTTGGTGTTCTTTAACTGCTGGTTTCCCAATTACTCTCCTGACTTTTTAGTGTCTGTACTGTTCTACTTTACATGACAGGAAGGACAATTTTTTTTTAGCAAGTGTTGGAGAATTCGGTTTCTTTCTTTGGTGATGGTCTACACTGCCTTTTTACCCTGTCTAATGACATGGGTTGCATGGTCTTGCAGCTTTTAGGCAGGATACTCGAGTGAAAATATGTCTTATTGTAGAAGTAGGCTTGCTCTTTGTTTTAAATACATTTTCTTTAGCTTTCTGGAGCTGCTTGTACGTGTGTATTACTCTTACACATAATAAAAGTGTAGTGGAAGGGGCAAGAGAGGAAGCAACATAGATATGCTCTATAAACAGTTAAGAGAGATTTTGGACAGGTACAACTGCCATGGATTTCAGATGTTGTATTAAATTAAAGAAAAATAGTGACTGTTGTCTCTTGCCTGATTCTCTTGTTTCACTGAAACCCAGCTCACAGCTGTGAATGCAATGCTCCAGCCTGGAGTTGGTTCCCACTTCTCCTGCCAGTTACTTTGGGCTTAAAAAAAAAAAAGTAAAAGGGGGGAGAGCCTGAAACCAAACTGTTTTATGTTTGAATGTATGTTGGATTTGTGTAAACAGTTTTAGTGCATCAAGCTAAGTTGGCAGGCTTTCGTAATCCTCTGGGAAAATTGGGAGTTTGAAACCCAGTGGATAAATTAAAGTCACAAATGCTTCTAAGGCCCAGATTTTGCTCCCTAAAGGGACGCTGTAAATTAGTTAGGCCTAGAAATGTGGTTTAGTTAAAGTAAATGAAAATGCTTTTTCATGAGAAATTAATAATTTTGAAGACAAAGGAGTTGGATTTCTTTATTCTGAGTTGAGGACACAAAAGCAAGAAGATGGCTATTAACAAGATAAATTTATATTTGCTGTCCAAACAGAAGAGGTAATGATTTCACCACTTTTTATGGTTTTTAATGAAATTATGACATAAGGGTAGCAGAAATTGTTTTAAGATGCGTAATTTCAGTCAGCTGCTGAGGTAAGCAAGTGCTCACAAGTGTAACTGAATTAACAATCCCGAATATACATAAAATGAATGGTAGAATTATTAGTTTGCTTATGGTTTACTGTATGGTACATTTTTTCCTCTTTCAAGAACAAAAGAAAAGCGTTGCTTTTACGTGAGGGTTCTGATGAGCTTTGTGCCCATCGCTGTACAAAACAACTGCAGTAGGGTGGGCTGCAGTGTGTTTCCTTCCCCCTTTTTCACGGACCATGCCGTTTTCTTAAGATGTTTCCTGTTGTGTCTGTTATATGGATCTTCAGTTAATTAGACCACTGGATTTTATTGGCAAGTTCTGCTTAAAAATGGCAGAATAAAGCCTCTCCTTCAGGTTCGGTTTTTGAGGATGGACGTCACCTCCGAAAACTAACCATGTTTTTTAGGCTGTTGCTATACATCCTACAGTACCTCTGGCTTTTACAACTAATAGACAAATTTTGGAGTGTCTTGGAATTGTAGGCTTAATCGTTTAGGTAGGGCATGGTAGACCTAATCCCTTTCCAGGAGCAGTAGATACTGGAAACCTGACTGTGTGGAATGGAAGGAAAAGTGTTGCTGTTAGAGATTTTCTCACACATCTCTGGTTTGATGTAGCTTGGTGAAGTCACGCATTGAGATGGAGCAGTTCAGAGACGACTGCTATACATGTACATCTGGGATTCTCTGGGAGAAAGGTCCACTTCAGATGTGTTAATGTGTTACAACTGTTATGGTTTGGGGTTTTTTTGGATGCAGTTTGATTGAATAGAATTTCAGGAGCGCATTGCTAAAAATGTGCTGCTTGGTGTTTTCGAAGAAAGGTGTGGAAAGGAGGAACCTTCAGAGGTAGGAACCGTAAATTAAACTCTTTCAGCTGCAAGATTCAGAGACATGGCAATACGCAGTTCTGCGTAGTATCACTTAGCTTTTGTAAACAAGAACTCTAACAAGGAGAAAATTACAACTTTGTTTAGCTATGAAATTCTGCATTGAACTGCTATTGTCTCCTCTCCCAACATGTGCTGTGCAAATGCCATCAGAGAGATCTAGCAGGAAATCAGTGGTTTGTGTGGCTGTAATGCTTGCTTTCTATAGTTTAGACTATAACTCTAAACATGTCCGTTATAGTCATGAGGCAAGGGGAACAACAACAGCAAGCAGTCTGAACTTTTTGCCTTTTTTTGCATAGGATAAGCATAAAAGAGCTCTGAGTCCCTACTGGTAGGTTTGCAATAGCTGTAATAAGCACTGCTTTGAGATCCGTCTTGTTTTTAGACTCACGTGCATTGGGATTGGGGTGATGGGGAGGATTTCTGCATGTCTGTTTTCTAAACGCTTAACGTGTGGGATGGCATTTTTCCATGAAAATGAAATGACTTGTTGGCAGTGCTGTTCTCCAGATTTGGATTTTGTGTTGTATTTTCAAGGACCTGTGACCATAGTATTTTTTGAAAGATGCTTAGGGGGGTGAAGGGTTGGTTAGCATGGATAAGGCAGCAGCTCTTGGACTGAATCCTTGTTAGAGGAGTGAATGTATAATTAATGTGAATATATAAGTTGCTTTTGGAGGTAGATACGGTGAAATGCTTAGGAGCTTGATTTCTTTGAGTTTATTCTTTACACTAAAGAACCAGAGTAACAAGGCCATTTATTTAGCAGGTGTAGACTTGATGGCAATATTTCTGATGTAAATGTGATTTTTTTTTTTAAATAATCTTTTGAATTAAAAATGTGTTGGGGAGGTGCTGTTTCTATCTGTTAACACTTTTATTTTAAATTGTTTTAACTTCTTTTTAATTGGCTTGATCTGCAGAAAGTACTGTAGCTTGGGCAAGTATTTAGTATGAAGCTAAGAAATACCTGAAATCTTGTTCTGAGTTTGGTACGTGCGTTTGTCTTCCAGGAAAAGCTTCCTGGAGGATATGTGCTTTTTCTGCAGCATCCTCCCCCGGGTTGTTTTCCTTTTGTTTCTCACCTCGTGCCAGAAATCTGTTGCAGCTGATGGGGCTGAGGACCCAATTTGTGGCAGACTGGGTTACAGGAATAGGAACAGGAACAGGAACAGGAAGAGACCACGTTGTTGCAGGATTTATGGTGAAATGTGGTAGGCTGAAGGTGCAGTGTGCCCAGTGGTGATGAAGACAAATCCTGTAAGGCAGCGTAATACAGGTATTTATAGGATTCCTCATGACTTCAGGTTCTGCATAACAGCATAATATTCTTTAATTCTACAACTAAACCTGTGTTTTCTGGCTTTGGGAAGCTAATGGAGCTGGGTTCTCCTGATTTTTTTTTTTTTAATTAAATCCCCTGCCCCCCCCCCCCCCAAGTATTTAGCCTTGATTTATACTTCTTTGTTTCAGTTCTGTTTGATTTTAAAATGAGGAAAAAAACCCCACGCAACCCTATGAACATTCGTGCATTATTGGTATTGTGAAGTTAATGGAAGCTATAGCTATGAAGTATTTAGTGACTCCATAGAGAAAGAGGTGGGTGATTTGAGGGGGGAAAAAAATTTAATTAAATGTTTTCAGAATAGCTTTTTGAAGTTGTTTGTTTTCCTGTTAAACATAGAATAATTCAGCATAGTAATAATAGATAATTCAGCACAGTAGTAGAAAACTGTGAACAATTCCGATTCTTGGAAAAAACTTTTTTTGTTTATGAGCACTTGATCTGGCTTACTAGTGTTTCATTAGAAATGATGCTCCAGTATGGCACTATTGCTGTGCCGTTTGCTAATACAGCTAACCTGAATGGTCAGGTACGAGCATTAAATAGGTGTGTATCTGTATCCATTACTGCTCGAGTGCCAGCAAGGGCACTGGAGGTCCCCTCTTCAGTTCTGGAGGTGAACACGCTGACCAAGTGGGACAGGTACGGCGGGGTGACCGGGATGCTCTGTGGATCATAAGCCAAGGAGTGTCAGCGATGTGCCTTCTCCAGGGGGCTACAGTACCACGGAGGAACACAGATACAGAAATTAATCATCTCGGGTCTCTTGTAGGCACGTGCAAGAGAGTTGGGAGCTGCTGTGTCAGGAGCTCTGTCCTCATCCTGTGGTGGGTTTGGGAGGAAACGATTGCTGACCCCTAAGTGCAGGAGGGCCTCAGGTGGTGCGTCTCCAAAATCTACCCAGCACATTAGTCAGTAACTGTATCACAAATTGATATACATTATTATGATTCGATTTGAAAACTTTCGCGGTGCGGAGAATACAATTAATTCCTGTGTGAGATTAACATCTGGCCTCAAGCTTTTCCATGCTAGCTGGTTTAGATGCAAAGAAAATAGATCTAAGCTTGCAATCTGCAAATTTATGAACTCTGATGTTTAGAACAGCTGCAGCCAAGAACTGAGAAACAATCCAACTTTATTAATGATGTGGAAAAATATATACTAAAAGTTATTGTTTAATGACAAATTTAATTCTAAAATACAATTTAGATGGCAAACCTGTAGATATTAATAGCTGTTAGTTATTTAAATTCTGTTGCTTTTGTTTTAAGATGCATTGTACGGGAAGTACCTATTTGCAGTCGATAACAGTGCAAATGTACCCAATGAGTTGCTTAAAGACTTCAGTGTAATAGAAGTCTTACTGATTTACATGTGCTTGCATTGGAGAGAGGAAGTGGGAAAGATACTGATGCAGGTTAAGGGAGTTAAATATTCCAGGTAATCTGCATCAATTACTTCTTTAGAACTGTTAGGTACATACAATGTATGGCACAGGAGGGAAAAAAATGCTCCTGTCCTGGTCTTTTGAGCATGACAATTTAATACATTTAGATTTAATATTTGCAAGAACCCTACCTGTAAGAGGGGGTAGCTCTTGTTACGCTATTGCATGCCCTTCTGGGCTTGTAGGCTAAACAGCTTTGTCACTCTGGGTCTTGCAATTATGTGGGGTGTGTTTTGGACAAATTTTTTGAAGACAACTTGACGTATGGTTCTACTTTTCACTCTGTTGCTGTTTAAGAAATGGGATCCTGTGCTTTGGTGCATCGGTAAACATCCTACTAAACGTTCCATTTAAAAACTATCTCCAGCCTAAATCCTAACCCTACTTGGCTTTTTTGTTTCTTTTTCTGTGCCTGGCCAGCAATGCTTCCTATGATATCAACATACTAGTTGCTGCTTACCTGATTTTGTGTGCCCTTTTGCAGTAAAGCTCTGGACCCTTTCTTAAAATGAGAGCTCAGACCTGTGGTCCAGGTGGCTGTGTTGCTTTGTGCCTCGGTGGGAACCTGAATTCCAGCCCTGAGAGAGGCAGGGCGGAGGCTGGCTCAAATTCATAGAGGATGCTTCGATCCTCCTTCTGTGGTGGAACCCATGAAAGGCACTTGCGAACTTTTACGGAGTGTTGAGGATGCTGGCTGGACGAACGAAAGGTATGCGCAGGGTCTGTTCTGTGTAAATGTATTACCACAGTAACTTTGGTGTGCAGGTATTCAACCTGCAGGCGTCAGATTGGCAGTTGTTATCGATCTCTGGTCTTGGTGTACTGCAGAATGGTTTCTGCAGTTAAATATCCTGGTGTGCATTAGCAAACGCAGAAAAAACCGTTCGCTTGGAGGAACCTTATGTTGCTTTTTCATTGGGATAATTTCTCAGTGAGTGGTATGGTATTGGGCGGGACTTAATCTGGCATCCTATTTTCTGAACTGGGATGAGAGACAGGTGTTTTTTTGTATCAAGTCATCTGAGTTTTGAACAGATTTTTGATCATTAACTTTGTATGTGTGTGCCAAGCTTCTGGTTCTGCTACAGAAAAGCATTTGTATGTGTGTACATCTGTATTGCGCTCTGCTTTTAGAGGAATATGGGGTTGGGAGAGTATTTAGTTTGAATTTTAGTCGTCAAATGTTGAAGTGGTCATCCGTCTCAACAACAAAGAGTGTAAGCTGTTTACTACTGTGTATTTCCAAACACATGCAGGTAAAGCTTGCCAGCTGTGCAAGCACCAGCAGTGTCTCTTTCTCTGTAGCTGCACAAAGCCTTACAGCTTCATGTGTGACCTACCCCTGATACGGCTGGAGCTGCGGGAGGGAGGGGAGGCTCTGAGCTGCTGGATGAGCACTGCTGTACGTGTGCGCTCGGAACCCGGGGCACTCGCCTGGGACAAGCAAGGAATTCTTGTGAGAGGGAGGAAGTTGCTTAGTGCGTTGAGCAAGAGAGTGTCTCTAAACAAAGTGCGAATGTGCAGCTCCCCCCTGCCCCGGTATCACTCAGCATTTTTTCCTGTTGCTTTTACAGGGGGCTTGGACCTTTGGTGCTGCTGTATTCGGTCCGTTTCCTCCCATTTATTCATCAGGTCTTCCTATTCTAAGTGGTGGTGAGAGTGTGGGCCACCAAAGAGTTAAACGTCTGTCCTTTAACTCGGATGTTTATGGGTTGTAAACTATGCATTTGAAATTCTGGCTATGCTGAAGTCAATAATAATAATAATAATAATAATAATAGAAAAAAGCTCTGTTGGTGTTGACAGAGCCGAATTTTACCTTTTGTTTCCCTCCCCTGAAAGACGGCCATTCCTGTCCTTGTCCTGCTCCAGTTCTCTTGACTTTTCTTGTCTCCGTGCAGGGAGTCCCTGTTGGCCCCTGCACCGGCCGAGCTGGACACAGCTCGCTTCCCCTAAGCCTTACAAATTTGAGGTGAGGGCTGGAGAAAGGTAAAAAGGGGAGGTGGTGTCTGTGCAGGTGAGATTTGAACCTCAGGTGGGACTTGATGTATTTGATCATCCTCCCCCTCTCCCCCCCAGCATATCTAAATACAGTGATTTGAAACCGTCAGAAATATGAAAATGAGAACTACTGTTTGTACGCTCTCTGGATATAGGTTCAGTTGTTGCCTAGCTAAATAATACAGGTACGTGTGTATGGGTTCTTGCTAACACGCTTTTAATTATCTGCACTTAAGTAATTATTATTTGCAGTAGAAATCTCAGTTTCCTGTTTCTATAGCTATAGCAGCTTTACCAGCAAAAGGACTCTAACTTGGCTGCTGGTTTTGTGAATTAATGGCAACGTTTGCTGTTCGTTTTTTATAGACCACAAAGGGACATTTTTTCAAAGCTATAGATAAGGTGACAAAGGGAATTGCGAGAAAGCAAAAGGGAATTGACAAGAAAGCATGCGTAAAGTATTTGCAGCATACAGCATGTATTGCATTTATTGGTATGTGCAGATTTGTGTTTGATAGGGTCACTTACATCTGCCTTTCAGCCTTTTAGTTGAAGTTAATTTAAACAGATAAAAATTGAATAGTCCTTATTTTTGTTTCCAGAACTAATTGGGAAGTTTCCAGACTCTAGTGTGTGTGTATATATACCACCACCACCACCTCCCCACCCAGGTTTTATTTAAAGGGACTGAAGTCTGGCCTTTTTTAGTTCATAACTGAACATTTCAAAGAATGCTGTTACAGTTTGTTCTGGACCTGGTAGTATCTTACATTTTCAGCAGCATCTACAACAGGTCTTTTTGACTTCTACAAAAACTGCGTAAAATCATTGCATAGTGTTCCTGTAATCTCAATAAAGTATATATGCATTCTTCAGTTGAAACATTTCTATTATATAATATAGACCTATTTTCAGGTACTTTTTGTATGTGTGATTAATACATATTTTGGTTTCTTTTCAGTATTATTGCAGTATATATTTTGGTTTTGCTAAACTTTAAGCTAACTTCGAATTAGCTTTTTTGCTCTGCCATATTGCTATTTACAAGTCTTTTGCATACAATGTACGGATTAAAACTCAAATACCTTCAAAGTTAAACTAATTGGCAGGTACAAGAAGATAGAAATCTTTACTAGAAAGAAGTGACTTGCCTAAGATGAACAAGAAGCTACATTTTGGCAAACAACTCTTCTGTGCTATCATATGATCTTTGTGTATGTATTTTTAGAAGAAAAATGGGTAGGGTTGATGTCATCTAAGAGTTGCCTGTTCACTCTTAAGTCTTCTTCATCAGTTTAATTACCCTGGGTGTTAGGGACCCTTGAGTTGCAGTACTGGCTGAACAGCCTCTGGTACCGGCTTCTGCTTTTGATCTGCATCATTGTCTATTGTGGAACAGGGGTGTAGAAATCACCATTTCGTAGTGATTTTCATCACCTGTTTCATCGGCTTTGATGTGTATGTGTTAATGTCCCCTCTTCTGTGCAGTGCATAGTACAAGTATCCAATGTTTTCCTCTAAGCTCCACGAGCAGTGGCTGGTCGGTGGCCTTGAGCCACGTGCTACCCATGGGCACCGTCCTGCTGGGAAGCAGAGCCGGGTCCCTGCTGGGGTTTGGGGTAACCCACCTGGGCAAACACCCTCAAGGTGTTGCTCAAGATAAAAAACATACCTGTGGCTGTTTGCTAATCCCACTGCACACGTGGTCCTAAGTGGCGTCTAGGGAAGCCGGAGATGGGTCGTGCAACAGCAGAGGCTTCCGTGTGCTTGCATGAAATAGGGGTAATGTTAATCATCAGATATTAAATGCCGTTTTGGCTTGCAGTGAACAAGCAGCTTTGTAGTGGGGAAGGCAAAGGCAGACGTCCGCCCCTGGAAGAAGGGCCTCTAATCGGGGGCTGCGGGAGCCACCCTCAGCTACTCTCTGGGAAGTGTCACTGGGATGCTGACAAGCTGCAGCTGCCTGGAGTGCAACTCCTATTTCTTCCTGTTGTGTTAGGCTGCCATAACATGTGCTCCTCACTAGAAATACCTGGATTTTCCAACTCTATAGAATGTTGTAGAACTTCGCCCCCCCAGTATCTGTATGGATGTTTTGTTGTGTGGTGCATTTTTTTTTAAACTTCTATTCCTTGGGGAATATTATTTTTTGTTTTTCACTGACTGCCATTTAACCTCAAGTTTTTGCTGAAAAATTCTTGAGGTGGGTCCTGGCTATTCTTGCTGTTAGCTGTAAGGCTACACTCTAGTCCTTGAAGAGGAGGCAGGGAAAGGTGACGATCATCCTCCCAGCATACTTGACAGCAGAGAAACATCTTACTCCAGTCTTCCTTCACACTGCTGCTGCACTAGGGAGAATGACGGGAACTGGAGGTGACATGACATTTCTTTTTATACACTAAAAATAAATAAATTGTGAAATGGGGAGGCCCGTGGATTCCTTAGCCCCAGCTGCTGGCTGCACTCCTACTGCTGCCCTGCCTTGGGCTCCCCACCAGTGTGTCCCTGACCTCGTGGTGGTGACAGAATCAAGTTGTTCCTCAAATCTTGGGGCCGCTGTGGCATGCAGGTGGCAGGGCTAGCACAGCCCTGCTCTGCAAACGTTTCTGTTTGTCCAAACCTGGTAGTGCACAACATGCTCCGCATGTTCTTCGGCTACACTCTTGGTTGTCATCAGCTATTTTATGTCATGTCACTCTTTTTCTAACCTGTGCTGACTTTGAATGTTTTCGGCATTATAGAAGCAATTTTCTGTCTCCTGGAAGCAGCTGTTAGGATAGGTTTTAGGAATCTAACTTTTGTGCTACATTAAGCATCAATATTCTAGAAATGGAAAACTGAATCATGTTGATGCTCCAAGAACTTGACGTGTTGCTGGGCCATTTCCAGGGAGCTTAGAGCAGGAGGGTGCTGCTGCTGCTTCACCGTACTGGCTGTTCAGTCCAACAAGAATCTTCTCTTCAGTTCTCTAACAAGAACCATCCTTCTTATTTAATAAGATGATGGCTGCCATATGGCTTTCTTCTTGCCCCTCTTATTTCAATTTTGCATGTGCATTTATGTAGTAAAAGCATCAGGAAGACCCTTTCCTAGACCATTATGACACTGAAAGTAGGTAAATTTCTACTTGTTTTTAGGGGCAGTTTACTCACAGTTTAGTGAATTAAGAAGATGTTCTGTTCATGTTTGTAAACTGTATTCCTAGAGTTCCTGAAAATTCTTAGATTTGTGGGGTTGTTTTGATGTTTAGATATTTTCTTTTTTTTTTTTCCCTCAGAATGGTTAATGCATTGTAAGGTGACTTTTAACTATGGAAATACAACACAATTAGGTTTTGCAAAATAGAACTATGCTTTTTTAACATACGATATATAATCTGATTTTAAAAGAATTCATATTGGAGAAGTGGTTTTTATACTGTAAGGTACATTCCACTTCTTTGTTAATCATTATGGCTTGATTATTTTGTTTGATGTGACTCATTTTTCCAAGGACTTTTATTGCAGCAGTTACACACGTACAACAGGAAGCCTAGAAGGAAGTGCAGCATCAGATCACTGAAGATTCTCTGCTGCTTTTACAGCTGATTTTTATGTTTTGTGGTGTTAAAGTTAATGATTTCTTGCTGTGCCTGTTCTGTTTCACATGCATAGTGTCTATTGCGTCTGCTTTATCACTGAGAATGTTTTTCTGAACCCACATGCGTCAACGTAATTAGTAGGAAACTTATCTTTGGTTTTGTAATTGAACACACAGTTGTACTTAAATGCTTTCTAGTGCTGCTTCTTTTTTTGATCTAGGAAGTGATCTGTAATAGCCATATAGAATAGTTACAATTATCAAGAGGTAGTGCAGCTCTTCTGCTACATATTGCGATTTTATTGCCATATGCGGTGTTCTACAGTCATTTTGCATTTATCTTTCTGCTCCCTTTTGAGTAAGCCTTAGAGAGGAGCTGCGTATTGAGCAGTTCAGCTACCTTCTACCTACCAGAAAAAGCTCAGTTGTAGTTTTGAGGCAGTATTTATAGTCCTTCAGAAGGTCATTGTTCCTCTTTGTATGAAAACATTACTAAGAGTGTCGCTGGGGGCAAACCAGATGGACTCCAGTTCTAGTTGCATTCTCACTATATTCCCTCTTGGGACCACGGGTGCTATGCTGCTGCCTGTGGGACTGTGCTTTGCTCCGTGTGTGTAAGCCCATCTGCGTGGTACCGTGCCATGCTGGACCCAGTCTGGAGGTGTTCTCCGAAACTTGTGGCTTAAACCGCGTGGCACGTGAGGCTGTGTTGGAGGACCTCAGAGGGTTGGTGAGAGGCAGCTCTGGCAGCAGAGGACAGCGGTCTGCCCAGTGCCATTCAAGGAGAGGGCTCCTGAGCATGGGTCTTCTGCCTTGGAAAACAAAGGATTTTTAAATTTATTTATTTTTTTTTACTAGTCAGGTCTTATAAACCCTCTTCTGGCGAAGACTGAGTAATGACTGCATTTGAGGGCAGAGGGGTGAGAAAAACAAAAGGTGAGTGTTTGGAGCCGAAATGATGCCTTGTATAAAATGGTTAGGATTAGCTGTGTGCCAGTCAGCATGATAATGGGTAAACTTCTGCAGAAAATCAGCCAATTAATGATTTGGGTTGCCAGGGTAGACCATTTACCTCATGGTAACTGCTTTCTTGCATGTCCAGGGGTGGCAGTGGTAACTCTTCTATCCTTTCAGTCATGCTGGAGAAGCCCTCCAGCCTTTCTGAGGAGTTTTGAGATTTTGAGCCTTGTAGGCTCAGCTCTGCCCTCCACGAGCAGCCCAGGTGCAGGAGGGCAGTAATGGTGGTGTGTCAGCACTGCCTTTGACTTCGGTGGATTGCTGTTAGTAGCTGCATAGGAGGTTACCGGGAGGGTAAATTTGTCATCTTATTTCTGGAGGGCAGAAGATGTGGGTCTTGGAAGCGAGCAGGCAGATGGTGGTCTGAAACATTTGTTTGGAAAGTGTAGAGATAACGCTGTGTCTCTGCCCTTTGAAGAGCTCTTGGGGGGGCGGGGGGGGGGGGGGCGGAGGAAGAAGCTATAAGAAGGCACTGAGCTGTTGTGTGCCACCCGGTACGACCGGCCTGTGGTCTGGTCCCCCTTTGCAAAAAGACCTGTCTCTCTCCGTTGTAGAGCTCCTGTTTGCCACCGTGGTGAAGTTGGTTCACTTCCCACCCCAAAGGGGAAAATACCTCCTTGAGGCATGGCTGCAGGGCTGATGCTGCGAAGGAGGAAAATCTACTTGGTATGGTGGTAGAGCAGTTGGGGAGCCAGTTGGGTGCTGTTGAACATCCCTGTTCCTCTCTCCAAACCTAGCAGCTTGCTTCACCCTCTCTTCCTTTGCCTCCACTTCTTCCCTTCCTTCTCCTTGTCATGCCATCCTCAAAAAAGGTGTGTGAAAAGAGAGACCAGGTGCTCCCAACTTGGGGAATGGATTTTCCTTTTGAAAGCCTTCTGAAAAAGGTGGACATGTAGCATTAGGCTATGTCATTGTGTAATCTCAAAAATCATATATAAACAAATGTATTACTGTTTTTTTGAACCAAACAAACCCCAGCCTTGAACGCAAATAATGAAATAATTATCCCACTTGATTATTGTAATTTGTCTAGCTGTCCTTGTTAAGGCACTTATGTGTACGTTCCAGATGAGAAAATGTATTTTGATGTGGTTTTACTGTTGCTGTGTGCTAAAAGAAAAAACAGAAGCCAACCTAATTCAGTCTCTTAGCATGTGTATGTTTTATGGTAATAGCCTCAAATTAATGAATTAGTAACTTAATATTTCTTTTACAAGACCAGATTGCAAGCCCCATATTCTAAAGCTAGTATGTTGTGGAGCAGCTAATCATAAGAAAGGTGAATAATATCAGATTACAGAATTTTTCTACAGTAAAAATATGACCATATGTGCCTTTGAATAATTCCAGATGGTAGGCTGCTGGTTTATAATTTGTTCTTTTGGATTTAAAGTCTTCAGAATTCTTAATTTTTTTTTTTTGTAAACAAGCCAATCCATAGGTTTATTACAAGCAGAAGAAAATAAAGTAATATATTTGGTTTGCTTGGTGTATAAATCTAAACTTTTCACCTATTCATTGTCCCCTCTCACCTCCCAACTTTTTGGTTGCATAGCTGAGCTATCAGGGATATGTCAGGTTTAGGTTGGTTGTGTAGACCTTTACTTATATTATTGTTATGTAGTCCCTAAGTGATCACATTTTACAGTATGATTATTTTTTTAATATGTATTTTAAAGAAGCATATTCAGATGCTTATTGAGAGCATTCCCAGAGTGAATGTGAAACCTTTCTAATAAAAAGGTAAATATTTGAGAAAGTTACAAATCTCTGAAAACAATATTATAATGGAAATTGTTCTGCAACCATGGCTCTGGCTGCCAACACTAGTGCACCCTGCAACTGCTTTTGAAAGAAACCTACTCTGAGAGCTTGCCAGCTTTTCTCTCTAATGATTTCCTTCAAAAAAAAAAAAAAAAAGGAGTACTCTGTATTTATCAGGTAGTTTTAAAGACCGTTTTGTTACAAAAGGAACCTTAGAAATAGGCATAAGCTTGGTTCATGTTGTCAAAAGCAGTGGTTAAATATCTTATCTCAGTAATTGCAGCTGCACTTTCCTGGTAAGGTGAGAAAAATGCAATTTTAGGTTAGAGTTAATGAAGTCTTGATAGTTCCTGTATCTGAGGTCGCTTGGGACTCCCTTGCTTCAGGAGTGGTTTGTAGTAATCCTCCAGTGCTCTTACCCTCCTGCCCTGGGCAACTTGATCATTCTTGATCTCCCTGGGGAATGCCTGGATCATGTTTCAGGTCCGTATTATCCTTGTTTGCTTATTCTTTATGATAAGGCACTAGGGTATCCCAAGGTAATTCAGAATGATCATTGCAGTTCTTACTATGAGTGTCTATTTGTGTTTTCAATGTTTTTTTCATTTACTACTTCCTCATACAGTTTTAACAATGTAAGTCAGTATTGTAGGAAATAATAAGTACCCATGTCAATAGATTCTTTATTTTTAATTTTGCTCAGAGCATCACATGAGGTCCATGCGTGACCTATTAATATCGCACATGATGGGCTTGGCATGAAAAGTGCCTGGTCTAAGTTGCTTTTTCATCTTCATCCTCCCTTATTTTATTTCTGCTGCCACAGTCAAATTTCTGGAGTTTAAGAAAGGCTGTGTACTGTATTTACTTCATAGCAGAGGGAGGTATAGGATTTAGTCTTGGCTGTGACAACTACAAAGTCAGAATATCTGGAAAACTCATTTTCATGGCTGAGAACTTTATCCTTCTTTTACTACTTCTTGGGGCTATAAATATTGTTTATTGATTATTCACAAGTCATGTGAAATATAAAATAGGACTTTCAGAGCCTGGTGGCTTTTAAGCCTTTATAAGCTTGCCTCAATGACTTTCAACTGGTTGTTAAATAAAGAGGTTCTTCGTATGCTTGGGTGAGGTACTAGCTGTTCGTGTCTGCAAATGTGGGTTTTCTTTATGTTAATGTAAGGAAACAGAGTTCTGCGCTGTCCTTTTTACAATAAATGTAAATGTGAATAAAATGTGAGCATTTTTAAAAAAATCTGATCAATTTCAACCAAGTATGGGCTATTTAAGAGAGTTATCATCTTGATTTCTCAAGAAGCATCATATTTTATATAATCTTTGTGGAAAAGTGCAACTTGAGCGAAATAGTTTCTGGAGTACAGAACCTACTGTACGGTGCTATTTCTGAAATACCGCTAGGAAAGAGGCCAGGATTAGAAGGAGAGCAAAATTTAGCAGTATGGAGGACTGGGATTGCTAAGGGTAAGCATTTTCTCATGCTTGTGACTGTACCGTTTCTATGCACCGATCTTTTAAAAAGTTCAGAAGAGGCATAACGTGATATGCCTTGTCGGGCTCAAGTACTGTTGTGGTCATCTTTATCTGTGGCTTAGACTTTTTTTGGTTCAAATTCTGTATTTTAAAGGGTTTTGTCACTTTTCTATGAAACTTTTGCCCTGGCTCTTCAGCATTTTAGATGAAAACAGTTCTGTGCAGCTAGATACTCCTGTTGACTGGCTTGTATCTCACTCGGTGTGTAAGTTTAAACATGTTCACAAGCCCTTGCACATAAGGAGGAGGGTATTTCCATGCAGTTGTTTTGAGAAACCAAGGAATGGAAAAGCTTTTGCAGTATTAGGCTTGTTTGCAGGGTTGCTGTTATAAGAACTCTCTCAGAAGTGCTGCTTTGCAAATTAAATCCTACGTACTGTTCAATTCATTTTAAAATTAAAGACTACTTACTTGGTGAGTAGTTTACCTGGAAAAGTTGCCGTGACATGTAAGGTGGGTTAATGTGTATGGTGCAGTGTCCTTTGCATGCATCTTTTCTATTTTTAAACAGCTGATGTGGCAGCAGTGAAGCACCGTCTGTTGTTTTTTAAGCTCTGTGATCATTCCTCTGCATCAGGGTTTCAGGAAGACACCGTCACCACACCCACCAGTAGCTCCCTCTTCTCTGGGGACTCCTTTTCCTTGTATTTTCTACTGTGTCTGAGGGATTCAGCCGTTCAGAAGCATTTGTTAGACTCGTTCTATGAGGCGACAGGATTTTGCTCGAGAGTCAAAAGCCCTTGAGCAAAACCTTTGCAAGCTGACAAAATCTGCAAGCGTGTGCCCTTGCAAGGGATGGGGGGGCTGGTGGGGGTGTGTGTGCACCTAAGGTCTTGGAGTAACTTGTGATAGAAACTGTGTTTTGGAGCAGAAATACATAGATTACTGAGTTACATCAGCACCGATTTTCTGTGCAGAGCATAAGGAAGGTGCTGTGGGGTGGGTGCATAGACAGCTTAAAAAATGACTGAACCAGTTACATTCATTCTTTCTACAGAAATTGCCTTTGGGTAGAGATCTGGCATGAAGAGCACAGGCCCATGTGGAAGTAATTTGCTGGAGTGATGAGGAATTAAAATTTGGGAAAAGGAGAGGGGATGCTGTAATGGGAGGTGCAGTTGCCTCCCCCAGCATACCCTTCCAGACAAACAAACGGTGTTCCTTCAGGTGAAATGTGGGCTAGTAGAAGACAAAAGACAGCATTATATCTCCAAGCAAACACTTAAACATTTAATTAATATACTACATTAATCTGTGTAAAACTGAAGATGTGTGGAGGAGAGGATGCATTAGGAGCTATTGCAAAGCATTGCCAATGCATTCCTAAAGGGAGATGGCAGAGGTGACTTTTATTTAATTTAAGAAGTAAAGATTAATTGAAGAAATGCCCAATATTATTACAAATATGACATCCACGCTGTCCTCTCCTGAAGATCAAAATTTGTCATTTAAGTATGGATTTTCTTAATACGTAGTAATACCCTGCAAGTAGTGTGTAGTCTCACTTCTTTGTAATCTGGGTTGCCACAGGCGATTGCAATAACCAAAATATGTTGAAAGATAAGGTGATGCATTGCATAAAAATCTAGAGTATTGTTGAATGATAAAAATTTGTGATACAGTTAATTTCTTCATAAAGAGGTTCCTCTGGGTTACTCAAAAAACATGCCCTGGCTTTTGACACAGGTGTGTTTATAAATGGATAATGTTTGGTCTGAAAGGCACCTTTTGATTACTTTGCTCTTTCTAGATGGGTGTGTTTTGAAGTTTTTAGTTTAAGACCTCTGAAGAGGAATATGGTAGGCATGTTCTTGATTCTGCAAAAAGTTGATGCATCCAAGTAAAGCTGCTAATAGGAGTTGTGACTGTTTAAAAATTACCTATAGGCAGGTGTTCTTAGGTTAAAATCCTTAAATGTATAGAAACGTACTGTGAAACGTTTCAAGTTTTTGTTTCCCTAACTGGATCAGACAATGGTTTCTCCAGTGTTTTTTGGTGGTCTAATCTGATTACTTTAGTTGTCCAAATAAGAAAATCTTGAGTGACATAAGGAGATGACTGGAGGACAAAAGACTGCAATTGTACAATTAAGTTTTCTTGATATTCTTCATAGACACATGCAAACCTCTAATCTGTATAACCTTCCTAGTTTAATGAACCATGATATCAATATTAGATGTGACTACATACTTCCTTCAAATATCTAAGTGGTTATTCAGTTTTTCTCTATTTTCTAAATGGATTAGCCAAATGTATCTATTCACATTCTGAGTTTCTGATGCCACACTGTCTTGAGTCATGAAGTGTGTCTCGTTCACTCAGACTTCATTTTTGTAAATGACACTTGACAAGCCAGCAGGCAGGAATTTAGAAACTGATAAGTGTTGGCATCTTCAGTCACTGATCAAACTCTGCCACACTTGCTCTCTCAAAGGGTTTTAGTGTTCTGAGGGTTTTTTTTTTGTCCTTCCCTTACATCTGTTCATATAGGGCTTATTCTTTGCTTTTTAGCTGATTTGCAGACACGTTAGTTGGGTTATTCTTGTGTTTATTTCTTTGCAACCAGGGAGCTAGCAAAAACTGTTGGAATTAACGTGTATTTGCACATCACTTATGTTATTGGTGTAGGTGGTTTTGCTTTGCATCAGTATAACACATGCTCAAAGTGTTAATTTGCAAGAATGATGAGGAGTTTAGCATTTAACATCTTTCCCATGTTTTTGACAGCATTCCTGTAGTACCTATTCAACACATTTGAATGTACTCCTTTCATCAGATGTCTCAGAAGACTTAGCATTTTGGCCAGCAAAATAGGGAATCTTCCTAAGACTGAAAGAATTTTTCCCCTCTTTTCCATTCTTTTTGTGATTTTTTTTTTTTTTCCTTTTCTTACATGTATGCTCATATAAATTTCACCCAGCTCAGTAACTTTTTGTACAGCTCACGCAGAAACTCTTACTATGAGGCTATGTTTTCCAAGGCTATGTTTTCCAAATGTAAGAATTGACATTCTTACTAATGGTTGAGTAGGTTCTTTTTTTTAATTACAGACCTTCTAGAGCATAAATTTCCCAGTATTTTAACTTTTAAAGTTACTTTTAACCAAGTCTGGTCACCTCAGTCTCCTTGATTTGCTTGTGGGCTTCTTGTTTGCAAATGCCCACAACTTTAAGCAACATGGAGTGAGTGAGTATTTTTATTGGAGTTGTAGTGCTGGACAAGCCTGTTTTATCTCCCTTCCTCTCCGCCCCCCCCCCTCGAGACTATCAGCATTTCCTATTTCAGAGAAAGGATAAGATTTAGACTCTGCAGTTAACAGTGCCCTATTAACCCCCTGAAATTAGCAGTCCTCAAGTGAAAACAAAATTCTTCAAAATAGTTTTAAAATGAAAGTAGCATTTTCAGTAGTGTAGATGAGGTGTGTCCTTTTACTTACAGGAAGGAGGACAATCAGTGTGTGTGTTTTTATACCTATAAAAATATACATAAGCTTATTACTGGCTCTCATCTTGTCTTCAGGTTCTGTTGGCACCTACATTTTTCACCAGTATAGGTTCCTCTTACTTGTTCCACCTTGCTAGGAAACCCAAATCATGGCCAGATTCCAGTCTTTGTAGTAAATTTCAGTTTGTCTCCTAAAGCTAACGTGGACTTTTAGACACACAGTATCTTAATTATATTTATTAGCAAAAAGCAATAATTACTTCTATATTCTGTAAGTAGAGTAGGCTGGTTTCACATTCTTCAAAAAGGTGGTATACTTCCATCCACTCCAAGTTAAACTATCAGACACTGGAACAAGCAAACTCTTACCCTATTCTCCTTAGCAGACCTTCTGTCATGAGGACTGTCCACCAACATAAATCAAAGTTATCACAACAGACTTCACCGAGGTTTTTTCAACATGCACAACAAAAGCACAGCAGGCCAGATCCGCTCTCCTTGATGGGGTTCTCTTGATTAACATTAGCTGAATTTCTGGCCCAGCATGTTTGGTGCTCTCAATTCCCAAACATAGCTGTACTGGCTCTGTGAGACACTGAGAGGACATTTATATTGGAGGAAAGTTTGTTGTATCAGCTGTGTTACAGAAAATCTATTTTCCCTGGGCTGTTTGTTACAGATTTTTTATTGTGACTTTGGCTAGCTATCAGATGCTTCTATTTAAACAAACAAGTTTCTTCCACAAGCTTTTCTCAAGATGTTCTGCCACGGAGTACCTCTGACTGAGACAAAATGGGCAATACATACCTATTTAATAAGTGACATCAGGTTTTGTTCAAAAAGGTTGATAAATCTGTCATTGAATTGTGACTTTAGAGTAGGGTCTAGTTGGGAGCAAAACAGTGGAGGGCATCTTATAAAGGAAAATTTCCATTTCCATAACACTTACCTTTCATCCCAGCTGTTCCCCATCAAGTCTGTACAACCAGCATCTGTGCTACCTGTGTCTGTTGCTCGAGGATGAGCTGCAAAAAGGTACGGCCTGCTGTATATAAGGTAGAAGTCTTTATGTACAGATACATCAGAAAAACTGTGTGTTTGCATTTCTGGATTTTTTTTTTCTTCCCCCTGCCCTTTCCCATGAGTTTTGACCCAGTATTTTGGAGCATCTGCTGACAAGGGTATGTCAAAAGACTGGAGAGTAGATCTTCTATTCTTGCATTTTGGCTGTCAGTGCATTTTGGCTTGCTGGTATATTACATTTGTAATCCTATACCATGCATGCCCTCCTAGAATAGATCATAGAATCACTGAAAAATGTAGGTTGGAACCTCTGGAGGTCATCTGGTCCTACACTCCCCAGCCCCGGCAGTGCTGGCTTCAAAGACAGATCGTGTTACTTGGGGTCTTGCTCCAGTTGAGTTTTGAACACCTCCAAGGATGCAAAGGCTACAACTCTGGGTACGAAGGGAAAAAAGATCCTAATTGAGAATGGTTAAGAGCTAAAACAGGTTGCTGAGTTGGAGTTTCCCTTGTTACAACTTGTGATGGTTGCCTCTGCATGGCCCTTCCCTGTGCACCTCTGAGAAGAGTTTGGCGTGCTCTTCTCTACAGCCCCTGCACCCCAGCCACCAGAAGCAGTGAAGAGCAGAATTGGATCCCAGTTCTCACAGTCTTTGCTCATACATGATGTGCTGCAGCCTCCTTACCATCTTAATGGCCCTCCACTGGGCTCTCTCCAGTGGGTCAATCTCCACTATATTAGGGGACCCCAAACTGGACATGTGTCTAGCTGCCACCCAGAAGGGAATCATCATTTCAGAAGGGAATCATCATTTCTGCCAACCTATTGGCTGCACTTTTGCTCATACAGCCCAGTGTGTGGTCAGCCTTGGTTGCTGCAAGGGTGCCCTGCTGTCCCCTGTTCAGTTTGGATGCCCCGCTCCTTTCTGCTGGTCACCCCAGCCTGCACTGCTGTGGGGTTATCCTAGTGCTGCTGCAAGACTCTGCATTTGTCTTTGAATATTGTGAGACGTTCGTCCTGATGCTGGGGAGTCATCCACGAATAGGATGAGGGTGTGTCCATCCCATTGACCAGGTGAAGCAGTATTGACCTTGATACTGGCCCATGAGGAACACCCCTTGAGATCAACTGCCAGTTGGACCGTTAGACCAGAACCATTAGACCACAACCACTGCATTTCAAGCCTGATGACCCAGCTAGTTTTTCACCCAACTTCCAAAAATTATTATATATCTTCTTCTCTACCCAATCCTTACATTTCAGAAATGCAAATGTAATGAACAGATTAGTGGAAAGCTGAACAGTGGAACAGAAATTGTTTGTATTGTAGACTTCTAAAAATGCATCATGGCTTTTAAGATGGAATTGGCAATTGTTTGTGAAAAGGACAGAGTCCAGCAGATGAATGATATTTTTTTTTTAACCAGTTTATATTCATGTTGAAAGTGGTACATTCAAAGTGATTAGAACTGGAAAGAAATTAAAGGGACAATTGCAATTATTTTGAATTAATTTTTTTTGGTACAAATTTACATTGAGCTTTATTGCACTAGTTGCATGTGGAGGACTTTTATAGGAAAAGCAATTGAGGAAGAGTGGTTTTAAAGGAAATACGTGACAGTAAAACCACAAAGTATCAGGAGGGTTCAGTATTATTGGAATAATTTTAAAATCGTTTACTTACTGAAGTTTTAAGGTCATCTTCATGTATGACTTTTTTCTTTTTTTTTTTTCTTTTTCACCTTTGGGAGACTCTTTTCTGGAGGTGGTGGCAAATTATTGTTAATCAGAATTTGTTTTGTAAATCATTCTTCATCTGAAAATGAACTTGGGTTTGGTTTGGATAACCCCAAGGTCTATGAACGTGGCTGTCCTGAAACATTTGGGCTCATCTGAGTGGTGAAACGCAGCAATGAGCAGGGTTTGACTGAGGCATGGTGCAGGGGGATTGTTTTCCTGCACAGTGAGACAATCTTAATGGGTGTTAGGAAGTCACATCTGAACACCGTGGAGCTGTGAACTTGCTAGGGAGAGAACAGGCATGGGAGAACATCTTTCAAGCTCGGGAACAGCTGATGTGCATGAGCTTCGTGGAGCATTTTCCCACCATATGAATGTGGGGAATGAAGTTGCAAATTGGGGAAAATGCTCTCTGGGCAGAGGCAGGGTTTCCAATGTTGCATAGCAGCTTAATGCTGGAGGACTTCAGTCCAACAGTCCTCTTTTAAGGGAAGATTCGTATGAAAGTCCTGTGTTGCTTTGACAGCAGGGATTTTACACCTCTGTTCCTGCTCTCCCTCTCTGACACCTCCCTCTCCACCCCCCTGCCCCCCTTGGCAAACTAACCAGCGCCCACCACAGTCTGCTGCATTGACAGGCACATGTGTTGGAACGAGTATCTTGTATTTCAAATATATACTGTGGGTAAATCTGGCCATCATGCCTTAGTACATTCATTTTGTTAACCTCACTAGATCCATTATTACTTCCACATTTTTTCCTTTTTTTGTTTGGTTTGGACTTGCAAAAGTTTGCACAACAAAGGTGTATTTGAATGCCTTTTAACTAAGCCAGGCAGCTTTGTGTGTCAAAAGATATACAAGTATGTTGACTTTGCAAACGAACAAGTGTTTGGTAGATAAATTAGATGGATCTATGGAAAATCTCTTCTATGAGGCACCTTGATGAATGAACATTCATTTTCATTATGCCACAACTGACTTGTATTATCAAATTTAATGGTCAGAATATCACCCACAAAAGAAAATTTGGTGGCAGAGATCAGAACTAGTGTTCTGGAAACGAGCAAAAAATTGTTACTGAAAATTTGCATATGAATTTTTTTGTCCTAAGTGTTGATACAATTTGTTTGAAGTTTATAATAAAACTGTGCAATGCTTTCTTTCCAAATAGCTTTTTTTTTAAACAAAACAAAAATCCTAAGAATTCTTGCAATGAATTAGGAAAAAATTCCATTGCAGATATGAATTTATACAGCTGTGCATGGTACTAGAGATACTGATTTGTCAAATATAAAGGAGGCTGGAGACGCACTGACCTTTTGTTGTTAAACACTCGAGTTTGCTTGAAGCACAGAATAAAATCATGATCTATTGCTTAAGGTGCTGGAGGTATAGATTGATGCCAGCGGGAGTACTTATAATAAAGAGAATGCCTTCAGTTTTGAGTAAAAGCCTGTTCGCCATACCCTGAGGAGTAATCACTCTCCTAAAAATAATCTGCTGTCAAATACAGTGAAAATGTGAGAGCTATCAACTTGCAGGCTAGTTTACCTAATGGAAGATGTGTGATTTTTTTTTTTTTTTAATTTATTTGTTTTCATTGTTGACAGTGGAAAGTGAGTGGGTTTTTTGTTTGGGGTACCGCCCCCCCCCCCCCCCCCCCCCCCATGTTGCTTGAAGCTCATCTTGCTGTGATTGAATATGGAATTGGGCAGCGAGCTGTATCTTCTGGAAGGAGCTGCAAGTTCACCTTTAACTGCAGTTGCAGCAAGGGAGGACTTTGGTGTTGGGGAAAATGGGGCAGGGTTTTGAGAGGGAAAAGTGCGTGTACAGTTGGGAATTTCCCTTATGGTGCCGCAAGCAGAAATCTTTTATTCTGTTTTCACTATATGTAATCACTGGAGATCTTGGTCTTTGTAGTGACTTAGTCAAGATCATGTGTAACCTTCAAGTTTCTGACACAGGTCAGTAACTGTAGTTTTGAGAAGACCACTAGCTTTTAAGTAGTTCTGTTGATCATCAGGTATGTGTGCCCCTGGGTATAACCCTTGATTTGCAGTTATAAAGGTGTTTAAGATATCTTGGTCTGTCAATCTGATTGAAATTTAAAAATCAAGTTAACTTTGGAGAATACAATTGCTATTCTAATAATTACTAGTAATCTCGCAATTACTTTGCAGCTGCATCAGTTTGAGGGACAATTGTGTTGCGCTTTTGGTTAATTGGTCTTTTGTGTTGTCAGAAATAAGCATAAAAAAAACTTATGATAAAAATCTGACCCTGATCTGTAAGTTTATTGGGTGGAGTTAGTGGCGCTGAGTCCAGACAGAGCAGTTTGACTGCATGAACCAATGGTGGCGATGGGATCCAAAGCTCACAATTTTTCAGCACACAGCTTTGTAAGAAATTCCAGAGGAAGAAACTTCTATTGGGTTTTATACATTATTTTTTTAAGACAAAAATATAGTTAAGAGGGCACCGTTAGCTTGAGAGCTTAGTTTTTTACCGACAGCATCACGTTCATGCTAAATAGAGGCCTTTAATCAAAAACCAATTTAGATGTGAAAATATACCTATAGCTTGTGCATGTGATACTATGTAGAGCACGTTATCAGATAATGATGTCCAAGTTTTGGTCTTTCACTAATCTTTTTGATATTTTTTTTCCCCTCATGCAATAAACAATATGGCATAATTATCATACTCTTCTTGTCAATTCCATAGGTCTTAGTAGTAGTTTTGAGAAAGAAATGCTAGAAGCTTTTATTGTGGTCCTCCAAAACCACCCTAGTATCTCACAGGATACTGAGCTTTAAATGCATAGTTCTGATTGTGTATGACTTTTTTGAGGCTGTGATGTAGCTTTCTGTTTGGTTTTTTTAGTAGCTGGTGTTCTTCTTGTAGATAAGATTTTTTAAATTCAAAGCTTTGCATAATTTCAGTGGATTCTGTGGTTTGAGCAGGTATAAGGCAGCAGATTCTAACTAAAGCACTTGAGCTCTGAAAACATGAGACTATAATACCTTGTCAGGAAGAAAGCTGGTGATGAATTTCATATGAATTTTGAGCTTGTCTTTGTTATGAATTGCTGAAACAGAAAAGAAAAGTTTGCATGTGGTTTTGGATCTGAGACTTGCTACTTATGTGTTACATGGCGGTCTTACCCGAGATTCGCCTAAAGCCAATTCTGTAATGCAAGAGCTCTTGGGGTTTTCTGTTGTGTGGATGCAGCAGATCTGGAGCTGGTGTTCAGTCCGTAACTGCATTACATTTTGCATTCAGTGAACATCGTGGTAGAACAGGAAGAAGAAACTTCATTTCTGCAGGGGGCAGAAAGCCTACAGTGGAAAAATATTATTTTCTTTGTTTCTGTGGATTACATCAAGGGATGCCCAGAAAATGTCAGAGGAAATGGGAGCATAGCTAGAGTTAAAATGAAAGAATAAATGGAATTAAAAACAAGGTTGGAACTGAAATTAAAGTCAATTTAAGAAATCTGTTCACTGACTGCTGTATGATCAGTCCCCACGATTCATCTAATTAGACAGTTCAGTTGCTTTTACCATGGAGCAAAAGAAAAATGCAGAAGTTCCCACTACTTTCCTGAATGTTTTTGTTTCCCCTTGCAGATTTAAAGTGCTGACGGAAGTTTGGTCGGCTCTGTGGGTGCATATATGTGTGTCTATGTATAAGTAAAATTCAGACTGCAAGTAATACTTGGTAGCATTAGAAGAAGAACTGGAAGTCTCAGCGTTGCACTGGCCTTTTCTGCCCCGCCGTCTCTCGCTGCACTGCATCCCTCTGCTCCCCTGGCTCCGCTGCTGCATTTTCTTATTTCCCCCAGGTGCAGGCAGGTGCTTAGAACAACTTGCTGGCAGGGACTGACAGCTTTTTCCTCTTTGGCGGGATTTGGTGCGATCACATGGGCACTTACTCCAGGAGCTGGGAAATTGCATTGCAATCTGTTCCAGTTAGGTTTTTATGAGTAATCACAAGCTTCCCATATCTGTATTATCTTAAGTTTTTCTGTCGTTAATTGATACAGTTGCATGAAGCTGTAACAGCTATGATAAGCCTTGCCATTTTTACTTCCAGCTAAATATTTATAAAATGTGAATTTCACTGGATGTGGCTTGAAAGTCAGATGGTGAGTCTCTGAATGTATTTGTTTAACCATCTGTAGCCAAGTACAATTAGCATGTACTGTAAGGACAGTGGTAATTATCCTCTCTATTAAGCGTGCAGAATTCTTCCTTACTGGAAGATTATTTTAATATTCCCTTGGTGTAGCTTGGGGGAGCAGGGAGGTGGATCCCCATGCTAAAAATAATAAAGGAAGATGCGCATTTGTGTGCTGCATCAGTTTTCAGCAAGCTTAAAATAACGTATTGTGCAAGAACATGTCTCCTTCAGCTGATTCTCTGAAGACTATTGACAAGTTTAACTTCTTTGAAGACGCACCCCCCACCCCCCATGTAGCTACACAGAAATAGTTCATGTGGAGAAGGCTGTGTTCACCATTCAGTTTATAAAATAAATCAAATCCATTTTTATGTATTGTTCTAAATTCAGGAGGATCTGCACTTCAGGTGCAGATTAAATAGCACTAAGGAAAGGAAAGAATCTGTAAAGATTATCAAATGGTGCAAGTAAAAGGTGACTTGAAATCTCTCTGGGCAAAACAAGTTTGTTTGCAGTTTCTCACTGAATGAAAAGGCTAGTGGTTTGTTTACATGGAAAAGAAGAGGTAGTGTTGGCTTTAACTAAAGTATAGTATTTTGAATTTGATTGCTTTGACATGAGCCCTGGTCTAATTAAATAAGTGCTTTCTGAGAAGGTTGTTAGGTGTCCATAAACTTCCTTTGGTTTCTTTGTTCCCCAGGGAAGAGAACTGGAGAAAGGATGTGTAATGTGAAAAGGTTTTTTGGGAATGTGTGTGTGGGAGGTGGTGGTGGGTTTTTTCTTGTTTGTTTGATATTTATTTTTTACAAGTGAAATAATACATGGGTGTTTTTGCAGTTTTGGACTTCTGGGAAGTCAAGGCTTATTGTATTGCTTACTTTAGAAATGATGCAGTCTTATTGCCTGTTTACAGGGTAGGACAAAAAAAGTTAAGGAATTGGGTACAGGATGGGGGAGATCACTCAGTGACACTGATGTACTTCTAAACCTCAGCTTGATGTTTAGGGAAGACAGAACTTGTAAAAAAGGTCTTATTGTAACTTCTCCAAGCTGAACTGGTTGTTGCACTTGTAGATGTTTGAGCCAATACTGAAGTACGGCTTCTAGTACCTTTTTATATTGGCAGTGGAGCAAAATGAACCCATTTCATGGAAAGACTCACTGTGAGCTTTTTTTATTTTAACTTGCTGTAACAGGACTGATCTGAAATCATATGTCTCTTTAATTCTTTGTGCTAGAGATGGAATCTCTTGATTGCAACCCTTGGAGATTCAGCAATAAATGCATCCTTCTTCAAATACTGATTATACATTACTGCATGTACTTGCTCATAAGTTGACTAAAGGAACTGTAGTACGGAATATCTTGTACAACTTCCACAGAGGTGCTTAAAAATAACTACACATTCCTCTTTTCTGTTTTGCTTTAGTTGTAGAATAATATTGTTGTTCTCTGCTTTCGTGAGTTTTATGTTTTGCTTGAATATAGCTGATATTTTAAAAAAAAGAGCATAAATGGTTGTTCCCAGTAGGCTCAATAGCTATTGACCTAAACATTTAAAGCTTAGCTTGGAGATGTGAGATTAGAGTATAGCTTCCATAAATGAACTGTCAGCTCCTGTGTTTGGGACTTTTATTTATTTTCTGCTCTGTTTCTCACTGTGGGTTTTTTTTTAGGTGTGAAGTAAAAATAATGGCATTGTTAAGAAGAAAAAGCAGTGAAAATGTAATTTATATCTGTTAAGATAGTCACTTACACACACAAATCCATATGTGCTGTTTCCAAGCAGATGTTTTCCTTCTGAGGCATCCATCCCCTCAGTTGGACTTTGCTTAGTGTGGTGCATCACTGCTCACTCCAGTGCTTCTCCCATTTCTTCTAAAACAGATGGCAGTTGGCTGTTAACCTTATCCGTAATCTCTGCAGGTCCTTTTGTCTGTCCAGTGCTTATTGCTCTGATCTTCATCTGGCATTTCTTGGGACAACAGCAGTGGAAATAACAATGCGTACAAATATCTAAACCCACCTGATTTGAGTGACTGGTCTGTTGGAAATAACACTGCGAATACATGTTGCAGTATAGGATTACATTTAAAAAGTATCAGTGGATAGTAGTGATAGTCTATACCATATGTTACTTTGTTAGGGAGGTTCTGAATTGTATAGTATGTGTGCTTGAAAAAGCAGGATTACATCTAACTTGGAAGAGAAAAATTAAGAAGCTGGATAAAATGTTTTAGAGTATGATTATAATACTGCAGAGGAGGCACAGTGCAGAAAATTGCACTTTTACCTAGGTGGTTTATTCATGGTCTCAGAACCAGGGAATAGGTAGTCATGAAACAGAAGGTCTTTACCCTCTAAAATGTTAAAAAGAAACTCATCCTGAATAAGGTGATTCTTTAATTATTTTTTTTTAAAGGAAGATGTGTGTATGCTTTCAAAACTTGCATAAAGAGCTGAAATTTCTGTTTGTGCTTTTGTAAAACACTGGCTCATCTAACAAAGTGAATTGAGACAATAAATAGAGGCTATTTTATGATAACTTTTTTCTCTACTTGAAATTAGAACTTGACTGTAGTTCATAGAATAGACTTAAAAGTGCAAAACTGATTTTTGTCTCTAAATAATTAAATGTTTCCGGATATTACCACATATGGGACTCTGAACTTACAATTAGTACTCTGTTAAACTGTATTAAAATATTGCTGTATTAAAAAAACCAAATGCATACAAATGTGAGGAGTAGAAATAATACTGTACCTAAGTGTCTGTTGATATTCAGATTAATTTTACTAGTCTACAGTTAAATATAAATCAACATTTGATTTTTTTTTTTTTTGTGGCTTGAATTTTACATCAAATTATATTATAAGGGGCTTAATCATGAACCCATTGCTCTTTACCTCTATTTTTTTTATGTAGAGTTGCAAGGTCTTTAAAAAATAAATAACCTCTATCTACACAATGGATGTTCCCAGCCTTAACTAATTACTGATACAGATAGTATCAGGTATAATTAGAGTTGTGTACCTTAGGGTTTTTTTGGGTTTTTTTTTTTTTTTTTGCTTATGGTAAATGGAACATTTTCTGACACTTCATTCTCGTTAGCTGTAGGATTTTAAATCTCTTACTTTTGAACCACACTTTCCTTTTTGTGTTTTGCTACTCTGTGTTTCTTAACACTGAGTATGAAGGAGGAGGACTTTTTTGCCAGTATAAGAACTATTTTATACAATTCTACATTAGAAGATATTTACTGGATTTTGGTAGTACTTACTGATCTGGAAAGATGAGCTAAGATGCGCAACGTGTTTTAACAGGTTCCTGCAGTTTTGAATGCCTGCCTTTTATATGCAGTAAGTACAGAGGCAGCTGATTGGGGGTGGCTAAGTTCTGCTACATCAATCGTAGTTATTTAAACTTAGATATGTCAGCTGTGATTAAAAAAAAAATAAAATCAATTAAGATTTTAGAAATATCTTCCTTTTCTATCTTCCCCCCGCCCTTATTTAAAGTGAAAGCAGATTAGCTTAGAGTCAAAAATGTTTTGAAAATCTTTGTGATAGACAAAAGAAACCAAGCCGTGGTATTTGTCTTTTTCACATGAGAGGTTTTTCTAGATATTTTCCTAAATATAATATGCAAGAGTACTGCTGATGTGGTAACCCCAAACTAATGCCGTGCACAAACAATCCCAGTGAATTTGTGGAGGAAGGATTCAATTAAATTCCTGCTCTCCTACCCATTCAGACAGAAATGTGCCATCAATAATTTGACTCGGGAAGCAAAGAAACTTGAATAATTAAATTTAGGTCATAACAGTTTAAGTAACGTCCGGTCTCAGAAAGGATTTATATGTCTGGAGGGAAAAAAAAAAGAAGACAAAAGGGAAGCAGGAAGACAGGGTGGTACACCAAGGTTGAGTCAACAGAGGCCCTTCGGAAAAGGGGATTCAACCCTAGTGAAACCAATACAGAAAGCCATAAAATAAATCAGACAAACGTATGGGAAGGATACCAGAAGGGTGATAAGTCTATGAAGCAGATGGTCCGCTTTGTAATGAGTCACCTTACAAAAATGGGAAGTAAGTGAAATTGTTCCTTTTCCAATAGATAGTTTAAAAATCAGGTGGGACTGTGGTGGTAAGTACTCTAGTTCTGTGGGGGTTTTGGTTTTGTGGGGTTTTTTTTGTCTTATTAATAAGAATGAATTACTGTCAAGCTTTAGGATGTTAAATAAACAGATGCTCAAGCTGGTGCATTGAAGCACAGCGAACTGTCATGACCAGTTGGATATGCCAAAGAATTCTGGTAGAATTTAAGGATGACGGGGTTACTCTGTTCCAAACGTGTGTTTTACTGTCAGTGTGAGCACCATGGTGAAATGACAAAAATTGTATAAGAACAGTCAGTTATTTAATTTGGTTAAGACTAGGCAGGTTTATGAGAAAATGCAGTGTAACCTGATCTTCATCAGGTTGAGTGAGCGACAAGGAGACAAGGACAGCATGTTAGACTAATAGGATTTACAGGGGCTTGATTACTGTCTTAATTTGTGAAGGAAGGGGGCAGGACAAACATGAGTTTACAGATAAAAGAGAACCTTGATGTAGATTCTAAATCCAGAATTGGGCAACCAAATTTTAAGTACATAGGAGAAAATAGATTGCTTTATCTTAGTGCTCATCTCCAAGGGATCAAAAAACAGGGGTGGGGGAAGCGTATGAGACAATGGAAAGGTAGAACATCTCCTGTGAACAATGAACACTCAGCAAAACTAAATCCAAGGAAAAGGAAATACTCCCACCCACTCTTTTTTCCTTATCCTTGTTCTCACAGAATTAGTGTTTACATTGAAAAACACATCTCCTTCAGAGGCCACTGAAGCCGAGAACTCTCCCAAGAATTGAGATGATTTAAACGTTCATATGAGTAGCAAGTAGGAATTGTTACAGTAAATAATCTGTTTTTAGAAAAAAGCACACTTCAGAGGTGTGGGTTTTTGGTTTTTTTTTTGGTTTTTTTCCCCCTTCAGAAGAAAGCATCTCCGAATGTGGTATTAAATAAATGGAGAAGCAAATGCTATCCATTTTTAGAAACATGGTGTAGGTTAGATTCACTGGTAGCCTCACCAGATTGAAATTTTTTTTTCTGAAGTACAGCCCTACCGCATGGGAGCTTGTGACCTCAGTGTGCGTCAGGTCCTCCTGAGATGGGAGGAACGTTAATTTACTTCCTTTTTAAAAAAAAAAAAAACAAACCAAAACCCAAATGCTTTGATTTGTATGTTGCTCGACTTTTGCTTGGGAAAATCATCAGGAACAACTTGTCTTACGAATATACAAGTATGTTTTTCTCTCCCACTTCTAGAAAGTTGGTATGAGGCTGTAGCATCAATGGGGAGATGTCATGGGCTCTTAGCTCTGTGAATATAAACAGAATTAAACACAAATTGCTTTGGCTGGAAACTGAAATGCCTTAGCAGTTCAAGTGCTTCCAAGCACCAGTGACTGCTGGAGCCACGTTGCCTTCATCTGCCCAATTCCAGCTACTTTGCAGCCACTGCTGTCACCAGGGCTAAGACTTGTGAGGAGCTGAGATCTGCCCTGTAGCACATGAATTTCCATCTCAGGTATGCAAATAAAAATCTGAGGGCTGAGCAAAGGGTGGTGTGATAGAGTCAGTCCTGAAGTTGTCAAATACAACTCCTGACTTCTTTCTTCTGCTAAAGAGAAACGTAAGTTAGTTGGTGTCAGGTTGGGCATGTTGGATCTTCTTGTCACTACTTGAGATTTCTGAGATCAGTTGTGCAGTTTCAAAATATGATGTAGAAATTATAAGCTGAATTTGTAGGACATGGGTATTTTGGCAAATCACCTTGGAGAACCATCTAATCTAGTGCAGGTGGTGGCTGCTGGTCATGCTCCCCTCCTGTGGCACAGGGAGCTCCATAGTTTGTGATTGTGAAATAACCTTTTCTTTTGATGGTCAGGTTAAATCCTAACCAATTGCCATTAGTAAGCATCAAATAGAATGAAATATTTTTTCAGAGGGGCTTTATAATGCACCTAACAAGTATTCTTCTCTCATTCTCTGAGTTCCAGAGCACATTTGCAAAGCAATTTACACGCCTACTGCATTTATACTGGATTTGTTACACTTTTTGCCCAGGTGTGTGTGTGTAGATCTTTGATATGTGAATTGCTTGTGCAGATGTGTTCAAGTAGAAACCCCATACTTCAAAGTCTGTGTGTTACGGACGTAAAGTACTTTCTTGGGCATGAGGAGGCCTCGTGTCAAAGTGTTATCTCAATACGTGTTTCCGAGGCTTGCGAAAGGAAGGTGCTTTAACTTTTCTGCTTGGGGGGGGAACCCCACCTTTTATTACTGTTTGCATTGAATTACAGGAGTTAATCATTGTTTGTGTGTGTGTATCTGCGTTGAGAGAGAATGTGTTCACTGAAGGCAGTAAACCTAACAATTCAAGTTGTTTTCTTCAGCTCTGTGTGCTCAGTGAGATCTTCAGGTATGACTTTTCCCATGTTAGGTGCTTTGAAAGCGTTTTTAAATCCAGTAACCACAGGTGAGCAATGTCTTACCAAAGCTGCTCTTGTTAACGTTTGGGTAGTGGTGTATATTCTGAAATACACAGAAAAGCTGAAGTGTAGCTGTACATCCTGAGTATAGTTAAATGTATTGAAGCAGTAGACATGACAACTCATACGTTTGTCAAAGGCAAAAAAATACAGCAATCGCATCATTTTCTTCATTATCACTCAGTATTCAGTGGCCAGCATGCAGTTCACAGTAACTGAAGGAGGAATACACAGGTAAATTAAAAGAAACTGCTGTTTCCAACAGTTGTGTAGGAAAGCCCATAGTAATAGTTCCCACACACCTGATGACCTTCACTATGAGAACATACTGTGCTTAGTTCAAACAGACCATGTTCAGTCTGATATCTTGTATTTAACTTCAGGCATCATCAGCCGATTTCAAGAAAGGTGTAAAACCTCCCTGCCAGACAAATGTGGGATGATCTTCCTCCTTAATAGAAGTTGTTTTAAATCCTTAAAAAGGGTGCTTTGTATCTTTTCTAAAGCACTTGTGTTTTGGTTTTTTTATACTCTGGCCTATCATGTCTGCTTTTAAAACTGGCTTTCCTTTGTGATTTTTTTTTTTTTTTTGTCTGTTTTTGTCAATAATAATCTGAATGTATTTATTACACTCCTGAAAAGAACAAGTGGCATTTCTAGGAATGGTTGCAGCTTTTGACTTTGCATTTATTATATTAATAAAAACATTTACATTTAAATATAACAATACTTGTAATTACAGTGCTGTTCTGTTTTTAAGGAGAATATTGATATAGGTTACGTAGCCTAATATTAACAAATACGAAAATGCTTCTTTTCCGAATATGCATTTGCGTTAGAGTTCCTAATATAAAGGAGAACAAAGTCCCTGGTTAATATTTTTTTTTCTCCTCTTCTTAAAATTGTTTTGAAGGCAACATTTCTTCTACCAAAATCATTAAAACGAGACATTTAATTTTGTTTTACTATGCCAAAGTAATACAAAAATAATTTTGGTTGTAAAGAATGTTTAGAATGAGATGTAATAGAGAAGAATATGAGAGAAGAATATATTGCCTTTTTTATGGATCTTTTTGTTCGTGTTTATTTGTGGTCAGCGGGAAGGAAGTAAGCACTTTGCATCCTGCTAAGCGTGGAAGGCTTTAAATATGTATTGCTTCGTGTTAACTTTTTTAAAACATTACTTATGACTGACACATCCTGGTGTAGTTTACTCTTCCCGCTAGTGACCTTGAAAGCAGGTCTGTGCAATAATTGCTTATTGCTGGAACAAAAGATAGTTCTGTCTAAAATTTGTTTGAATTCAGGAAGCTTTGTTTGCCAAAGTAAAATCTTGGTGACGCAACTCTGTCAGGTTTCAGCAGCCACACCTCTGCTAAGCAGTTTCAAGTTTTCAGTTTTAACCTTTGTTCATAGCTATATTCCTTTTCCAGCAAAACATCTGAGGCGGTTTGCTTTCTTCCTTTTGCAATGGAGCTGTGCTAAAGAAATGCAGGGTTTCAGAAGAAAAAGCAGCAGCAAAGTACTGTTGAGGTTTACAGTAGTTTTGTGTTAAGGTAACTGGACGGCAGAAGGATAAATGGATTCTCTTCCCAATCACTGTGGTAAGGATAATGCTCAATATTCATGTGTTGAGTGGTGTAGATGGTGTGGGTTTTGTAGAATAGGATTTCATAATGAGCTATGCTCGATACCTGAAAAACAACGCAGAATGCCATCACTGGGCTCTGATTGCCTTCCATTGCGCAGGGATACTGGATCAAATTAAGTAGATACGTCTTCACTGGCGCAATACAGTTTTCAGCGTGGCTCTGGGGTATTGCATTAACATTTGTCTTTGGTATTGGTGTTTAATGCAAGAATACCTTTCTAATGAGCCATGCTGCTGAAAGTGCTCCCTCTAGGACTGTGTGACTGTAGTTTTCACTGCTTTATGATGAGGATTTGCTTTTTTGTAATTATGGATTTGTAAGAATCCCTTCAAAATTAATAGTTGTTGGACAGCAATTACGGTTCTGAAGCATATTTCACTATTAACATGCTGAGTTGGTCCCTTTGCCTGTGCTGTACCTACGTATATTGACCTCTGTTCCTGTGCTGTATGTGCTCCGGTGAGTGCAGGACTGCGTCTCCGATTGGTATAACTTCTCACCATTATCAGATTGAAAGTGAGCATGTAATTACAGATTAGCTGTTCTAATTACTTTGGGGGAAAACTAAGAGTTTTGAAATGGAGTCCTGAAGGATCAGCAAAATCAATCCATTCCTGCCTGGAGCCATCCATATTGAAGCGCGTGCATACGCATGTGGCTTTTAATTATCAAATATCGAAGTTGTGTACTGAGACTTCTGAAATTTGTTCCTCAGATGCAAATGCTAATTTGTCAAGCCCATAAGTGCTTCAAGCATCTTTTTTGATTATTTGCTGAATGTAGAGGGCTGAAATCAAGAGCCGTGGTCATGGAGAGCGTTCAGTACACAGTTAATATACTCCTCTCCAGCCAGATGCGATGCCAGGGGTCAAACCCTTGTTTACAGCAGAAGTAAATAAAGAAAGCAATCTTTTTCCAAATGACTTGTGAAGAAACAATAGTAGTGAGTGGAGCCTTTATAGTTTGTTTGTCGCTGTGTTCAGCTGTGCCTGATCTTCGTACTGTCCCAATTTACTGCCAAATTATGGGACAGCTGCCAAAGAACCTCATCAAAAGCGGTTTGTAATCTTCTTCTGTGGTGAGTTGCCTTTGTACTCAACATGGTGACATATTTAATGTGACATTCATCACCACAATCCACTGTCACTGAGTTAAAATGGGCACGCAAAAGTCGTCGTTTAAAAAAAATACTTTTTTTCTCTAACTTGCCAAGAATGCCATGTTTCTTTTCTCTTAAGTTCCTGGTTTCTGACTTGACTTCCAGAGCTACTCAACACTACTCCTTTCGTAAGTCCCTTGGAGGAGCCAGTCAAGGATACAAGCATATTCTGTACTTTGAGGGACTAAACTGTAGTTTCTGCTAGGAATGGACTAGGAAAATGAACTTACAACCCCAGGGTTTTTACATGTGCAGCACTCTCCAACTAACTGAATGATCACCAGATTCAGACACTTACTTTTTTTTTTTTCTTTTTTTTTTAAAGATTTTAAAATGGTTACCAAAGTATTTAGTGCAGTTTTCCATTAGAGGAAAAAAAAAAAAATCAGTTTCCTCATTGAATGCATTCCCAGTCATTGATATATGTTGACTTGCCTGCTGCAATGCAAATAGAGATCTACTGTGCTCACTGTGGTTGAAGCTAGCATCTGTCTAGGAGACAGTGAGTATCTGCAGAGACAATAGCTTCAGCTTTACTTGAAGTAAATCTGCTATGTGATGGATACAAGATACCTGGAATGAGATCCAGATGCTCAAGAGTGGTGTCTCCCAAATGGTAAACAAAGGAAAACTCTGCGTGCCTTAGAAGTAGTTTGGGGAATGTACTTCCAACAGGAATCAGGATAGTTGCTCAAGTGTTTGATGTTTATTGAAAGTTTCCTTGAGAAAATTGATTTCTTTTTTTCCCTGTCTCTATAATAGTCAGAAATCGGAGGCCTCAAATTAAAATGAAATAAAAAATGCTTGCTGGAAAAGGCAGTGAAAAAGAGGAGATATACAACAGCTGTTACAGATGAAAATCCTCTTTTAGCTTCCAGGAGATTGACTAACTGTGCCTTCCCCTTGGGCCACAAAGTGGTGAATGCTAAGGTAGTGTGAAAATGGGATGGTAAAAGACTTGGAAAAAGCATGAAATAATCTAATTTAAGAATAGTTTAATTGAGCATTGGTTTCCTGGCTGTGTTTAGATATAAATGATACCCATTTACTTGGTGTGTGACAACCTCTGAGAAGGGCTAGGGTATGCTGTGGGTTTTTTTGCTTAGTTAGGAAATACATAAAATTAAGAGCGTTGATAATTGAGTACTTAAATTTATTCTATGCAGAGATGATCCTTTTACTTGAAGACAGATTTACGTGATATTCACAGCCCATAAATCACTCTTGCATTGCCTCCCTGCAAGACTATTGGCAGTAGCGTACGTTACTCAAAATACGCCTGTTTTCAATTAGCTCAAGGAAAATTCTCTAGTCATGGAAAGAACATCCATCTGTATTACCTGCCCCGAGAATTAAACACCCAAATACATTTGCGTGAAGATTACCAAAGTTTACTCTGCGTAAGTAGTGGTAAGTGCTGATTTTTAAATAGGAGAAGATAGGAAGATTTAACACAACTGCCTTTGAAACGTTTCTAATCCGGAGACTCAGAGTTGTGATCACTTGTCAGATAGCTCCTAAGAAACGGAGAAGTGCAGCAAAAAGAGTTTTTGGCTTGGAAAGCAGGACAGGTTTCACAGAGCCATCTGTGGCAAGTACGATGTGTGCTGGAGCTGGTCAGTCACTGCTGCGGGATGCCAGGATGCGTCAGGCATAATGGCAAGGCAAGGTGCTGCCTCGCTTGTCCTAACTCACTCTTCTGGACAGGATAATAATACTGGTATTTGTTGCTTTTCCTCTTTAGCAGCAGTTTTCTGTACGCTCTTTATACAGTCTTTCTCCCTTTTATCTCCGGGGTGGGGGAATTGAGACCTTCTTAGTTTTGTTTTGTCTTGTCTTCTCTGTACAACACTTAGACACCCTTACTTTTTATTTGTGGCTTTGCCCATTTCATTGTGCTTTGGTTAAAAAAGGTTGCTGGGTCCTTGCAATTACAGGTTACCGCACAGGTCGTTCTGTGTTTTCACGCTGTTTCTTGTATGGCTAGTTCCACCTCTGCTGCATCGACTTTGTTCTCTTAATTGGAGAAAAGGCAAGGGACACTGCCAACTTTCAAAAAAAGCTTCTTTTCTTCTAAGGGGAATTGAAATAATTTCGTCTGTGACTTTTTCTATTGAAAACCAAGTTTGTGTGAATTGGCATACTTAGAAATGAACAATGTCCCATTAACGTGGTCAATCCGAAATCCCTTTTTGAAGGCAGAATGGGTGATCTTGATTTGTGTGAGGCTGCCAAAGTAAATGTCAGCTGAAGTTTTGTGGCTTGCATTTAGCTGGAACAATATACCTGGCCTTTAAATAAAGCTTTTTTTCACTGCCTGATCCAGGATGAAGAGCTAATTTTATTCTGTTTTGCTGTTAGTGAACAGATTTCTAAGCGTACTGAATTAATAAGCAAAACTGCTTTCTGTTTTTCCAATGAAAGAGGCATTAACTTCAGCAGGTAGATTTTGATGTGTAAAACTCATGACGAAGATACCACTGTTTTAAGAGGATCTTGTCAGCCCGTTCTAGCGGGGAGTACAGGCTCTTGGACGAGTCTGTTTTGTGAACATATGTCTGCTGCTTTGAGAAAGTGAAAATTTCCATAAAAGTAATATTACCACATGTGTTTAGATTAAAATCATGGTGGTGTTTGTTTGGGCTGCTAGGGAAATGCTAAGCATCTAATAATTTAAGTAGTCCCTTTTTTATTGGGGTCAAAAGAAGTGGGTCATTTTGCAACATGCGTGAAACGGAGAAATACATTCCGTGGCAGGATACATTGAGGTTTGTTGCTGAGGTGTGCAAAAGACTACTGCTAAAGAAAAAAACCTCATATCTATATATATATATATATACACACGCTATACTGGGAATTACCAACATTTTTGTTAATAGCACATGTCTGCATTTATAAGACTTTAAAAATACTTTGGAGAACTTCAGGTTATGGCTGTTCAAGAAACTGTGTGTGTAACTGTGTCAGTAGAAAACTGGCCTTTTATTGAAGTTTTAGTAGACAGTTCTGAAGGGCTGTATTTTATCATGGCCTGAAGTGCCTGACGGAAAGATCTGTTGTGGCAGATACCTGTTGAGGGACCTTTGCCTGCTTGCATTACACTTCTCAAGATGCAAAATATTCTTTACTAAACTTAAAAACCAGGCTGTGGCTTGAATGTAATATTTGGATGAAAAGAATCTTTTTATCGTAGTTTTAGCTGGAAGGTGAGGATGGGAGAAGAGGAGGAAGGCCCTGACCATGATAAGCTGACTTATGTAGGTTGTGAGTCAAGGGGTAGCAAGTGCCATTTTATATCTCAATGATTTTTTCTTTTTAATGTATCCGTGGTCTCAGGCTTTTGAAGGCTTAAGCGGACTAATGCCCACTTCTTATGAATTTAGGTACTAGATGAGTAGCTTACTACTGTAGGGCTTCTAGAAAATGTCATTTGTCCTTTACTTGCACAATAAAAAAAAAAGAAGAAATCGTAGAGCTGGGAACAGATTTTTTATTACTTAACTGTAGGTTCTGTGCTTTTATCACAATTGTATGCTTCCCTTTGCAAATGCTTTTACCCTCTTGACTATTGCATCCCATGTAAACACCTTCCACTTGAAAATCTTGAACTTCCAAAAACCCACAAGTTTGTGGCAGGAATAGGAAGGGAATATTTTAAAGTGAGACCCTGTATTTATTTGTATATATATTAAAAATATTTATACTTATTTACACACTGATTTATTTTTACATGTATAAAATATGTACACATTATATATTTATACATACAGATAATACATATAAAAAAATATTTCTTTTTTGCCAGCTGGCTTCAGTAACAGTTAGTAAGATGGCTGGTTACTGGAGTTAAAGGATTTTTATAAAACACGAAGAGAAGGAGCATCAGGGTTGCCCCTGTACCTTTGAGGAAGCAGCTGTAGGGAGTGCAGGTGCTCTGGTTGAGCAGTGTACAGGGAAGAGGGAAGCACCACCATCAAACACACAAAGCTAGAATTATGCACATCTTGGATGTCTTAATATTTTGTTGCTGTCAGAAGTATTTTCTAGAAGAACTTTTCCAAGGGATTACTGTGTTACCACCAGAGCCCTAAATTAAAACTGCTTGGGATGTGTGCTACGCTGAATGCTGCCCTGGACCATGAAAGGTAGGCAAAGCTTGCACAAGGCTTGAGGCTGCTTTTCAGGAAGAGATGACACTCTTTAAAAACCTCCTTTTTCAAGCCTTCCAGAGGGTGACTTTTGAATTTAAACATCCTGTCTCTTCAGGTTGTTTGGACAGAGCTCAAGGAGGAGAGAGTAGATGCTTTATGCATGAGGAAGCGCTCGGTTTAGCATAGTCAAAGGCTGATATGTGCCAAATACTTAAAAGCAAGAAAACGGCTCTTTGTTACTGAGGGGTTGTGTATTTTAAGGGGGGAGGGGGGAAGGTGTGAGAAAAAGGAAAGAAAGAGTATGATGGGTTTGTTCCAGCCCTGACTGATAGGATCTCTGTTGCTTACATAATTTGTCAAAAGGAAATAGTTCTAATGGTTTTTCATGGATCATTGGTTTATGGGCTTGGCTCCAGAAAACCTTCTTGCAGAGGATAATGTAGTTAAAACGGTGACGCTAATCAAGTGAAACTGAGAGGGTAGATGCTCAGCAAGTTCAATAACAGGATGTTGATTCTTTGGTTGATACTGTCGCCCAAGTCCAGTAATGGTGGGCTTCCTGACGTTACCCGACTTTTCTGGGTGGCACATGAGAGCTCCATCTGACTCTTTTTTTTGGTTTGTTTTGGTTGTTTCTTTTTGGGGTGTGTGTGGCTACCTTTACAGGCAGGAGCCAAGGAGCTGTGCATCCACCAGGGTCCAGGCTGGAAGGCAGAGGATCCTCCGTGAGGCTTCTGGATTTGAGGCGTTGCTTTTTGAAATTCGTTTTCCTTGACTATGTGTCTGAGCCACCCTTGGCTTTAGCAGAGACCGCGTTTTCTAGAGGACTGAGTGTGCTGACACCAGGTCCTGCTGGCTTCCCCAGAGCAAGGAGCAGCAGCAGGCAGTGCCCAGATTCAGCAGAGTGGTCTTGGCTCCCAACCCCATATGTTAATAGGTCTTCCACCATCCTTGGTGGTCTTCCCCTAGCTTCCCTAGCATCTCCCTTTTACTGCCTGGAATGAATACAGTTCAGAAGTGGATCAGGACAAGAACACCTGTGAGTTGTGCCTCTGAACTGTGGGACATGTGAGGTTCCCAGAAGGATAAAATTCTTGTTGCCTAAAAGATTTTTTTTTTTCCCCCCTTCCCCTAAACAGTATCATGGTTTTCCAAACGAGTTCATTTCTACTGGTAGCTCCAAGACACTTCCACGAGTAGGCTTATTTTTACCAAGTTGCTAGCTTGAGCTAGAAAAGGAGATTTTGTTCCTTTCCTCTGATGTCAAGCGCCCTAGCAGGTTTCTAGAGCAGAAATAAGGGGTACCACCAGCGGGTATGAACTTGTGCACAGGAGATGTTGGGGCTAGCAACACAGTGGGGCAGCAGTAGCTCCTGGAGCTAATATTGCTGCTAATCACAACGTTATGTGGAAAGCTATTGGCGATAGCTAGGTGTTTCATATGTGTTTTAAAAGCATGCTGTGCACGAGTTTAATGTGAGCGGTTAAATACCAGTGCCAGTTTGAAACCTCCTCTGAACCATTTATTTCTTCCAGCAGCGTGAAGGTGTAACGGTGGCGGGGGAGTTCCCGTAGGGATGATGAACGCTTGGTGCACCAGGCTGTTACACAGCACCATGCTTCCTTTCACTTCTCCCTGCAACCCATAGGTTGTCCTTCAGCCTCTTTCCAAAAGTCGAACCTAGATCCACGTTAAGCCTGGTGATGAAGTTCAAACCTACAGTCTCTCTGAACAGTAGTTTCCTGCATTATTAAAAGGCTAAGGATATAAATGGTTTCCTATGCATGAGGTGTATCTGCCATTCATACAGGTGCCAGATGGGTATCAATTGAAGGATACTCCATTATGTTGGTAGAAGAAATTATGGCAATGCTTCCTTAGAGTGGGTTTCAGATGGCACTGTTATTTAGCCAGTGGTGGCAATAAACCCCATGTTTAGCCCCTTGCATTTAAATAAAACAATCTATCTGTCAGTTTTCTATGAAAATTTTCAGAGTATCAAATGAATTTTCCTTCTCTTCCTACTGCTGTGTGACGCTAACTACTTTGTTCGGGAAGAGTTTTTTTGCTTTTCGGGGGGGTGTGTGTGTGTGGTGGTTGTGTTTGCTTTTGCCTGCATATAATCCCCAAACAAAATTAACTTGCTGTAGTATATTTTCAAAATCGATTTATAGCAGACAGAACGTGTTAACGTGCTGTCAAAAATAACCACATGTTCCTATGGAGGAGGGAAGGAAGGAAAAGGACACAGTTCTTATAAGTGGGACTAACTACATTCTTATGAGGCAGAGAGATCTGGTGAGAGAGAAATGTTAAATACTCTGAACTGTTTTGAAATTAGGTTGTATACTGTCTTTATTTATGCTTTTCTTTAATAAAAACCAGCAAAATAGCCACTGCTGCTCTGTAAAGAAAGTTTCTAGTGCTTCTACTAAAAGCAAAGAAGAAAGAAATAATTCCTCTGCAGTTTGAAATTCTTGACTTTTTTTTTTTTTTTAAGCTACTTGTCCTACCCAACTGCTTTTCTTGTATCCTTGCTTGCTTTATCAGGTTTTGAACAGTAGATATGTGACATACAGGTTGATGACCTGCAAACAGCAACTCTTGAACATAAACTGAAATAAAACAGGATGTTAACTCTAGGACTGTAGTTTCAGGTTCTTACATGCATGTGATACCTTTTCTTATACACCAGTCTTGCCAAGGCCTTTCAATGAGATTTGGACCTCATCATTTATACATAGAAAAGAATGAGAAAATATAAAAAGTGCTGAAGTAGGCTTAATGTAACTTTTGCCCTTTACTCTTCCTTTCAGTTATCTTTTTTCCTTTTATTGACTGTAAAGTCACCATCGAGTAGGGATAAATCAGAATCAGTTACGCAAATCAAGTGCACTTTCCCCCTTTCATATTTCATGTCACTGCTTTGGATTTGACAGTAGCCTGCTGCTTTAGGACAGCTACAGACCATTTTCCACAGCTTACCATTACATAATTTATTAAAAAACAAACACCACTCCTACCCTCCCCCCCCCAAAAAAAAAAAAAAAAAATCAAAAAATAACTAAGGATGGAGAGCTGAAGTTCATTTTTAAATAGTGTGCAGACATGTTTGCAAGTTGGAGAAAGAAGGCTAACTACTCCAAAGTATTACAGGGTATGGCAAGCTGAACTAAAAAAAAAAAGAAAAAAAAAAAAAAGGCAGGCAAAAGTAGCAGAAAGGGGAGGGGAAAAAAAGATGGCTAGTTTGCTAGAAGAATGCTGTCATGCTTTCAAGTAGAGGCATAGTACATGCAAAATAATATGTATATTTGTTGAAAACCAATCATTTTTGGGCATGTATACAGTTTCTATTGAAATATCATACAGATATCCTGTTTAGGCCTTCTGCCTTACCAAGAGTATGAAAACAAGTAACATGTATTTATGTATATCTTTACAATTTAATGATTAAAAATTAATTTTAGATGCTACTGTATTTTGTATATTACAGCCAGTGCAGGTAGTCCTGTTTTCTGGATGCCATGCAAGCTTGGGAAGGGAACAAAAGTTACTGTGAGGCGTTTGTAACCAAATTAATCGCAAAGAAGTGTAGTTTTCATTGGTAGTCCAGGACAGTTAAACAAATCAAAGGTGTTGTCAGTAAAATGGGATTCAAATTAATTTTGCAACATCTAGAGTTTGTATCTGTGAGCTGCTGGACTGTGTGAGCCTGCTTTGCGGCAGAGTAAGTTGGGGGGAATTCCAGCTTAATTTTGAAAACTTTTATTTCTGTTTGAAACCAAAACCTAAATAAATATTTCCCTTCTCTTTTAGCACTGAGATTTTTAGCAGTGTGGAACTTCTTGTCAAACTGCTTAGTGCATACCTTGTAATGGAAATTGTGGGAGAATGTGAATAGAACAGAAATAGACCCAGCGTTTATCTGATAGTTCAACAAAAAGTAAATATTGAGATTTGTTTCTCTTCTTGTAATGGACTATTAAAGTACAGCTGACTTGGGAATGGAGGACTCAAGGGGACAATTTCCCCAAACAGTCATGTAAAAAAGAAAAGTTTAAATCTAGATGGGCCTGTTGCTCACTCTCCCCATGTGTTCTAACAAATTGAAAGCCTTAATGAAAAGGCTGAAAGAGTGAAAAACCTGTAGTGTGCCCTAGGGAGACAGCAAAAAAGATCCAAGCCTTTTTTCCTACATCCCTGTTATAGCAGGGAATGTACTAAATGTAAATGTCTACACGAGTGGGGGAATAGACCATACCTAAACTACAGAATTCAGACCCAGGAAAGATTCACTCAAACATTAGTAAAAATATGAATGAAGTGCCATGCAGACCCTGCTGAAGTTTGTTTTCATGTTGAAGTACAACTGGCCCTTCATCTTTCCAGCTGGAGTAATACCTCTTGCTTTGGGGCAATGGGAGCCCTTCTGCTCCTGAGCCAGGCAGAGGTTTCTTGGAAAAAAAATTTTCTGTCTCTCAGACAATCAGCAGAAGCTATCAGTACAGAATTTAAATTACTATGATATAGTATGTGGTGCATTAATGAACCGTCTTTGAAGTGCCTCTTAGGAAATTGTTCAGATTGAACACCTGAAGCCTCAAACCAGGAGTGCTTGGGTTGCTTTGTTCCTCACGTATTTGAGATTCCATCTTGAAACAGTTCCTTATCTGCCCATCCAGTTTGACAAGCACTCCCACCCCCTGGGTTGGGACCAGCCTCTGTTTTTCCACCTTAAAAAAACCCCTTCCTTTTCCTATGAGGTCTACCCTGCTCTACACAAGTCATACCTGCACAGTTGTGTTGCTTTCAGCATTTAATTGCTAGGCTAAAGCATCCTGAGTGCTTTAGCTTCTCTCATAAAATAGATTTTTTTCTATCCTGTATCTTCTGGGTAGTCTTCTCTGTACCAGTTTCAGTTAAATTGATTTTTGGGGGAAGGCATGTGGTTTTGTTTTGCTTTGGACTAGGTAGCCATGACTATATATATAAAATTACAAATAGCGGTTTACCGATACTTTACCTAATTGATCATTCTGGTTTTCTACTGAAAATACCTTTTTTCTTTTTTATGGTCTGTGTGTGTGTGTAGGGGTGTGTGTATCTATGTAGAACTACTGCAAGGCACCAGTATCAAACAGCTGTTGAAAGGGCTAATTGCATCCTGTGATCTTTTGATGCTCTGACAGCTCCCTTCTCCCCTTCATCTCCTGTTTCTAGGTCCCAGATCATAGCAGAAGTTGTTATTCATAATTGTCTTTCACTTTGTATGCTTAAATTTCATTGCATTTGTGTTGCTCTAGCTAGCCCAAAAGACTGTCTAATTTCTGTGAGATGCTTTCAGGAACATCAAATTCTCCAAACTTTGGTGTCCCAGAAGTTGTTAGTGGCTACCTGCTTTTTTGTACGGTCTTAATAGACCTGATCTCACAAAACCTAAGGAACACAGTACCGTCTCTATGTCTGGATATCTTACCTTTTTATTGTCTGTCTTTCAGCCAGTGCTTTGTTCATCTTTAAAATGTTATAGGTCTGTGCCTTAAATATTATTTCATGAGATATCATGTCAGTTCTTGCTTTAACTCTGGATTAAGTTCACTGTATTATCCTTTTTTGAGGAATAAATTACCTGGTTAAAATCAAATTTGCCTTGTCTTCATTTCACTATTTAATTACATTTCCTTGATTTCTTTTGTTCAGATCTTGTATTACCAAGGTCATGCTTATGCGCTTGTAGTGCCAAGATTGCTTTTCCTTCTTTCCCAACGTACTTCCTTTCCCTCTCCCTCTTGTAATGATTTTTGGCATATCTATTGTTGTTGTGTGTGCACCAATTATTTCAGTGTTGTGGGATGGAGATTATCCAGATCCCCTTATTTCTTTATTATAAATGGTCTAATTTTGTTTCCACACTGTACGTGGTAATAACCATTATCCTATCCTCATTTTCAGTGTATCATTTTATTATCTTTCTTGAAACAGAAGGCAAAGTATTTGCTCCGGTGTTTGTTCCTGCTTATTTTTTCCTAAACATGCTCTTAAACCTCAGTGCATAGGTAGCAGCAGCTTTCTCTCCCTCTTTTGAAGCTGCGATGCATAGTAACAGTGATGCCCCCGATATTTCCTTCGCATGGTTCAGCTCAAGCAGGCTCCCAGTTGGTTTTACTCTCCTGTTTGCACCCTGTAACCTCTGAAACACGCATTTCTTAAGCTTTTTTCCACTTCGTGGAAAAAAGATATCCTGCTTATTTTTAGCATTACAGGTCAGGTTTTTATTCATCCAGGTAGTCTGGAGGTCCTCCTCACTGAATTTGTTCTTTAGCTTGGAAAACAAACCCAAGGAATGGAAACAGGTTTCAGTTGGAGTGCAAATACCCTCTGAAACCTGTCTGCTTTATCAGCCCCATTAAAAAATTCCAGTCGCTTTTTGAGCTTTACGCTTCCCAAATTCCAGACTGTTTGATATGTCCCTGGGAAGTGATCGGAAATGGTCAGGATTGGCTTGTGATTGCTTGAGGTACCGGTCATCTCTCCTGTCTGACAGCGTGAACTGACTCTGAGGCAGCATCCCTGTTGACCTGTGAATGATGATGACTGTTGACCAAAGGAATCCTTCAGCTATCTTGTTCATGCCATTGCTAACAGTCATGGTTTAAAGAAAAAGGAAAAAAAAAAAAAAAAAGTTGGTTTCCCAGGAGTTCACACTTTTCATTGGCAGTGTATGAGGGGTAATCTGTGGATGGCAGTCTGTGTGCAGGTGTAAATCTCAGTAGGATCCCAGTTGCTCTCCAAAGTGATAATTGCCAAAAGTCTGTTATGTTTCAACTGTTCTTTATTTCTTAACCATTTCATTGGTATGCAGTGCTTCCTCATTCCTTTATTTTTTTTATCCAGCTTGAATATCTTGCAGCCCTCGGTGCCTGTGTTGAGATTGCCGTTGGCATGTAGAGGATAGATGTTGCCCATGTGCTGCACAGCAGCCAGTTCTGCATTCTGCAGTCAGCCTGATCCTCCTTAGCAGTAAAACATAGCAAGTCGAGCTCTTAAACTCACCGATACGGTCAGTTGCTCAGTCTTTCTACACTAGTTGGTTTTGACGGATGGATGAATCCATTGATGAAGATTTGCGTGTATTAGTACTTATCTTCCTTTATTTTTCTCCTCCCCCATTGATTATCCTACTCGGCAGTTTTAGCCTTTGTGTAAGTATTGGCTACCTCTCGAAGGTTGTGTTTCTCTTAGTCTACTTCTTGTATTTCATAATGTGCCAACGGCTCGTCTTTTGCCAGACTAATGCTTTTTCTTTTGAATCTCTTAATTGCCCGCTGTGGCAGGACACTGCAGTGGAGAGTGCATTGTCATCTTAATGTGGAAAACGATTCATCATGTAAGAGAAGTATGTGGCTGAATTATTTTTTGTGTGTGTTTAAAAAAACTTTTCTGCAGGAGACTATTACTTTAGGGCCAAAGACTGTGAGAGAGCTGAAATTGCTGGACACGTGTTTGTAGGGGAAATTCTGGCAAAATTTAACTGCCATACAAGAAAAGTGGCCGTCTAAACCCAAGAAGTTGTACACTTCTTTTTCTAGACAAGATCCCTTTACCTTTAATGGCAATTTTAGGATATGAGAAGCTTTAGGAACAGAAAGACTCATATAAAATGTCTAATCACACAAATAATTGACTCTGTTTTTTTCTGATTCCATGTGCACAGTAATGCATCTGCTCGAAGGTATACATGCTGTATATGCAATTGTTAGTGACTCCTCTCTCTAAAAGTGGGGTGATAGTTGTTAATCATGCTGTGAAACTGTAAGCTTTGGATGGTTAAAATTTACTTGTATGTCTGGATCTGCTATATATGTTGGTATACCATTTCTGAGTGCTCCCTTCATTGAGTTGCCCAGCCCCTCTTCTGTGCTTGCTGGGTTTTTACGGCTTTGTTCTGTGTGTTTTTTTCTGTGTGTTTTTTTTCTTTTTTTCCCTTTTCTCTTGCTTGTTTATTTTGTTTAGCTTTACTTAAGCTCCAAAAGGGGAAGACATCATCAGGTCTGTGGGTTGTGGGTCTGTAGATCTGGGTGTGCAGAGGGTGTGAGATTTTTTTTTGTTGTTGTTTGTTTTATATTTTTGAGTTAATGGTGAGCAGAGATGGGCAGAGGGAAAGCATTAGCAAGTTGTGATGTCTGGCAGGGTTTGATTACATTTGAAATAACTGGTTGTGATTTATGTTGTTTAGTTTTCGATGAGGAGGAAGAGGAAGTGGGACACATCCTGCCTAACAACTTCTTGTAATGCTCTATGATTTATCTTTGCAGCATGTGCAATAATATTGTTCAAATTATTTTCTATGTGAAGAATGTTCAGTATTGTCAACTGTTGAGACTTACGCCTAGTATTGTCTGGGCTGGTGGACAATTCCAGGCTTGATTCTTCTCTGTAGACCTTTGTAGTCAGGTAGTCCCAGGCATATTGTTGCTGCTGCTCTCTTAACAGGTGAGCGTGTTTTTAATGTTAATGCCATCAGATGCAGGGAAGGATGCCAAGTGATTCAGAACGGGCAGGGTGAGACAAGGTCTCTGTTACTCTTTCTAGAGATCTACAGAGATGTTAGTGTAATCTCTCCTTGACCAGTGACTTATAACAGAAAAAGGATCTCAAAAGTTTTGAACCCAGAAACGACTCATTTGTACATATAATTTTGTCTTCTCACTTAACACAGTACTTCCTTCCTCTCCTTTATGGTCACTGAACAGATGCAGCACCTGTTAAAACTCAGTTGCATTTTACAGTAAAAACTCTCTACCTTGGTGCTAGGTTTGTCCTTTATGCACCCTAAGCGAGCTGCTCTGAGGGGCCAGGCATGTACCTGGCTTTGTAGGTCACAGACGCGTGCATGCATACATGGGTATATATGCAAACTGGACTTGCAAGCTGTTTTAAACTAAATTTGGGGTTAAGTTGCTTCACAGCTGTGATGGTTTAAGGTGCTTCTGAGCTGGCGCGGCACGTTGCTCAGTGTTGGTGTCCGTCATTGTCCGTGCAGCTGGTTTGCCCTGGTGAGAGCTCTCCTCATCTGCTGTAGCTCGAGGTTGGCGGTGCAGGTGAGACCTCCCCAAGGAGCATGCACGTAACTGCCCTGCAGCAACAGAAACGAGGGATTCCTCCATAGGCAGCTACTGCATGTGAGGGTGTCCGTGTCTGTAACTGTAGTGGGGGAATAAGATACATTGGGGCAATAACTTCTTAAAGAGGTCTGCTAAATCTTGAAGGCCACTTTTTTTTGTCCTCTATGCAGGTGGGATCTTGTTTGCTTGTATCACTAAGGAACCTGCTTAACCCTGTAAGCAGGTTATTTTTAAGATGACTTCATGTTGAGATCTAGGGACTATTATAACCAAGTCCCACTTTGTCAAGAAAGGGAGCCTTCAGTCTTTATTTGGGGAAGTGCAAATCTTATTGAGTGTCGAGTTCTGTTATTTGCCACTTGACAAAAGAAGGGTTAGTGCCAGGTCTTTCAGCTCTGCTTTTGAGCTAGGGAGAAGGGAGAAAAACAAGAAATAGGCATTTGAAATAAAGCTTGTTGATGTTTGCTAATCCAGGTGTAGGTTTCATTTTTTTTTTTTCAGGGTCCTTTCGGGGAGTGGAACAAAGTGTAAATTTTAAATCTCTTCTCTGTCTGTCCTTTTGATGCTCAGAGGGGGCTGGAATTGTGGTATATGTTTCGAAGCAGAAATACTAAGAGAAACTTACTAGGTTGAGAAGCAAAAAATAGCCTTTCATAATACATCTAAGCACCTTTTTTAGCATAATAGGAGTCTCAGAACAGTTCCTATCATCAAGTCATGCTTTAAATAGGCAAGAAAAGCAAAAACAGGACAAAAGGTAATATTTAAAGGAAATAAAGGTATTTTGTTGGCCCTCTGTTCTCCCCTCATTGCCAATGTCCCCTGTATATTATTTCCTGCTTGGTGCTTAATGTCAAACGTGCCCGTTTTACACCTTCTGTGTTCCCAAAGCTGTGGAGTTACCACCTTTGTGCATGTTGACAAAGAGGAGCAAACAGTTTTAGGGGCATTATTTAAAGGCAGTCCCTGGAGGAATTTGGAAACAGAGACAGATTCTTGGTGTGAGCACTGCTAGGAGTTCATGGTGTCTCTTTCTGAGGTGCTCCCAGAAGACTGTCATTGCTTTGAAGACACTGTGGGGCTGGTGTGTGTCACATCTGTCACAGAGCTGGAAGCGGCCCTCGTCTTGTATTCGCCAGAAAAGTATTGCAGCCGAGAATTCACCTGAGGAAGGGACTCGTTCAATGCAAGGTTTGGGAGACAAAATACTAGCTGAGGTAGAGAAATCCATCCTATCACTAGGAGAGTATAGGAGGGTTTGCGGGGTGATCTGTGTTTGTGTGGTTGTGTTTTGGGTTTTTACTTTGTGTGTCTGGAACACTGTTATGTACCTCTGAATTGTTGGGCATGTCTAATAAATTACGACTTTGCTAGATTTTACAGTGGTTTGGAAATGCGACTGTTTCCTTAAGATGGAACAATCAGGAGTTTGTTTTCATCGATATGCTTTACTGCTTTGTTTTAATGGTCTACAAAGGAGTTATAAAATTGTAATGGGCACAAAATTTTGTCATACATCTAGAAGAATGAATAGAAGCAAAAAAATACAGCCTTGACTGGCTTAAACTGAAACTTCAGGAATTTTGCACTGATAATTCAGATATGTGGATTTGCTGTTAATATGCAGCCCCTCCTAACTGTGCTGGGAATAATACAACAATGTCAGCAATGCCTAGAGCAGGTTATGTAGTTACTTTTTAGGAACCTGAAATTGCATTAAGAAAGGAAGGTTAGAAAGGCAAACTTACAATTCTTCCTTATCAGTTACGTGTTTTGCAATTACTTTGGAAATTTACCTGCTTATATATATGACTACGGGTTATTCTGCAGAACTGCACACACTTCGGTCCTTTCTGATACAGCCACTTGCAATTCAGATAGGTTAAACAGGAAAGAGTTTTAAAGGATTTCTGCTTAATGCTCCAGTGCAATTAAATCCTGGCTTTGTTTGTAGAAGATACGATTAGCATGCATTGGAACAATCGGTATGACCCATAAAAATAAGAGGCTTTGTTAATTTTTATTGTGAATGTTCAAGTAAGCCAAAGTGAAGCGAGCTTTAGCAAGAGCGGTGTATCGAGGGACTGAACTCCATCAATCCTCCCGGTAGACGAGGCCTTGTATAGCTCCTGATGTGGGATTTTTTTACAACATCATCAGCTCCATTGCTAATAGGTATGACTTTGTTGTGAATGTTTCAAGAGTTTGATTTTCCTTAAAGCCATTCTTGATGAAGCTGTGAAGTACGATGAAGAGGATTTCTGTGTTTGTTTAATAAAACTGGGAAATTAGCAGCCCTGGAAGTTGCATGAAAACCAGACATCTCAGGGCTGCAGCATTAAGAAAAAAAAACATCCTGAAAAAACAAACACAAGCTGACCAAAAAACATTGCCCCCTCCCAGTAATTCAGCATTCTGAGTTTGGCCTTGTATTTAAGATCTGCTTCATAAATTATAAAAACTTGGATGAGGCAGATACCTGTTGTATAACATACAGTTTAAACAAGCATAGTTAATTTAAACTGACACTGTTTATAGCTGTTCTGTTCAAGCTGCTATCTCACTGAACAGATCCTGCTATCTAGCAGCTATACCCAGCAGAAAACCTCACTCACCTGTGGGGGGCTTCACTCTGGTCCAGCTACCCCATATATTGAAAAATATTTTTGCAATTGTAGAAGACACCTTTTCCCCCTCCCCAGTAGGAGGTTGATATTCCACCCCTTCCCATTCTCTGGAAACACTGGATCGTTTCAAAAGCAAATCCAGAGTAGTGGACCCATCAATGTTTTATGTCAGCTGTGTTCAGTTCAGGCGAACCTGAACCACTGATTCCTTTGTGCCTCTTCCGTGCTTTGTGAAGCCAGCAGAAGGCTTTGAGTAAGTTAATGCTTTGTGTAGGACAGTGCACCGTCTTGCTTATGCTGCTCAGGTTAGATCATAAAGAAACCCAAAGCGATGCAACATTTTTTTAAAAAAAAAAAAAAGTACTGAAAAATGGAATGCCTTGCTTGGGGAGTTAGTTTATATTATTCCATAACATCAGGAGTGGTATCTACAACAACCTATATGGGGAGAAGATGACTTTCTATTATTAACAACAAAGGTATTTATTTTTCAGAGTTCAATGATACCATCTCACATTTTCTATTTAAGATAGAGCTGATACATAAATGACAAATCGGTGACATTTTCTCTCCAAGGAAAATGTCTTTTAGTAGTAACTAATGTTTCAGATTTTAGCAATGAATTAACTGAAGTGGACCAATGTTCAGGTTTACATTCTCCTAGGGGGAAAACTGTCCTTAATGTATTACTATATAATACAAAATAATTTTAGTAGGTAAATTCACTTACTTAGTATTTTAATACACATTAGTGGAATTCATTTGGTGAAGCAGCTTATCAGTAAAACTTGTGCTGGTCCTACTTCATGGGGTACGCTACAGCAGTTTGTTTTCTGTGGACTTCTATTAAGTTAGCATATTTTTATTTTTGTCATCTTTATGGATATATTAATTATTTTTCTTTTCTAGCAAAACAAGTATGAGAAATCAAAGTACTTGAATAATTTGCAAAAGCAAAAAATTTTAACTCTAGTGGAGTAATAATTATACTTAATAGCCATTCTTTTTACAAAAGTAGCTCTGAGACTCAATCATTAGGAACATGTTGCAATAAAAGAAGAAATGACTGTGTCGTATAATATTTACTATAGCCCAAGTTGTCCAAATGCTACTTAGGTATAGTTTTATTAAAATGTTATTTTTAAAGACTTCTGTATCTGTGAGGATGCCTTGTTTTAATAACTTGTTGGAATTGCCATGAGATGTTAAATTATATCAGAGTAAGGGATGTAATAGTCTTGAGGTGAGTCCCTGTTCCCTTTTCAGTCAGCTGGAGTTTCTCACTGATTTTTAGCCTGTCCACCACCTCACTTGGCAGATGGTCTATGTAGAAAGTTGTGTCCTCCTTCTACTCAGTGCCGCAGCTGCCAGGCAAATTCCTTCCTGCAAAATTGTGCAGCAGGATCTAAAAATTCCTTAGCAAATCAAATCTTTCAACAGTGAATCTAGTTTAAGCCACTCATTTGCTAATGATCTAAACCAGCTCCTGACTCAAGAGGTTCATGCCAAGTATGGGTTATTTCCAGTCTAATCCTTTTACTGAAGAGTGGTACCTTGTAATCAGTTATCTGCAAGCATTTTCTGGCAAGTTTTCAGGGATGGTTGGATTTGTTCCCACAGCCATTGCCTGGCTCCATCCTGTCTGTAGGAGAGTGGACCTGTGCTGAAAAGCCCCACTGCACTCTCCCCACCTGCATCAAGGTGCTCCACACCACGCATGTGTGTGTGATACGGTCAGCCCAAGGTGTTGCTTTGGGTTTGAAAATCAGTAATGTGTTCTTGTAGAGTGGAGGGCTTCGCTAATTAACATTTTTAAATAACTGCCAATACAGATTCAGGCAACTTTTATTTTTAAAGAAAATAAATGTCCAAGGTTTCAGCAGACCAGTTGCTCATCGCGCATTGACGTTGACATGTGATGCCCATGCTCAGTGATCTCAGGTGCAGTCTACCTCCGGACCATTTTGTATGGCTCTTGGGGTGGGCAATTAGGATCGGATTGCAAATTCAGTTTACTGTTTTGCTCGTTTGTTCCTACCAATATATATCTTGCCCAAGGATAGCAATTGATTTTTAAATGAGAAAAGGAAGGAGACAATGCAAATAAGCCGTGTACTCTCATGTCGGTTTTAATGCCATAGACCTGATTTCATCAGTGGAGACAGAAAACAGCAAGATGCTTCCTCCAAATTGTTGCTTAATTTAATACTCTTCTCTCCATTGCTCCCCACCTCCCTCCAATGCACATATCCTCCATGGGTTTTGAGGATGCTGTGAGAACAAACTGATTTCCTCTGATTGCAGGTATGCTTTAAAACCTGTAATTTGCCTTAATGGAAGGTAATGCTGACCACTTGATAGCAATGAAGCAGATAAAATTGGTTGCGTGATTACCCACCAAATGAGTTAATCATTAAATCAAATACTCCTCCTTTGGTGAAACAAAATGAGTGATTTGAATTCTGTCAAGAGACTAGCAAAGAAAAATACTGAGGTATAAATCCTATGTTAAAAAAATCTTGAAATGTATGAAGTATAGTCGTTTGCAATCCCCAACTGCTCTCTCTTGACCTTGTTTTAAAGGGGCGAGGGGGGAGCTGCCTCCTTGTGAGCCAGCTTGCAGGGTGACAGGCGCTTTTCAACAAGGAGGTGTATAGTGACAGGAAAAAAAAAGAGAAGCAGTTATTTCAAGGATTATTTTTGATACACAAATGTGTTTATGTTAAAATGTAAATATCCCAGCTATTCAAGTGTAGGAAAGCTGTGCAAGTGACTTGCAACAATTCATTAATTCCTGATTAATGAACATGCACAGGGCACGTGCAGGACAATGAAGGGATCAGGCCCAGCCAGCACGGGTTCATGAAAGGCAGGTCCTGCTTGACCAACCTGATCTCCTCCTATGACCAGGTGACCCGCCTGGTGGGTGAGGGGAAGGCTGTTGATGTTGTCTGCCTGGACTTCAGCAAAGCCTTCAACTCTGTCTCCCACAGTATCCTCCTGGAGAAGCTGGCGACTCGTGGCTCAGACAGGTGCACTCTTCGCTGGGTAAAAAACTGTCTGGACGGCCGAGCCCAGAGAGTTGTGGTGAATGGAGTTAAATCCAGTTGGCAGCCAGTCACAAGCGGAGTCCCCCAGGGCTCAGTTTTGGGACCGGTCTTGTTTAATATCTTTATCGATGATCTGGATGAGGGGATCGAGTGCACCCTCAGTAAGTTTGCAGACAACACCAAGTTGGGCAGGAGTGTTGATCTGCTCGAGGGTAGGAAGGCTCTGCAGAGGGATCTGGACAGGCTGGATTGATGGGCCGAGGCCAATTGTATGAGGTTCAACAAGGCCAAGTGCCGGGTCCTGCACTTGGGTCACAACAACCCCATGCAACGCTACAGGCTTGGGGACGAGTGGCTGGAAAGCTGCTCCGCAGAAAAGGACCTGGGGGTGTTGATTGACAGCCGGCTGAATAGGAGCCAGCAGTGTGCCCAGGTGGCCAAGAAGGCCAACGGCATCCTGGCCTGTATCAGAAACAGTGTGGCCAGCAGGAGTAGGGAGGTGATCGTGCCCCTGTACTCGGCGCTGGTGAGGCCACACCTCGAATACTGTGTTCATTTTTGGGCCCCTCACTACAAGAAAGACATGGAGGTGCTGGAGCGTGTCCAGAGAAGGGCGATGAAGCTGGTGAGGGGTCTGGAGCACAAGTCTTATGAGGAGCGGCTGAGGGAGCTGGGGTTGTTCAGACTGGAGAAGAGGAGGCTGAGGGGAGACCTCATCGCTCTCTACAATTACCTGAAAGGGGGTTGCAGAGAGGTGGGTGTTGGTCTCTTCTCCCAAGTGACGAGTGACAGGACTAGAGGAAATGGCCTCAAGTTGTGCCAGGGGAGGTTTAGGCTGGATATTAGGAAAAATTTCTTTACTGAGAGAGTGGTGAAGCACTGGAACAGGCTGCCCAGGGAGGTGGTGGAGTCACCATCCCTGGAGGTGTTCAAGGAACGTGTGGACGTGGCTTTGCGGGACGTGGTTTAATGGGTGTGATGGTGTTAGTTGATGGTTGGTCTTGATGATCTTACAGGTCTTTTGCAACCTTAATGATTCTGTGATTGCTGTAGTATAATTTTACACTTTATTTTCCTATGGGGTGGCAGAATATTGAGCAATTTGACAGAAGAGTGAAAACCTGTATTTTTGATTGGATGATGCCTTTAAAGGTTACTTCAAATCTGTTACCTTGCAAACTGAATGCACCCTCAAATGATGCCTAAAGAGAAACACAATGTTTAGCGAAAACTTCAGAAAAAGTGACTGGAATTTTCTTTTCCTTGGTATTTTAGCCTGTCTTTGCATTGCTACTTAATACCATTCTTTTAATTCTGGCGTCCTGCAATATGATTTGGTAGTGTATGCTTTCCTGTAGAAGGATTTTCTTTTATTTTGAAAATAGAAAAAGCATATTCATGCTGTAAATACAGCCAGTGGAGAAATATAATAAAATGTCCAGCATTACAGGTTTGTTACTTTCAAGTAGATGTTGCTGCAGGCTCTGTTATGTTAGTAAGTCTCTAGCACTTGGTTGAAGGAAATAGCTGAGTCTTCCTGTTTATAGAGGTAGAAAGCAAAACATTTCTACTAAACAAAACTTAGGCTGAAAATGTAATTTTGTCAATTGCTCAGTGTTTGGTAAGCTCCTGTGTTGATTACAAACTTAACTGATAAATAAATCACTGTTACTGTTTGTCTTCCGTAGCTTTGTTTTGACAAAAACTTTTTTTAAAAAACAGTGACATTCTTTTGGCTTGGGGATAGAAAAAGGAAGAGCGGGGAGGGCTTGGGGGCTTGTATACTGGACTGAGTATTCAATGGTCAGATGTGATCTATGGTATACATGATTTAGAGCACTTTACTAAGGTTTGTACATCTTTTATGACTCAAGACTCTTGAGATCAAGTCTCACTTTAAAAATTTGGAATACAAAAGAAAAACATAGACTGTAAATATAATGATGCTTTATTACATACATAATTTAAAAGCTGCGTAGCCATGAGCAGTTATAATTCTGTGATCCTCTATTTGGCTTTATGGAGTGCTTTAAATGTTGTACAAGCTGATACGAGAAAAAGTGTTTACAGTTCATTTCATAGGGAATACACAGTTCAAATCAGAGTTGTATGTTCAGGTTGTCTGTAGGTTAGAACTTTGTGTTAAAAAAGAAGCACACACAAAAAAAATCCCCCAACCTTGGATTAAATCCACTTGTCAAGTTTCTATCTAAAAATCCTGTGGTGGAATTGTGCTCATACCAGCCTTGATTGTGTAAACTTACACAAAAGCAGCTAGTTACAAGAAGCCTACTGACTTCGTGGATTGGGGATACCCTCTTGTGTTAAGAAAAATACAAATGCTGCCATAGTCTATTTCAGAAAAGGTGGGGGGAGGGGGAATAGTTTTTATTCTTTTATAGTTTCCTTCCTATGCAAATATATATAGATTAATCCTTATACTAAGTCCTTGGGAGCTTAGAGCAGTCAGTACTGTTGTCTCTTCTGCTAGTGAAGAAGTTGCTTTTAATTGTAGTCCCGTCACCCCTGGTATTTTATTCACATAGATCATGGATTTTCCTCCTTCTCAAAGAACAGATAGGTAAACTCTTCATTTGAGGTTTGATTAAATTCCTGTTAGAGTTGTGACTTCAGTATGTTTTGGATTGTTCTCGTTTTCCAGCTACTACTTGAAGATGACTAGGTAGATCTGGAGTATGGAAGCTTCTTGTGGTGAAGTAAGGACATATTGAGCTTGATCATGTACTGCCGTAACCATTCCCACCTCCTAGGGCTGGTGGTTTTGCAGTGTATGAAAATGCCTCTTGCATAATATGATACCATCAAATTCCTGCTGCTTCTGACCTTTAGTAGGTCTCTGAAGCTTTGGTACGCTGGATTGTTGGAAAATGCAACTGTATTTCTTAAAGCCACCAAGGACCTTTTCAATTTTTCTTGTGTTGCGTTTTTCCACCGTAGCATGGTGTGTCCTTGTCTACACCACAGCTGTTTAATCTGTCAGTTCACTTAGGCCTCTACCACTGCACACCAAAGTTTCCCCTCTCTCTTTCTGCCTCTCCCTAATTAGCCTTTTTGTTCTTTGCTTTGACCTTTAGCTGTCATAACAGGATTGATGATCCAGAGGAAGAAATTATTTTTCCTGACCTATAGAATGGTTTTTCTGGCAATATCAACACCAATACAGAAGGTCAACCAAAGTTGACCTTGGTCTTGACCTGTGAAAGAGCTACCAATTAAAGTGGTGGGTTGCTTGTTGTCTCTTGCTGTCCTTTGGCTTTTCTCCAGAGAGGCTGGCAAAAGTATCAGTTGTGTCATTTTTTGTAACATTACTATTCCTACAGGAAGAATAAATTGGAAATCAATACCTAATTTTGTGTCAATAATGTTATTCAGACTTTAAAGTCAAGTCTGGCGAATTTAATTTGTTGACTTAGTTGAAAGGTCTCTTTTGACCTCTGTCTGTGAACCAAGCTGGTTCCTTCTAATGACAGTTTTTTATCAAACAATTTATGGAAATAGTGTGGCTTGTTCTTCCCATTTTTATATTCACCAAGTTTTAAGTGAAGCTAAAATATAATACTGAGAACACTACTGAAAAACAAGAGAAGTAAACAGGAGTTTCCATATTTGTCTTTTTTGAAAAAAATATATGTGTATCTTTTATGTTCTTCCAACAGCATAGGTCATAAGCCCCGCCTGAGGATTTCACAACGGTTCAATCCTGTATTTGTAAACAAACCATGATGTTTATTATTGTGACCCATTTTACTGAGAGTACAAAATCTGCTGTCAACTAAATTTAAAGGAATGACATGGATATAAAACTGTCTCTACAGATTCCCTTTACACCACTTTGTTTAGTAGTCTGTGCCATCAGAAGGGTAATTAGTTTATGGACTGTACAGCTGTTATATATAGTATGTCAAAATCGTGTGTCTGTAAATGATCTTTTGATAAGGTCAAATTTTGTAATAGTTTAAGGTCTGACACCTACATCACATTTGCATGTACTAGATAATGTTTAAATTGGAGATACTGTGTTTATGCTGCGTGGTCACAGGCGGAGATGATCACCCCACCCCTCAGGTGGAAGATTTGTGTTTGGCTGGCGTATGCAGAAGTCTGGAAGCCGAAAGGTGCTCCTAGCTATCTAGATTAAGCCAGACTAGTGACTGTTTTTCCTTCCTCGTTTACGTGCTGTACCAAGACGCATGGTTAAGTCTCAGTCACCCTCTGGGTTGTGTTTCCCATCCCTGTCTGCTGCCCACAGGGTAGCTTTCTGTGCACAACAAGGATTGCGTTGTCCCAGTGCGCTGCTGAGCCGGTCACCCGCTGTGCGAGCCCTCAGTGCAGCCACAAGTCTGGTGCTGGACATCCTCAATAAGAATTACTTTCGTGTGAAGGATTGCCGGTTTTGTTGGTGGTGTTTTTGTAATGGCTTTTCTAGTTCCTCAGCATCTCAAAGTGAATAGTAAATGAGAAACTCTCTAGTCTCTCTTATAAATAGTGGACTTTCTCAAATTCTGATGGTTTTTTACACTGAATTTAGTTCATTTTTTACTACTTTTGAAAGTAGTAAAAATAGTCAACATTGCAGCAATATGTTACTGGAAACAGCCAACATTTTGAAGATGTTTTGATATGCAAGAATGACATTTAATCTTTTTTTTGAAAGAATATGCAGCTCTTAAACAGTGTAATATTTCTGGAAGCAGATACTTCATTTTGGAGGTGCTTTGTTAGAAAACACTTTTGCAGTTGGTCTCTACCCCATTGTTGCCCCAGTTGTGCATGGCAAGAGCAACATTTTTCTTCTGTTGGCATGAGCTAAATGATTAGAAAGCAGTCACTTAACCATAGCTAGTCCATAACTATAGCTTTGGTATGACTAAAACTAACAGTTAGTTGTCTGTATTAAGAATCAAACTTCTGCTGATCGCTTTCAGAAAATGGAAATGCTTCATACAACAACCTTGTATGATGTACCTGTAGTTTTAAAAATATCACTTATGTGAAACTGCTGTGTTTGCAGCTGCATAGGCTCTTGACCAGAGACGAAACTGTGATGACCGCCAAAAAAATACAGACTGCACCTAACAAGGATGCTGCTGTTGAGACTCTTCCTTTTCTCAGGGGCAGGGTTGCACGTTTTCATGGGCCACCACGTAGGATACACGGTCTGGACTGTGGTCTGGAACATATGCCCAAAATAAAATTTGCAGGAGAAACCGTTTTGTGTCTGTGTTTCAGATTTAATACGTTTTCCTCTTGTTTGCTGGCTGTTTCCATGTTGCATTTGATGGGTATAGGCAGGAAAGCAGCTGCAAGCAGTCTGCTGTGCAAGTGCTCCAAGCAGGCAGCGGAAGGTATGCTACAGCTGTGGTTTGATGTTATGCTCAGTGAAATACCAGCCTTAAACATTGCCATCCTTCCTACTCTCCGCATCAGCCTGCTGCCACGTCCGTCGTGTTGGTGCAGTTGCCTCTGCAAACTAGAGTAAGCAGCCGATGCAGCAGAAAACCCACATGACAAAAATAGACATTCAGGTGGTTATTCTTAAAATATGCGTGTGCATTTGGAGGGCTTTGAATTGTTCACGGGTTTTCTTTTTTGAGTTAGGCAATCTGGTTTTGGGGAAAAAAAAATATTTCCCTATTCAGATCCCTTTCCCGGGATGGTTGACCGCATGGACACAGGTATGGTTTAGTTGTGGAGGACAGCCTCAGGACAACTTTGAAGATCTGATGTACACCTATAGTTTCTCATGTTTTCTGCATGCTATCTCTGTTTTAAGAAAAATGCTTGTAGGCAAAGGAGCTCAGTTTAGAGTCTGGGAGGGGTGATAAGGGAATGGCCTCTGGTACCGCTGTGTGCTCTCTGCCATGTCCTGCCCTGGCACTGCTTGCTTGGGGACTTCACTCTCTTCTGTATCAGTTCTTGTTTCGCTCAGTTTTCTGGCAATGAAATGCGATTTACAAGTGTAGCTGTTTCACAATCACCTTAAGTCATCCATGGGCAGAGCTGCTGTTGACGGGTATGGTTCCCATGCTGCCACCTCCCTGCTGCTGCAACACAACATTGTGCCATATGCCATATGACTGGCCTGGTGAGTTTTCCTGTTTTGGTGTTCATGTTAGTTTTCATGCTGTTCAGTCTCCTGGTGTGCTTCCCTGTGCAGCCCCTTGAGCGGTTGTGCCAGTGGCAGGAGCGGGATGAGGATGGGAAGGATGCAGGAGAAGGGCAGGGATGCTTACTTTAGCAGTAGTGCTGCTGTATGCCAACTGTAAGTGGCATAATCATAGCCAAAGGGTCCTGCCTTCCATCACTCTTGGTATTAATGCTTCAGAGAATGGGACTTTAATAGGTTTTATTACAGTGCCAGCACCTGGAGTAAGAGGGAGGAACGAGCAGAGGCTGCTGCATCCTGCAGGCGTTAATGACAGCACTGGATCGTGCGAGGCTGTCCTTGTCCTTCATAGCTTGCTAACCTCTGTACACCTCGCAAGTCCTGCTGGAAACAGGCCTGATGCAATGAGTGTCCTTAACTGAAGTGTGTATTTTAAAACTGTGCTTAATTTTGTCTCATTTAATGAGATAGTTTTGATCTGTTGCACTAGTTAGGCGATTGCAAATAAAACATGGCTTTAAAAACAGTCTGTTGATTCCAGAAAGGATTTTTTTTTTCCCCTCTAAGGAAAAAGGAATAAAAGGCTTCAAGTCTGTAGGAATTGGGTAGTTATTAAAGAAATCATTATTATTCTCTCTTTTCCATGGGGTAAAGGTAATACTGGAACAGAGATGCATGCAGCTGCTGAAAGGTGATACTGTTTGGCCATGAGGTTAATTGCCAACTGAAACATTGCTGCAGTTTCTTTTCAGAAAGAAGAAAGCAAAATAATTGAAGGATTGTTTGCCAGTGGAAACACGATTAGTTTTATACGTATGAAGAAACAGAATTAACTGGTGCTGCCCTCTGGCAGCTCAACAGCAAGAGAGTCATTAAACTAGTCTCAGTACACTGATCATTTTATATTGTTTAGGTACAGTTACAGCTACAGGTTTTCTGAAGGAAGGGTGGGTAGGGAGAGTTTCCAGTAATCCTTTGAAGGGAAGATAAGGTGATTGATTGCCTTACGCAGCAGCTCTTGGATCTGCAATCTCCAAAATTTGAAGGAGATGAAGAGACTCTTGTTCTGTGAAAACAGGCTTAGACTTTTTCCAAATTCCATGTAACTGCAGGTATTTTCTTGGTAGCAGTATCACTTGCCAAGGAAATTCAATAAATAATCTTCCTCTCTGGTTTTAAATTACTAAAGGCGTCCTGGGGACAAGGTGCCTGTTCTGCAGTCTGTGCAGCTGGGGGGTGCAGTGGCTTTGGCGGGGGCAGCCCCCAGTTCCGCTGGCTGGGTCTGAGTCGCTGAAAGGCAATGGTTAGGCTATGGGGTGGAGGACCTGCTTCTTCCTACTCTTCATGTGGAAGTGAGGACTCCAAAGAGTTCATGCCTTCTGTGGCTCTCTTCAAAAGCTGGAGGAACTGTTTGCTTCCACCTCTGAAAAAAATATGTGAGTTGGAGTGGTTTTTGGTGCGTAAAAACCTGAAGTGTCTAAAATTACTCCTTTTGTAGGTTCATAATCTGACTGCTGCTGTGGTCTTTGAGACATCTGCTTTACACATGTGTAATGTTACTAAATACCTGTATGTTGGGGACAAACAAAATACTCTGTGCTTGTATAATGTGCATGGCTCTATTCCTGATCTTTAACTTGCTTTATTATGTTAGATTGAAGATAGTTTTTTTTCCCCATGGTGTGACATTGTACTTTGCACCACTAATTTTCTGAGAGGTTTATTTTCTAGGCAAAGGTTACTTGCCTATGTCATATGTGTTTTATTTTGGTCTGTGCCATATTTTAAGTACTTGTTTTGTCATTTGTGCTTACCTAAAATACTTAAGAGGAGTTCCTCCTCATCCCCCACCATTCACGTTAAGTAACAGCAGGGAAGAGGAGCCTGAGATGGTGTTTAAGACTGAAAAGGTTAGGGGTAGACAGATGTTGAAGATAGCGAGATTTCTTAGGAGGACAGGTATGGACCAGAGCTAGAGGAGCGAAAAAATCCTAATGAAGAGTTAAGGCTTTCATGGGAAATTTAAGGGCAAATCAAGGAATTTTGATCTGAGTCCTCAGCCCAGCAGGGAACAGGCGATAGGTGGATTGACACTGCTTCTGCCATTTTCAGGGTGAGCTGTATACGGTGGGCCATATGAAATCTTATTTCAAACATTAGTGTTCAGAGGATCATTCTGAAGGTGCATTAACATTTGCTTTGGTTCCTTCTGCCTCACCTTGCATGCTCTTGATTTGGCAGGCATTAAGCTCTGTTTAAAACACTGCCCTAATGCAACTTTTTTTTTTCCTATGCTGAGGAAATCCATTCTTTTTAGAGCTGAAAATCAGGGTCATAGCTATCTAGAAATAATCAGTATTTTCATATCCTTTTAGTACCGTAGGAGATCCTAACTTTTTTAATACAAAGTGTTTTACTTGCTCTAAAAATGAGACATTCTAAAAATTTTTATTAGTTTGATCTACATTGGATGCTTCCTGTCAGTTGTATGTAATCATTCATCGTTTGGAGCACTAATGGCCACTTAAAACAGCAAATGAAGCCTTTTTCTGCTCTCTGTGCTGGTCTTTACCAGCCCGTACAATGTCTGTTTGGCCTCGTGGAGGATTTTTGCCCTCAGCTTCTTTCAGGGGCTTCATAGTTGTATTAGGAAGGATGTTGAATTTAAAGGGATACCAGAATGTATGTCTGTGCGTGTTAAATAATTCTGTGTGTCCAGCCCACCCAAGATAAGACTCAATGTTTCATCTTGCAATGAAGATTGTTTAATCGAATGACGTGATGCAACATAGTCGTTGGGACAAGTTGGAAGTACGAGTTCTTGGCCGTGGCTGTGTGTTGAGGCCCTTGGCTTTAGTTCGGGTCCTTTCCTTAGCTGTGTGCCCTTGCCTTTTACCCTCCACCATCTTCCACCACTCGGTTTCTTAGTCCCTTCCTTTTATTAATCACGGTAGTTGTCTGGCTGGCTTCATACTGCAGAGCTGTGTTCAGCTGACTGCCTTTCTCTGTTTTTTTAAATCACTGCAGAGGTTGATTCCGCCAGTGTGTCAGGAGCTGCTGGAAATGGAGGATACTGCTGAAATTATGTAGACTGATAATTCTGGGGAAAACATACAGTTAAGACAGGAGAAAAAGGGTTTTGTATGTGTTGTTACAAACCTTCTTACCAACCGTTCATTTGTGAGGGTGGAAAGTGCTGCCCCTTTTTGTTTTTTGAATGGAGACATGGACTTCCCTCACGTATTGGTTTTTTTCCCCTGTTGTCTGGAAATCAAAACTTTAATCCAGAGTTATTTAATATGCTTGCAAAGCTTGAAAATAATAAACTATTTGAAGTATGACAGAGAGATGAGGCAAAATGTATGCAGTACATATTCACAAATAGTTTTGTTTTGACATTTATCTTGCTGTAGTCATTCTGCCAATTGGCTTCAGGCACGGCTACCAAAAGAATGAACACATGTTGCATTCATTAGTTCTCATCTGGCTGTGCTTCATCTTGCAAGACAGACGAAATCACGATCATGCTAAATAGATTGTAATGCGTTTGTAATACGAGTTCCCTTCTGCTGAATACGATAGCTTTGCAAAGCTGCTGCTTTGAAGCCACGATATCTTGCTTCATTTTAATATAATGGGTACGAGCCTACTGCCAGTGATGTCATTGTTTTTTCTGCTCGAAACTTGTCTTATGAAAAAATATTCAAATATAATCCTAAACAAACAACTACCCCCTTCCGCCCCCCCCCCCCGCCCCCCCCCCCGTGTGAACTTTTCATGTCACGTTGTGCTTTGACTGACGTCACATCTGTGGTGTTTCTGACATACGGACAAACATGCTTTGGAGCAATAATGGTTTATCTGAATTGACCAAGTATGAAAATCCTTTTCATTAGTCATTGGTGGTTCTCCTGCATGCTCAGACCGAGGGCAGATGGATCGCTGTTGGCTTTTTATCGTTAATGTCGGCGTTTTGGGACGGGCCGTAGGCACCTCGCGGTGCAGTGCGATCGCGGAGGGGGATGGCGGGTTGCCCGTGCGACAGCCCGATTACTGTGATTTCAGAGGGGAGGGGTGCAAGACCCTGTCTGTGTGTAGACAGCCGCCAGTGTCCTGCGTGGAAGCAGGTCGGCGAGCTCCGCTTCCCCGAAGAAAAGGCATCCGAGACCCGACGCCGTGGTCTCCGGGGGCCAGCAGCGCTGCGGCGCTGCCTGCGCCCAGTGGGTGCCTGTGCGAGTGCACGGCTGACGTCTGAGGGTTAGCCACTCCCTGCGGCAGCCGCCGAGTTTTGTCCCTATCCCACCCCCTCGAGCCTCTCGCTCTCGCCGGGGCTGCGGGGCGAGGCGGCGGGAGCAGCCGCCTGCAGCAGTGCTGGGTGGCCCGGGAGGGTCTCCTCAGAGCCCGCGGCATGGCGGCCGGGCCGGGGCGCGGGGGCTCGCTCTGAGCCTCGCCGGGAGGGCGAGGGGGCCGGCTCGGCGTCGCTGGCGGCGTCGGTGAGAGGAATGGAAGACAGCTTGCCCTGCCTGGCCGCAGCCTGCGACCCCTCGGCGCTCGTCAGCTTCTGCACGGGTAAAGTACCGCCGCCGGGCGGGCGCGCACCGCCGCGCTCCTCCGGCCCGCCGCGCAGCGCGCCTCTGAGGGCTCTCTAAACATGACCGCCAGCTCTTCTCGTTCAGCAGTTCCCTCCCCTGGAGGGGAAGAAGGGAGACCTGTAAATACTCGTCGGTGCGATTAACTTAGCTCTGCGCCCTCATTAGCAGCCGGCAAGGTGTGCTTACTCAAAGACCGGGGCGGCTCGCTGCCGTGCGGCACCCGAACCCTGAGAAGCTTAAAAAAGTTCAGTCAAATTCCGATGCGTGCGGTGCGGGTAGCAGAGAAAATGACGGGCACACCCGCCGGACAGAGGGCTCCTGGCGTGGGTGCTCGCCCCGCCGCCGCGGCAGCGGGGGTCCCGCCGGCCGTCCCGGCCTGGCCCGTAAGCTGGGAGGGGGAAGCGTTTGGCCTGAGCGAGCCCCTTGCAGCCCTCGGGAAGGAGCTGCTTCTGCCTCTCCGGTCTTTCGTTGCCCCCTCTCCGTTTCACGCTGCACAAAGGAGAAGTGCGGGGAAGCCCCCGCCGGGCAGCGCGGGCCGCCCGCGGGCCTCAGGCAGGCGGCAGCAGCGGCTCGCCCGAAGGAGGCGCTTCGCAGCGGCATCTGCTGCAGCGTCAGCTGTCGGCCCCGCCGGGCGCCGGCTGCGCGCGTCTGAAACGTCTGTTTGCCCCCCAGAACGAAGTCGTTGCCCCGCTTGGTTTTTGCTAGTGTCGTGGTAAAAATGAAACACTTCAACACACGGGTCTTCCTTTAAACAGCTGCTATCAAACCAGCCTCCCTTGAGTGTAACGCGGGTAATTAATTGCAGCATTCTAGCGGTGTCAACCAAAAGCCTACGAGTGAAGCCTTAAAAAGACCAGCCAAACAAGTAACCTCCACCCCCACCAAGAAGTCAAATCGGAGATAAAAGGTATTGCTCTTGTGTACGGTGGGGAAGTGTGTTACTGCGAATGAAACGGGAAAAAAAAAGTCACAGAGCAGCTCTTCTTTGTTTGCCGATTCGCGCCGTGCCGAGCGCGTTTTGATACGAATACAGCATCTTGCATAGAAAAACTTAGCTTCTGGCCTAAAATGTGATGGTCAGCAGGAAAGTTTGTTTAAAAAAAAACAAAACAAAACAAAAAAATAAGGGCAGGTATTTAGTGCATAGCTTTCTATGTGTATTTAGCGGGAGAAAGGAACGACCTTGCCACAGTGTGCTTTCTTAAAGTGAGCGATGCACTGTACTTTATCCGCTTCAGAATTCAAAGCATTCGGTTTAGAATTCAAGATGTTGCAACCCTCGGGAAAGAGGGAGGGTGAACTGGAAATTTTAAAATTACATGTGCTTCATACAATCTTTTGCAGGCTTGCAAGAATTTTTACGGTAGAAAAGAAAGGGTAATGTTTAGCTATTTATCTCCAGAAGAACATTCAAAAGAACAGCAATTTTTTATGGCTATAACTTGCAACTTTGTTACTGACGAGTAGAGGTTTATGTTAAGACACTTCCATTGACTTTAATGGCTTTTAGCAAGAGTTTCTCTGATCGTTTGTAAAAAATATAACAGTGTCTCAGACTTGAGCTTGAGGCATATCTTAAATTTCAGAAGTGAGTGGGGCATGATGGACTTAACTTTGAGATTTGTCTAGAAATCCAGCAGAATAAGGTGCAAGAAATACATTCTTTTCTCAGTGCATATGTTCTACGTTAATTATTTTCTGCATCTTAGAAAATAATTTTGACTGAAATCTTGGTACAAGACTGAGGATTTTGCTGAATAAGAGTTAAAGGCAGCATTTGTAATTAAAAGAAAATGTGGCTTTGGAGACTTTTAGCAGTGTAATATATTCTGCTGATTTAAAACTTTATTCCTACTTACATTGTTAAGCCTGATGTACCTTTATATAAAGTTTTCTGAGGAATGTGTGTTGGCTGGCAGGTAAACTCACAGCAATAAGAAACTGGTATGACGGAGAATCAACAAGTGCTTTGTTCATACGAAATTTCTAACCTCATCCTTGAGAACTCCTTGCCTTGAGGGCTTTTAGCAACTTTGCAGTGGTAACAAGTAGGAGAAAGCCTGAGACTAAGCTGTAGAAAGAATTGAATTCTTTTTTTTTGGCCATACATGCTCATTCTTGCTTTGTTTGAAGGAGATGAAGGCTTTGTACTAACAGTAGGGTAGTCGAGGTGAGGTTTTGGGGGATAACTTCATTTTTTTTAGTAAGTATCCTATAGTGATATGCTTCTCTATAGGAACTTCTCCACCTTACCTTTAACTGTGATTGTTTTGTGCGCAGGTATCATTGTACATATGTCCAATTACTCATTTCTTGCCAAAGCTAAAAATAAATTCCTAATTCAGCAGTGAAGAACTAGCACTCCCTTTTAACATATGGGATATCAGTGCTGATGGGCAGCTTAGTCAGATTTTTAAGAAAGCTTGTTTGATGTCAGTAGGGACAACTTCTTTTTTCCTACTTGTATTTAGTTAGCCTTTTATAACTAAAGCTAAGGCAAGAGCTTATGTCATAACACGTGCCTTCAGGAAGACCTTAGCTATCAAATTAAGTCTGGTCTAGAATTGAGCTTAGGTGATAAAGATCAGGATAGAAATTTTCAGTTTGACCAAGGAAAATATTTACCTGCAAACAAAACTTTAGTTTTGCATGCATCTTGATTAAGTATTTGCCTCCAATAACACTTAGCATTGTAAACAGTATTTGTAAGTGGAAAAGAACTCACACCAATGTCCCCAAATTTGTAAACTTCATTGCTTTCAGACTCTTAAATTGATTTGGATATGTTTATCTTTTAATGTTAAGACTAGTAGACAATTTGCTTAAGTGTTGTTTCACAGGTGGTATTTGCCAGTTGCTGGAGGTGTCGGTGGTAAAGGTGGCGGCGTTGTGGTGGCCCTGCAGGGTTTCCGCAGGGGTGAGACTGAGTCCTCCTTGGGCTTGGTGCCTCTTACCCAGGGGTTGTCACTGTGCCTCGGAGGGCATCTTGGCTGGCAGAGGCTTTGCCCTCATCCTCGCTGACGGGGTGACGGTGGCTGGCATGTGGTGCTGCTCCTGCTGCCTTGCTTCCCTTCCCGGGCGCTTGTGGAGAAGTAGTACTTACTTTGAATTAGTATGTAACATATTGAACTTTAAGTATTTAGATGTTACAAAGGCTTTTTTCTTTCTAGTCCCTTTTATGTAGGCAAACATAGACAGATTTGACATAGAAGTCCTACTTTCAGCTTGATATTTGACCTAGAATGGCTAGGTACTGGATGGGGACCAGTTAAATGAACCAAGTATCAGCCTATTGCAGGGGATTACATCTCCCTAAATAGTGTTTTCCATATAGTCTTGGACTGCCACAACTACAATGTTTGTGTTGATGCGGTGAAGCCTTTTTAGATGAGACAAGTTTTGTTCTAATTGCATTGAAAACTTTTGAGCTAGCTTTACTCTAGGCACTGCCAATAACAATGGTGAGAAATGTAAAGCTCCATATCACTATCTTAATACTTTTTAAAAAATAAAATTAAAAAACAGTCTGAAAAAATCTGTATTCTCCTAGTTGATTCACCTAAAATGTGACATTATTTAGTGTTTGATGAAAAATTTAGCTTGCTGTAGGTTTCAGTGTATTTGACACACAATTTGACTAAGAGTCAGTGCTGTCATAGCTAGTTTTAAACTACTTTAAATTATTTTTTCTGAGTAATTGGCAAGTAATCAATCCACATTATTGTTTCCATCTCCCAAAACTATCAGACTCAGAGCAAGCGCTGCTTTTTACAAAGGACGGGAGAATTCCTGCCAGCCTGCCTTATAAACATATGCTGGCTTACCTAGTACGAGATTTCCAACTGGCAAGACTGGGGAAGGCTTTTGATGTACCGTGAGTGCTGCTGGGGGTCCGTATCCAGTGTTTGATGAGCAGCTGTTTGCGCTGGGGGATGAGGGTCAGGCTTGCTGAATGGCCCAAAACTCATTTAAGCAATTTTGCTATCAGGAAGTTATTTTAGTAAGGAGGTTTAAAGAATTAAAAGCTATATTAGAATAGTATTGGCCACAGTCCTGGGCTAGAAATGTGTTAATGGTTCCTCTGAACTTGCTTTCCTGTTTTCCAGAAAGAAAACTAATTGATAGTAGCTTATTTAAAGAACTGCAGTGTTTCCTGGGTGAAGGAGGCAGAGTGTTTTATTTTCTAGAAATACTGAAATGCAACCCAGCTATTCCACAAGAGCTGCGGCTCCTTCTCCCTAAGGTTACGGTAGTCCAAATGCTTTAGGCTGTATTTTGGGAAAATTCTCTGTTTCCTATTGATCCTCTGACAGAAGGGCAAACTGGTCCCTACCAGGAGGAACAGTAGTCACCAAGAAATCAATGCAAAGGGTTGCATTTTTGTAGACGTGGCCATTCATGCTTGTAATTGAAGGGCTGAAATGCCTGGAAGTGGGGCTTTCCAAATGTGTGGACGGATGGGATATTACTCTCCTTTTATATTCTTCTTTGCTGATTATTCTGTACTTTATAGAAGGAGATAATGACAGCCACCACTCTTTACTGGCATAATTTTCCACATCAGTTCAGCATCTTCAGCTAGGATCCTTGTCTTATGTCTAGAGCTGAAATCCTATGTCATTATACTTTGTGAAAATACTATTGCTGCCTCTTACGCAGCCATAAGTCTACTAGAATTTGCAGGATAATATATACTTGTTTTTAAGTTCTACCTTCTTATCAGGTATAGTATAGTTTTACTTACCACCTTCTATTAATTTGGCAGAGTTAAAGGAAGCTTTTATTGAGTGGTTGTATTGAGTAATTATAAGCACGGTTGGACTAAGCAGTATTTACTTGCTTCGTGAGTTAGCTGAGCCTGTGCTTAATGAAGTGAGCTGTAAGCTAGATGGGCTAGCTGTTTCCAGGCTTCATTACATGAAATGTATTGTCAAAGTGCCATTTCCTCTTCAGATTCTACCCCCTTCCCAGGTAACTGAGAGAACAGAGGTGCCTGGTCTGACCTGACTGTGCGCAGGATGGGCTGGAGCTGTGGCATCACACAGAGCCAGAGCCGCGGAGACCCCTTTGTCAGGTCAAACACGGTGTTTGACTCTGCACGTTGCTGGCTGTAGATGTACTGTAAATGTCTGCATGTACACAGCTCATTAAAAACCTTTCGATGTACGTCTCCACTGAGAAAAAAAAATGTATCTGCTACATACTTCGGTAAATATCTGCATTATTCTACTATAGCATGTGTCTAAATATCTGCACTGTATTGCACTGTAGCAGCACTGCTATGTAGATACAACATAAAATTACAAATATCGTAAAGGTTCATAGGGGTTTTCATCTCACACTGTTTAGAAGATTAATACTTACCCTGACTCACTGGAAAAGTCTCATTTCTTTAACTTGATACTTAACTTTCAAAAATGTGGTTACATTTTTTGGTAATGTTTTTTCTGCCTATTCGGGTCTCTATCTCACTTCTAACAGTTCTAGGAATATGTATTAGTCATCAAAAGGGGGTTGAGGAGATAATGATGACTTGTGCAGGGTAACAGTTAACATTTTCTTAGCAGTTGCAGAAAGTAATTGCAAGGTGAAGTAACTGCAAGCCACACTCAAAATTGCTGAAGTATCAAAATTAGTGAAATATCAAAGGTACAAGTTGACACAGTAAACTTGTCATTAAAGGTCAGATAAAAAGGTTCAGAGTGCACACACTTTCTCAGCACTGAGTCTTTGCTCTCAAATTTTGAGTAATGCTCAGATTAAGAAACCTAAGAAAATACCTATATGAACACTACATCACACCCCTGCTGCACACAGGTAAGTAAATCAATCAGGAAAGCAGCAGCATTGGAAACCTCTCTTCTGCAGCATGTAAAACTAAAGTGCTTCTTAAACCTGCACCTTCTGCAGTGACCCCGAGTGGCTCTAAGAGCAGAACTTGCACAGAAACACAGAAAAACTGCTGGGCATGCAGAACCCACCCTGTGATGAGTGGGGAAGGAGAAGGAATAACCAGACATGACAGTCATGAGTCACAGTTGTTTATTGTGTGATGAGAAGATGCTCTGATGTATCATAGAAACAGATAGAATTTAGGTACCATGTCTTCTGCCTTTGCTCTTCCCTCCTAGCACCTTTTTTTTGTTCTTCGTATGCTCTAAAAATGCATGAATTTGGGTTTTGCCCTTGTTTGCCTGTGATGCTTTTCAGAAGCATTTAAAACCATGAGAATACCCACAGCCATATTTCTGATACCTGTGAAATGCATCAAAGGGAGCATTCTCTTCCCCAAGAAGCTGATTGAGTTGGTCCTTCAGGTTTTTGCATGCTGTTGTCACCATTGTTTTTACCCGTTTGTTCAATGGCTTATGTGTCACGGGGTCTTGAGCAATGAGGTTTTTTGGGGGTTGATTTTTTTTCAGTTGATAAAGGGGCAAAAATTGGAGCTGGAAGTGGCTTTTGATTCCTGAGTGGTTTGCACTGATCACATGCAGTTTCTATATCGGGTTTACATTATATAGCTGGTGGTGAAGTGGCCCTGGGTGCTGTTGGGGATGAGTTTGGCAGGAGCTGGCAGGGGCAAAGCTGTGTTCCTGGCCCTGCTCCGTCTGCACCAGAGCAGTGACACTGCTGGGGCAGGGTCACTTGTCCTCTTTGTCTGCAGGTTGATACCAGGAGGTCTTCCCTAGCTCTTAGAGGTATACGGTATGCGCTTTGTGTAGCATTCTCGTAGGAGGACTTTTTGCTATGCAAGCTGCAGGTCGCAAAGGATGGTCACACCTAGTTAGAGCGTGGGCTTGCATGTGAGTTGCAGAGGGCTAAGTGGTGGCGGAAACTTATAGCATGTTGACACAGTAGGTTAGTAAATGTGGATTAGTAGGTTAAACAGCCTGGCATTTACTCTTGAGTAAGAGGGTGTGCTTGAGTAGTTACTACATGGAAGCTGTGATGCTGTTAACTCCCTCTTGGGCTCACTGCCTCACTCAATTTATGTGGCCGTACCCCAGGTCGTAGCCCAAAGAACATGCTCATACTAGCTCAGTTTTAATTCTTTCCTGCTAACGCTAAAAATAAAATAAAATTTGTAAAATAAGATTATCAGAAAGGTTAGAAGGAGTTGAAAATGTCCAGAACAATTTTATTCTTACTGATGTATTCGGTTGCGGTGGGGGGAATCCTTTTCATGCATGAAGGATCCTGTTATTTTGGCTGGCAGTATTATGCAGAAACGGCATGCTCCTGGATGGTTCTTTTATGCGTATAAATAGCTGAATTAGTATAGCTAATGCTTAATAAGTGTATGTGGAATTAATCAATCTTAAAACATAAGCATTAAAGAAATAAACTGGATAATTCTGTGGTTTAAGATGATAGCTGCTTTCAGAATAACTATTATTTTTTTGGCTTTAGATTGTTCCCCCCACAGATATCAAACAAAGTTATAGAAAACTCCAGGATTTTAAAAAGGGAAGCGAACTGAATTGCAAACAGTGGAGGCCTACAATATATAGCTTTTTCCAGTATGTTTTTAACTTCATTAGTTTGAAGTGTATTAGTATGAAACTACAAACTTCCTTTCCATGGGTTGCAGGCAGGCTTTACCTAGCATTGCTGTTCCTGACCTGTTATAAAATGCTGGAAGTGATACCCAGTGTACTGAAGAGAAGAGCTTTGACGTAGGTCTGTGAGGGAGTGATGGCCAACATGGCAGTGGAAGGTTGAGCAGCAACATAGAGGCTGTCTGTCTGCATTGGTGTTGGTGTACATTTGCAGAAAAACGTTCCTGCTTTTTTTGAGCTTGTGTACTTCAGCACATAAAGATTCCTCTTTCTGAGAAGGCTTTGATTGATGTCAGTTCTTGATTAACTAATGCCTTGATTTTGGGGAAGAAGGAAGAAAATGGGAAAAAATGCAGCTTATTCCTGGTTTGTGACACTGCCATTATTTAGCCTCATCCAGATTTAATTCTTGTTTCCCTATCAAGTATTTGTAGGACTTGATCATTTGTAATACCAGACACATCCATGATCAGTCCCGTCTTCCTTGCTATTTGTAGGGATGTTTTCTTTATCTAAAACCTGTTGCTTTGTAGCAAACAGTGGAAAAGAAACCTGAAGATTTTTTCCATTTCAGAGGCACCATCCATGGAAAGAACAGATAAGTAATCTATTTATTATACAAAATGTGATTTATTTAAGCAACTTGGATAGAAATATGGTCCCTTTTGAGTTTACAAAATTTGGCAAACATTCCACATAAGAAATGTATGTGTTTTCCTACAGGATCCTTTGAGAAGGAAGGAAAAGGTATCTCTGTGAAAAGGCGTATGTTTTTCCCCTGCAGGCAAATTCCATGCACGTATTCATGACGGTTATCAGTAGCGATTGTGACACTTCAATTTTGTGTAGGACTTCTACATAAAATATGTTCAGGGTGAAATTTTAGAAGGCCTTAGCATGCCTGTGTTGTCCAAAATGTTCTGTTCAGTGATTGATTTTTCTCTGGGAAACTGTAGCATCACATAAAACTGTCTTCGTGTGTTTGTGTTTGCTTGCAAGTGAATCGATTCTGAAACCTGTTTTGTGGCTTAGCCTAAATGAAGATAAGACCTAATTCCTCCCTTTCCCGTGTAGTTTTCCATTTTAGGCATAATAGTGCCAGGATTAGCAACTGAAATTATCATTGAAACTGGCTTCATTTTTATGTATTCATTTCTGTGGAAGCAGCCTAACTATATCTTTTTAAAATAAATGTGTAGTCACACATATAGAAGTCTGTCATGCTGTTCAAGAGTTCTTCCTCTTCATGAATTAAATTCATGTAATTTCTCACATACCTCATTTGTTTGTAGAGCATTTGTGGAAACTTACTGTTGATAGTGTCCTTGCTGAGGAAAACATGGCAACACTTGATGGTAGATCTGCACTCTGATTTGTTTAAAAGAGTATCTTTCTCTGTAAAATAATAAACATTAATATTAAATATTTCTACAGCTGTTCAGATGCAGCGTGTTGCAGAATGGCAGGATCGATGACTGGGCAGTCTCCTGTCAGGCAGCAGCAGCCACAGCAGCAGGAAAGGTGTGAGCAATGCTTTCCACCCACGTCTTGTTTATAGGTGTTAACTTCAAAGCGTTGCCGGGGCTGTTTAATTGCTACCATAATAAAACAAAAGGAGCTTAACTAAAGACCTAGTCAGTTTTTTAATTGTATTTATGCTCGGTTCCCCATTTTGAGGGTGGCTGTTGACTTACACCAGTATAGATATTTCTGCTTGCTGTCTGGTCCGAAATGTTTTCTGTGACACATAATGTGCAAACATTCCCTTTATTTCTCAGTACTTGTTCCTTTGTAGTAACTGAAGTGGAGATTGTGACTAATGTGCAATGAAGAGCTGCAGATACCACCTTACAGGTTGGCTCTGCAGGAGTCATGCAGCTTGTGCTTTATTCTTGAAGCTAAGCAGATAGCTTAGCAGCGTCTATACTATGACTAGTCTGTACAGAGAAGTTTTAGTTCTTTTCTGTGCAGAAACCCCTCAAACCCACTGTTGGTTGTGTTCTGCCTGGAGTAAGCATTAGCTGTTGTAGAGGTGTTCCTCTAGTACCAAAGCTGCAGTTTCAGAAGCTGGGGAAGCATCTTGGTGGAGGTAAAGGAAAGTGAGATTTTGACTGCTGGTGTTGGAAGTGCCATGTTGGATCTAGCTTGTGATTAGAGAGATTTAGTCTCGCACTCCCAAGAAACAATGGACTTTTAAAAATATCAAAAGCAAACCTTATGTCTGTTCTTGCCTACAAGATGCAGGAGAAGTTTTATGACGGCGAGGTGGTATCCCCAGCTGCAGCACTGGGTGTGACGTTTTCAACGCAGAGCTGGGGCAAGGGGTGCCTTCTGTAGGAGATGCTGCCTGCGGGGACACGGAGTGTGATGGGCATGCAAGCACAACCTGTCGCCCTGGCCCCGCTGCGGCAGCGCCTCAACCGTGGTGGCTGGTCACGGGAGAAAACTTAACACTGGAATTAATCCTCCCTCCAGAAGGCTTGTCTCTTAATAGAGCTTATTTTTTATAAGGGGGGGAGCGTATTATTATCCTTAGCTTTTGGATAAGAAAATGCGAAGAAGGACAATAACTTTTCAAGGTCATTTTAGCTTGTCGGAGAGAAAGTTGGCATTTTACTGAATAGGCTAAGGTATTGAGAGGTAATAAAGCAATGGTCGGGTAGGGCTGTGAATAAGTGGAAGGAATTCCTATACCTGAAATACCAGAAAACAAGGATAAGGCAGTGAGTTGCTAAGTCTCTTTCCAAACAGATTTTACCTTTATCCAAAATCACTGTGTCCCGTGACTTGGAGAGATAAGAGCCGTCAAATACCCTGCTGTGTACACCAGCCCTGGTGCCTCTCCCCTCCTCTGGTGTAAGGGCATTTCTGCGGAGCGCAAGAACCCGCCACATCCTACTCTTCCCAGCAGAGCTGAAAGGGAAGGCTTCCCCTGTGGGGGAGAGGAGTGTTTTGGGAGAGGGAGCCTCGAGTGCCCAGGGGAATGCCAGCACCACGAAACCAAATTGCAGTGGGTTGGTGGCCTGTGGGGAGCCACCAGCTTCCCTGGGAGGGAGCGCAGGGCTCTGTCCTGTGGGAAAAGCGTGGCATCCTGTCCTGCTGTGTAGTCTAGACACCCATGAGAAGTTCGCTGTGAGTTTGGGGGAGTGCTGATGAACAGGGGTGTCTGCACTTTAAGAATGGATTTTGGGTCTGAAATGATGCTGCAAAGGACAGGCTTGAGCACCTTTTCCTTAAGCAGGAAGGAAGATGAAGATGAGTGAGAACAGTATGCACTATGTTCTGTGTTTGATATCAATATCAAGAAGTGAATCTCTTTAATGTGGCAGCGCACTGATATTTTTATATGTGTGTCCATCATTTCAACAGGAGACTATTTTTGTTGCATAAACATAATACCAAATCTACAAGATAACATCCTATTGCCTGTGAAACACAAGCAACTGCTGACAGCTCCACAATCTGTACAACCCAGATTCATAAGTGGACAGTATGGATAAAAACATATTTCTCTGGGAAAGGAAATTAATAAAATAGGCCAGGACTCTATTTTTCATGGAGTTTTGCATAGTGGCATTTATGATAGAGTGGCTTAGAATAGCACAGAATGAGATCAAAGAAACTTAGTTTGTACAGTGGTATTTTTGATGTTACAAATTAGAAAGATATTTGAGTCCTGGGGGAAGGAGAAAAGAGCAGCACAATGAAGCAGCCAGTACAACAAATTTCAGAAATGTCCCAACACTTATTTACAGAGATAATGTCTAACTTGATTGCTAGATAACAGAAGCTGGAGATTATTCATTTGTGTTTCAGGATTTGAGATTAGTAAAATTTTGCAAATAAACATTGCATGGTACAAAATAAATTGTATCCATAAAAGAAGAGGGTATGTTGCTTTGCCTGATGTTATCTCACTTAATGATTTCAGTGCTTTTCTGTTTTGCTGCTGAAATTATACACTAGAATTGATAAGAATATAGCAAGCTTAAAGAGTAGAAACAGCTTTCCCCTCGGGCAAAAATGTACTTGTTAAAAGCACACCAAAAACAAAAACTCAGATAGTTTGCTGCCTGAATAAGCAATAAATATTTAAGACACTGGAAGGTTTCCGTAAGTTTCAGATTAAAAGTATGTTGGTACTACTGAATTAAAATGTTTTGCAGCAGAGGAGATGCACTGCAGCGATGGGGAATGTTGGACTTGCCCTGTGTGGTTCGAATCTAAGGACTGAATGTTTTGCAAACGTGGATTTTATTTGCACATTACTGGAAAAAATATATTGGAAATATATTTTCGAAATATAGCTTGGAAAATCAGAGGTAACCCGTATGAATTTGCGCTTAAATTCTGAAAAAAAGATACCCTAAATATACAGACACTTCTGTGAGCAGGAATTAGCACCATCCCTCTGACAAGAGCAGTTAAAAAATAAGTGGCGCTGGGGGGAGGGAGGGGTGCAGAGGGAGAGGTGGAGAATCTGAGGTTACTTGAGTGTTCTTTCTTTTTTCTTTCTTTTTTTTCCCCCTCCTTCTCCCCCACCACCCCACACCCCCCCTTTTTCTATTTACAACCCTTCACACCACCTTCCTCGTCCGCCAGATAACTGGTGGGTACCTGTCTGTGTAACTGAGTTTGCAAAATACTCCGTGAAAACCAGAGTGTTTCAGATGATCCCTTGTTTCTCGGTGAACTCTCTACAATGTTTGCTGGACTTTGTGATGTTTTGGATCCTGGTACTTTTATCCAAGCCTGAATACACTTATTGTTATCGTTCATTGTGTTGAGCAGATCAGTGACAATTAATGCTGCTGTCTTTCGTAGATTTATGCAGTAATGAAATATGGTTAAAGAAAAGTGTTAGGAGTGGGAAGTCAAAGACTGAACACCAAAGCCAGAATTGGGGTAGTCCTTCAAGCCTATATTTAATCTTCTGGATCATACAGGTATTAAGATGCAGCCTTTAATTACTTGATCATAGTCTCCTCCAAGTCAGTACTTGGAAAAGGTGACTCTACCTAAAAAGCAGTTGCTCAGTGTTTTGAGTTGCCTTCATTTTCTTTACATGGCTCCCTATGTTATTTTTATGTGAAGGCTTTTAGTCTTCCTTTTCAAAGAACTGCATGAATTTCAACATTGACTTTGCTACAGCATTTATGGTGGTGCCTCAGTAGCCCACGAGTGTTAATTAACCTTTATGTTGTGTGGGATGATGCTTAGATTTAACAGATGAAGAGTGAAGTTAAAAAGAGATTAAGGTCAAAAGCATCTGCTAATCACCCAATTTTCTAATTAAGTAATTGCCCAATTTGAAACTCGGAAGACTTGATTGTCAAAGTGCATAGGTAGGAGGTACCTGTGAGAGCTCAGCACTTTTCCACGCTGATGTCTGCTGTTTCAGGTTAGGCAGAACATGTAGGTTCTTCCTCCCTGCGGCCTTGGGAGCATGGGAAGGATGCTTTCCTGCTCTCTGTGTCCTGTTCTGGCCGCCCTGGAACCCCAGGCAGTGTCTGGCTTTGCCTCTGTCCTGCAAAGCTGGAGACGGTTGAGTTTCTCCATGGGGTGGCTGGGGTGCCATCCGCTCGTGATGTGGGAAGGCGAGCAGTGGCAGAGCCCATGGTGAACAGGAGGACCTCAGAGATTTGGTCCCTCTTCAGCATGAGAGAAGTTGTTTTCTCAGGAGATTGTAACTGGATCAGTTTGGGCTTGGGGGAGGATAGCGGAGAGGAACTCCAGGCACTGAAATTTTTAGCCTACATAGTTTCGTGCTTGGCAAAGTTACTAATTTGTAACTCCTAAATCAGCATTTTATTGTGGAAATGATCATAAATGTTAATAATGCTAACACTTCTAGCACAACATAAAATATTTTCGACAAAGAAGTACTAATATATGTGCACTAAAGTGTTATTTTTAATGCATGTGTAACTTGCAGTAGAGCAGTTCATTGCAGCAATCTCTTTGGTTGCTGTGCGAGCTTCCAAGCATATGTGTTAGATAACAGGAAAAGATGCTCTCTGCCCCTCTCTTTCTCTCGCTGTCACATAAAAATAGGGTGGCATCAGATACTAAAAAGAGCTTGGGGTGACTGGGATTGCTGCTGAACAAGTTATGCTGGGCATCCCAAGCAGGTGCCTGTAGCCACCATGAATCCTGTCTATGATGTGTAGAGCTCGCTCATCTGTTTAACAGAAGCACCATTTTGGAAAGTAAAGGCATGTCCTTGGCCTTTGTTGAAGGCCAAGTGTTGGAGAGTCCTGAGCTTCAGACGGTATCAGGAGCATCAAGAGCTAAGCAATGCTAGGGGAAGAAAAATACTTAAAAACCACAAGGATTTTTAAGTAGTGGGTGGTGAAAATATTGTGAATGGTCTTACTGGTGAGATGCATCTTAACGGAGGTGGAGCTGATACGAAGTATGCAGTTGGGGGAGGATAAACGAGAGAGCCAGCATAATTATCTGCCTCTTTAAGTCATTATATGGATACCAACGTCAAATATGAGAAGTGTGTGTAAGTGTTGGCTTTGTTTTGTTTTTTCAGTCTACCTATCAAAACTAGTATCGGCAAGTATAAAGTCTGACCTGTTTCTTCTTAAAACTTGTGTGCCCAATAAATAATACAGTTACTGGAAACTTAGGCAAGCTGAACACTCATGTTGGTCAAATACAGCATGGGTGGAGTTGTGCCCTGTGAATCTCGTGCTGATATATTTCTAGATTATCTGTATTAAAAATAATACGAGTGTTTACAGCAGCAGATGCATGGTATTATTACAAAAATATTTTTTTCATAACAGCTGTAATTTGTGGTTATTACAAAGTTATTTTTTCAGGATGTTTTTGTATAGTCTTTTAATCTCTTTCCTTCCCTTGCTTTTTCATGTCAGGAAAAAAAAAAAAAAGAAAGCCCATGTGCATAGGTCTGTTTAGCATATACAAGTAGAACTACTACTTATTAGGGATGAAGTGGTAGACGATCTTATGTGTCAGACCAGCCCTTTAAAACGAGATTGCCTGAAAACATGGGTGATGTTCTCTATAATGTAATGGTGAAGTAGTAGGCTCATAGGTAAGAAGTCGCTTCATATAAACCATAAAGCAGTCCACAAACAGTGAAGATCTGTGCAGCGGTTGTATCGCAGAATATTCATGTGCTAGGGTAAAAACTTCTCATGGATCATCTACAGACAAAACACTGCAGTTGTATAATGTGTGTATGTTGTGCTTAATTGAAAAGTCCTAAGGAAACTTTGTCTAGCGTAAGTATATATCTTTGATCTTATTTTAAAATTTAATGCAGTGCTTTAATGATTTAAATTTATAGTTTATGGCCCTTTTGTTTTGTTTGTTTGTGTGTTTTTGTGTGTGTTTTTGATTTTTATTTTTTTTTAATTGAGTTTTGGGGTGTATGATTATCTATACAGATATATACCAGATGGATCTGTTCCAGATGGACCAGTTTACGTTTATTCAAGTCATGCATAAATTCTTAACAGCGTAAATTATATTCCTTTCAGGGTTTTGACTGAGGTTTTTAGGCACAGTCTAGATTTTCAGCCTTGAGTGAGGGTTGGGTTTTTTGTTGTTAGTTTGTTGGGCTTTTTTATGGTCAAGTTCTGTATTCATCAGTTAACATGGTGGATTGCACTGCTATATTTTAAAGTGAATAATAAGCAATCTTTTTACATGGTTTATGATTAAAAATGCAGATTAGCCATTGGGATGATCACTTTTGACATTTAAGGCACTATCCACTAGACGTTGCAGTCTGATTTTTATGGTCTGATTCTGCAGTGGGATCTGTGCAAAAAACCTTAATGCTTACTGTGGACTTGTGTTTAAAGTGGCTTGTGAAAGGCTGGTGGAGAGTAATATTCTTTTTTAATTAACTAGCATGTGGGAAACGAAAATAAAATTGGACTATGAAACATTAAACGATCTAATGAGCTGCACAAGGAAGACAGTTTTCTCAACATGAGGGAAAACTTGGGGACAACTTCCCACTCCACTTCCATGCCACCAGATCTAGCTTCCAGGGACACATCAGAAGTTAATGCAGGGGTGGGGGGTGGGGAAGCTTTTTAAATCTTCTACGTTTGTGTTGTGTGTTTTAATTTCCGTTCTTATGTTCCTTCCATGACTCATGTCCTTTACAAAACTGAGATAATTTGTGTGTGTGCTGGCTTTTGGAGGAGGTGAAGGAGATACTGTGGGCAAAAGTGTAGAGTTTAATTCTCCTTTTTTTTTTTAAGAGAATTTTGTATGAGAGATACGGAACAGAATTACTCATCTTTTATAAGCACCTTTTATAAACTAGTCTTAAGGCAAGTGAGCTGCAGGAAACTGCAGAGAATTTTCTTTCACTTAATATGGTAGGAAAACCAAATTTGTCAGTTATCTCTCTGGAAATGTAAACTTCATCCAGAATCAAATTATTCACTGCTCTTCAGAATAAAATTTGCAAGTTGTACAAATACATACCTTCCTGTGTACATGGACAGATCACAGTCCTAGTGAGAAAGGGTTCTTTTGGGCCAGTTATCTCCTGAAATTGTCAGCCAGATCTTTATACCAGTCTGAGTAATTTCTGTTGCATTTCTGTAATAAAAGACTTGTACCACTCTGGGGAAAACAGAAAACTGTGTGGGAGCCTTGGCAGCCAGGGGTTTAAAAATATCTGTGGTTTCTGTGGCTTTATTGGATAAAATGTAGGATTTTCCACCCTGTGGTTTAAATTTCCATGTGCTGGAGTTTGTAGAATTTGTTTTTCTGAAGTGTTGCTTATGTCTAAAATGAAGCCCTTGCTTATGTTTAGTCGGGGCTGGGAGGAATTGACTCAGAGAATTGATAATGGATGTACTGAAATTGTTGAGGGGCCCAAGAATAGATGGTTCAGTAGTAAGATACTTATTTTTTTTTTTCTTAAATGCAGCCAGTTCAGATTTCTCCTAGGCAGTCAGTGATGAAGGGTGATCCTTTTCCAGTGCTGTTATCCTCACGTGCCTGGTTGGTGACATGTGAGGAGAGGAGCGATACGTGGCTTGGGAGGTTTGTTAACATCACTACGTACTAGACACCCCTTTCGAAGTTCCTGGCTAAAATCTGAGGGTCAGTTTGAGCTGCTGCTTTGTTCAATCTGCTGGGAGTGGTTTGACGCATGTGACAGTGAGGAGTCCCACACCGTGTAATGCATCTATTTAATGCCGTTCGCTGGCTATGAAAAATGAACCCTAATTTTCAGGGTCATTCAGATGTCTCATGAGTACTGAATACAAGCATCCCATACAGCCCTGCTTAGTCCAAAAGGAGGGGAAGAATTAATGTTTAATGGCTAAAATTAAATATCAAACTAGTGAACTATGATAAACTAACAAGACATATTATTTTGAAAGTTACAGTACCGTATGTTTAGATCTAGCATGTTTTTACTATCATTTAAGAACCAATACTCTTATCTTAAACCACTTTTTAACATTGAAGGACCTTAGATCCACATCTGTGTGGATTTATCCTCACTACTACCAGTGAGCACCGCAGATGGTGCTTTTTTCACAACGGATCTTGTTCCCAGTGGCTCTCTTGAAGGCATAGGTCACGGACAGCTTGGGAAACGTGACCAACACATCAGAAATGATGCTATTTGGTTATAATAAAAATAACCGGGTAACTAAAAAGGTCGTTTAAAAATGAATTAAGTGAATGAATCAATAGTCAATTGCACTTACTAATTTCTTGCTATATTCCCTAATCTGGTTTCCCTATTTAAATAAATAAATAAATCTCCCTCTGGTTTAGTAAATTAAGAGTGGTTCATGGAAGGCCTGGGTAGATGTCTGAGACTGCATGAGGGAAAGGCCAGATGTTTAGGAGTGGGAGAAGAGGAAGGGAGGAGATGGACTTCTGCTTCATAAGTGGCTGACTTCGTACTTACATAAGAGCTCTTTCCCCTCTGAAGGGGGAAGGGCGTGCCCTTGAAGGAAGCTTTTTGTTTTAACTTTTTTTGAAGTAGTTATTTAGATTATAATAATGTATTTTTAACAGAAGAAGAAATCTGGAAAAGATTTGAAAACTTCTATGGAAAAAAAAATAGTTATGCATTGTGCAGATTTGTCAAAATGATCTCAAGGATTGCAGTTGTGTTTACTTTCAAAGCATCTTCTTTTAAGCTAATCCCTGGTTGATTTACTTTTCAAGACACTGCCAAGAAGGGCATGTTGGAGTTCAGTTGAATATTTGCTGTCATGGGTGAGGTATTTGGGTTGGGAATCATTCATTTTAATTCTCTTATAGTTGCCAGGGTAATATATGATTGTCATCACTTGAAACAGATGCTGCTTCTGTAGAGTGATAAAGAACAATAAAATGTCTTCCCAGGGTGCTACTGTGTTCTTTGATCAACCAAATTCTTGATTTGCTAGTGATCTTCTTGCTATCCGATTTCTTTCAGTCGCTGTGTCTCATGTGCCCTCTCAGCAATGCAAAGCAGCCGCTGGTGGTTTGAAACCTCTTTTCTCCCATTGTACACACGTAGCCCATTGCTTTGCTTATTTTTGAATCTGCTAAATGGCTTAACCTTTGTTTTCTACTCATGCCCCATTTATACAGCTATGACCTCTGACAAGCTGTTGCGATGAAGTTGAGTTTGAGGGTCCTTTCGCCTCTCCATGCCATCTCTAGGGGTTAAGCCTCAGTAGCATAGGTCACAGAGGTGAACGTTGGCCAACTCCTCTACCGTCTCATTTGATACGTTGAGGAGGTAAAAACATTGCGGCTCACCCTTACAGGGCAGAAAGATTTGCTCTCCTGTTCCCCTTTGAAGCTAGTGGCATAACTATGGCCTTGGGACCTGCAGGAGCCATCTAATGTGTCCCTTTTTTCGGATGCTGGGGTTCAGCAGAAGCAGTCTAGTCAATGTTAGTAGTCGGTGGGAAAAAAGATGTCCATGTCAGGCAGCCAGCACTCTGGTAGAGTACTTGCATCTGTGCTCGTTGGAGAGACTGACCAAGAGTGGAGCCTTTCCTGGTTTGGTAATTACTATTATTTGGACTCCACACAGGGAAGACAGCAATGACTGGCTTCTAAAATGACGATTTGACATAGCTACTTACTCCTTTTACAAAGCTTTTATAATAATCTGTATATTTCTGTGGCCTGGGAATTTATCCATAATTTATCCATTGTAAGACCTTTTAATAGTTCATTTATTGAAGGCTTTGGCGGGCAAAAAAGGAAAAAAATTAAGCTTTCCTTTTTTTTTTCCTCTTTTTTTAAGGAAATGTCAAACTTCTCTCTTCTGTGATTGGACTGCCTCCCCAGTGTAAGACGAGATAAAAAGATAATAATTTTTTGAAAATAATTGTCACTGTTTCTGCAATGTTCATTTTGACTGATCCACTGCATATATTTGAAGGCTAATATTGTAAGGATAGCAAAAGTATGAATTACGTGGTACTGCTTTCAGTCCATTTACTTGCCTAAAGTAAAAACTTCTCTGCATGAATTAATATATGTAAATTTACCTTAGTTCCTTTTGATATGCTGCGTAGGTATGCGTGCTTGTAGGAACTTCTACGAGTTCCTTAAAATAAATGGGGTTTTATGTTTTGAAAATGGGGGTTTTAATAAAAATCTCACACAGTCCTTCCCAACCTGGGGTAGCTGTCACTGGTCTGGATTTGTAAGGTACTATTGAGAGTGCATCGGATATGCTGGGCTGTAGAGTTGTTAAAATAACTTTTCTGCATATAGGAGGTGCAGTTATGGCTGGTGATATTAAAGGTGTTTTGTTCAGAGTTGTTCTGATCTGTTGTTTCTGGATCTCACTCTGGTTACCTGCCTTATTAATTCCCTTGCAGTTCTTTTTATTTGTTAGCCTGAATGAATACGGTATTAACCATGAAGTGATACACTTCGGCTTTTGGTTTAACCAAATAGTGAATTAAACCAATATGCAAAACTGTCTTCTTGTAGGAGTTATCAATGTGATGTTAACTGTTCTTTTCAGTTTAATAATAATTGTGAATACATTTCACTACTAATACTAGTTTGTTTTACTAATTCCTTGTAGGGATTATGTTAGTGTTGCGAAAGTATTATTGTGATTCTTTATTACGGTTTGTTCAATTCTTGCTCCTTCGATAGTGAGTATCATGTTTTAACTGAATGGAAGTTGGCATTAAACTCCTTAATACCTTTTTTAATTCATTGGAGAGGTTTGGCCCAGTGTTTCTCTGGCTTACATTTATTTTTAAAGTGCCCTTATGCAAGTATTTCAATATATATGCTTTTTTTCATGAAAAATAGAGTTTTAAGATTGTGGCTTACGTTACCTTTTTTTCCTTTTGTATGTCTACGTAAGATTAGTGAACTAAAGTTTAGATTGTATATAATCGCAGTAATAATATCCGGCTATTTACCCTTATGTGTAAATTTGCTGTTTGTGTATTTTTCATAGAATATGGACTCATACTGTCTGTCTGTATTATATAGGTAAATTGTGTAAACCTGTATTAGAAGTTCCTTCCTGAGTTTTTTAGTAAGCTTAAATCAGGACGGATAAGGAATTCAGTACCTTGTGATTGAGCAACATATTCTTTTATGGGTCTTTTTTAGTGGTTGGACTGTGATTTGTTGGAACAGCCACATACAAAAATCTGTTATGTGTTATTTTGGCTTGGCAGAAATAATGCAAAGAACTGTCAAAGGCAAAGAGTATGCAGAAGCTGTAATTTCCTTTTTACCACTGAAGAATAGATTTGGCTGGATTATGCCTTCAATGCTAATCTATCTCTGTGTGGCCAAACAGATTTTTGGAACCTTTTCGTAGCGTATTTATTTTCTGTTCACTTCAGGCCAAACGTTACAATGTCATATATTTTTTTGGCACATGCAGGGTGGTGATGTGAAAAAAGTTAGAGAGGAGGAATTGGAGTTAGGAACTCTGATCTAGACCATTCAAATTGAGATTGCCACTTGATGCAGTTGGGTCATGGTTAGCACTGCTTGTATGTTCAACTGTGTTTTTTTGTTTTTTTTTTAACTTTATATCTTGCTTTAAAAGTAAGGATCACATTTAAAATGCTTCAACAGTTCCAAAAGAATAAATTGCGAAATTTGACCACAATTTTATACCTTTTTAGTTAATTCAGTTGGCTATTTAAATAAGCTTAATTTCAGTCTTCCTTCTACTGGTAAGCATGTTTTTCTTTCTGCACTATTTTAACAGAAAACACATTTCCTCTTCTGATTGTAATAGGGCCACACTCCTTAAGCCTTCTGTCTTAGCTAATGATTAGTAATATTTCTGTCTTGAAGCACTAATTTGAATATATTTAATGTATTATCCATTTCTTCTTTGCCTGAACATGTTTGGATGTCTTCAGTATTTCAAAATGATGGGACAGACATACTCAGTGCTGTACATGCTTCTTTCTGTGGCTTTTAGTTTAGAACAAAACAGTTAAATGCCTCTTCCTACTCTGTTTTTCCGCTGTACAGATGACAGCATCTCAGCTGCGAGCACATCTGATGTCCAGGACCGTCTTTCAGCCCTGGAGCTGAGAGTACAGCAACAAGAAGATGAAATCACTGTGCTAAAAGCAGCGCTGGCTGATGTGCTGAGGCGTCTTGCTATCTCTGAAGACCATGTAGCTTCTGTGAGAAAATCAGCACCAAGTAAAGGTAAGGCCATATTTGGTAAATTCTTTCTAGAGTCAGAATGTTATAATTTAAAATGTTCTCCATTGATCACTTCTTTCTTCCCTTTTCTGTCTCATTTGGAAAGCCAGGTATATTTCAAGTTGGAGTGGTTAGGTTTTTTTGAGTGGCTTTATAGTATATAGCTAATAAACATCTGAAATGTGCTTATTAATTTTGCTGTTTGCTGACATTTTTATGTACTTAAGACCCCTGAATATTTACCTTACTTCTTGTTAAAAGGTTCCTGTTTTAATTTAAATGGTGAAATGCTTTACAGATGCGGTCTTTAACCTGCTACTGGGGGTTCTGGGGCTTATGAGCACCTCTGAGTCTCAGCTTTGACTTCACCTAGAAGTTATTCAACTGAAAGGGGTATATTAGAGGCTATATTTCCCCCTGCCCCTAAATAAAAAAACAAAACTAAACAAAAACCCCAAAACACGTTGCCACCAAATAAGGAAGTTTTCTGAATACAGTTAACTTTTGTACATCTACAGAGGTAACCCATCACCAGTAGGTTTCTTGTAAGAAGCGGCCATGTAGCCACTCAGCAATCTCTCTTTTGCTTAGTGGCTAGTAACTTTTACATTGTAACTTTGAAATACGTAGGATTCTTTCAAAGTAAAGAAACTAGATGCTGTTTGCACTAATTTTTGCCTTTTTTTTTTTTATGAATTTTTCCTTTTCTGTTCTGGAGAACTATTTGAATTGAGTTATTTGAATTTACTCCAACTTAAAAATATGTATTCGGAGAGAGCTACGGCTACGTATGTTTGTGGCACATAGTAAGCCTCTGATTAAATAAAAGTTTACGTCATCTTTCAGATAATTCACAATTCTAATTCACCACAAATGCACGTATCCCCATCAAACCACGGAGCGCAGAGTTTTCTGGGCTCAGTCCCTGTATTTCAGCCTTGAAATACACCCATTACGCCAATGCCAGTATAACACTGACCTGACACATCATAGCCTATGTTTGTTCGGGTGGCTGCATTATACAGGCTGAAAATGCAAAAGCTAAAAATGCTGAAAGTTTGAATTATTTTAGATGTGGCAGAGAGATCAAATTCCTTAATGAAGTGTTTTTGCAGTCTCTCTGCCAGATGGAAGGAAGTGATGATGCTTAATTGGCTTGGGCTCTGAATCCTGCCATTCTCTTTCGCTTACTAAATGGTAGACTGTTGTCATCCCTGCTTATAAATGCAGCTTTTATGTACCCGATACGCATCTCTGGTCTCATCAAGATTGAGACTTCCTTCTCTAACTCTGTGAATAGAGCTCTAGCAAGTATTTCAACTAAATCAGTCTTCGCTGTCTGCTGTCCGTTATGACAAAAGCAAAATGTCCAGGTGGAAAACTGGGCAAAATGTGTGCAACGTAGGACCTTATTCATTCCATTTAAATGCAGATGAGCTGGGATATGCGCAAACAGAGCTAAAGACCTTTTGACTTGGAGCTGTCTAATACCCAGCAAACTCCGTGCACAGGCAGGGCAAACTTGCTGTGTTCTGCAAAATGCCTTGGAGCCATCTCCTTACTGGGACTCCGGGGTTCCTGGGGCCATACTGACTTCTCCAGGTGAATTTGTTCAGTGAAAAATAAATTAATTATTTCTTGGGGAGACGGTGGAATATCTAAATAACTTCAGCTTTGTGCTGTTACATTTTTACCAATTAACGACAACAGCATGTAACTGTGAAGAAAGAGATGGGGGCGGGGCAGAGACGTACACATATGAGCTAATACATTGAACTTAAATGAGTTATGACTAATTGGCACTGTATTTAGTTTGTGGTGGATGTGTCCCCATTGTGTTCAGTTACCTAATAGCACCAGGCAACACATTAACTTCACTGTTTATCATGAAATCAGCTGCATATAGATGGTATAAAGATGTCGCAAAAGAAAATGTTCACATACAGTCACTGGAATTTCGTGCAAGTCTAAAATTAGAGTTGAAGAATGAGCTTGAGATTGATTTAAATAATATTGATTTAAATTTAAACATAAATATTTTAATAAATATTTCAAAACAAGTTCGTACATAGCTTTTTGCAGTACCTTAGGTTCTGCTTTTGCTTTCTGTTTTTTAAGTTCATTCAATAGGTAAAAAACTCTTGAAATGTTTTAACAAAGAGAAATGTATTATTTTCGTAAATGAGTAGGATTGGCAGAAGATCTGAATTGTCATACAAAATAATAGTCAAGGAAGTCTTTGTTAATTTTTCTTTGAAGTATCTTACGGGTATGTAACAGGCTCTTACTAGTCAAGTCATGGTTGCTGCAAAAGTAATTGTATTCCTCCAAAAATCTTTTCGGTGTTCGTGATTCTGTCAAGAATCTGGATTTCTGGATTACAACAGTTGCAGTTTCATGGTAAATATGATAGGTAGGTTTCCTTTAAAAAAAAATGCCGAGGCTTTGATTCACAGAAGTATTCATCTCTACAGCAGCCCTTAAATACATGCTGACATAAATAATGAGCAAAGAGAATAGATGCGTATGTGTTTCTGAATACATGGAGAGTGATATGTTTAATGTGAAGCATGGCAACACAATGAGATAAATACTTTTTAAAATAAATTGAACTTACAAGAATCATAGTACTGGAAAAAGCCAACTTGAATCTTTCCATCAAACAAAAGAGTTTTAATCTGAGTGAGACATAGTATCTAGCCTAGTTTGAAGGAGTCTTTCCTACTTGTTGCTGAAATGAGTTTTCTAAATCCCCTCCATTATTTTTTTTCTTGTTGTCACCTCAGCAGTGTCTTTGAAGAGAGGTTTTTCGTAGGCTAAAAGTAAGTGTTGTGAACAGACTGAATTTTGCTAAAAGGGACAAATCCCGATCACTTTTTTACTGATTTTTCTCATTTTGAAGTTGATGGCCCAACTTAGTGCAAAAAGAGATCTCTTCATCTGTATGTTAGTTTGTCTGCATTGCACGTCTGGTGAGCTAATTCTGTTCTTATTTTTCTTATCCCTTTATTTTAGATTGACAGATTGAATCAACCATAGCTGAAGCTAAAATTTTTTGCGTTATCCTTGTCCGTGTTTTTCTCTTTTCCTACGTATCTGTTGCATGCTTGTTTTGAACTTAGTCTGGTGTTCAGTGAAAAAACTCACATGGGCACAGATAAACTTTTATTTCCAGCCCATGGGCTATCAGTCAGGAGGTTGCTACCTACGATTTTGTCTGTCTAGCCCTGTCTCAGAAGCAAGCTACTCTTCATACGGGGATAGGTGATTTGTGAAGTTAAGTTAAAGGGTGAGATTTTTTTTTAGCCACCTTAGTGCCTCCTAGTGAAGCATGAAGTGGAGATACTGTGTGAGGGAAATAACCTCTAGTAGGGATTGCAACAGAATTAGTGCTTGTCTGTTATTGCACAGTGAAAAGCAGACTGGGAGTGTTCACGTGTGGCTTGTTTTCCTCTTCAGTGTTTCTCAATGCAAAGTCATTCAAAATAAAGACGATCTTTCCAAAATAAAGAGGCTACGATAGTACTTCTCCATCTCTGCACACAGCTAAGAATTACTACACAAAGCAGAAATTACAGGTCCGAAGAGAGTGTTGAGGATACTTAGAACTGTGAAAGGACTTGATTAGGGAACGGGTCCCCAGCAGCTACAGGATTTGGGGGGATCGTAGTGTGGGTGTGTTTGGGGGGGGTTGGGGTGGGTTTCCTTTCTTTCTGTCTGTCTGTCTTTTCTTTTTTAATAGATGGCTTGGTAAGAAGAAAGTTCTTTGCTTTTGGCAGCTCTGTGCTCTTGTTGCCACATGTTGCTGTTGATGCATGATTGATGCTGTTAACATTCACAGAAAGTTCCAAAACCAAAGATTACCTGGACGTGGCGGAAAAGGAAAGCATAAAGCAGCCTGGTACTTGCGGCTGCCAGCAAGATAGATTGACTCACAGCTGGTGCCTGGTAAACCTATTAAAATCTTCCAGGGTGTCAAAATGTGTGTAACAGGAGAATTCATCCCTCAGGCTCCGGGTGTGGAGACAAGATTGTGGCACACAATGGCACCACTAAAATATCTCAGACTAATCATATCACTGGGGTGTGAGCTCTTGCCTGAAAAAGTGGCCATCTACCAGAAAGTACATCTGATGTTTCTCTACAGGCAAAGAGTTCATGTCCTTTTTCTGGACTCGGAAGTAATGAGGAGGCTTGTCAGAGGTTAAACCTTGGGAGGAACATTTCCTATTGCTTGGAGAAGAATTGATGTCAAATAACCCATATGCAAATTCAGCTTACAAAGTGAAATTGAAATAGTGGATGGCATCTTCCAGAGAGGGTCTCCCGTGACAGCGCAGGCTGGCAGACCGAGAGGCATTTATTTTACTTAAAGTAGTGATCTTGGGGATCTGCCAAGGCAGCTATGTACTGGAAATGCAGGAGGTGGGGGTTTTTTTAATTTTTTTTTTTTTTTTTCCTTTGTGTGGTGAATTTTTGTAATAGGAACCTGGAGAGTTTTCCTTACTTTCCTGCTCCCTTCTCTGGTGTGAAATAGTGTGCCTCTTCAATGTCTCTTCAGTAGGAAAAATCCTAAGTAGTATCTTGCATCAAATTCCATCTCATTGCTAAAAAGCAGGAAAAGCACTTCAGATGCAATTTTTACCTTATCTCAGCAATGGTTTCATTTCATTTTGGTTTATATTAACAAAAATTGACTTCAGGTGTTCAGCAGGCTTCATTAATGAAAGCATAAGAGGCTCGCATTTGTGGTTTTAGTCTTAACGCACTTTAATGTGCAGGATTGTTTTAATAACCAGGTACACGTGTATGTTGTCTAATCAGTAAATTTTAAAGAAACAGAAAATAGAAGTGTAGATAGTAAAATGCTTATGGTAGATGCAGGATATAGGCTCTTATCCATGTAATTAAGACTAACCTGGCAAGCTTGTGCGTGTGTCATTTTACTCATGGGAATAGTCCAACTGAAGTCTGCAGGCTGTACGCTCACATAACAAATAATGATACTCTTGAGGTCCTAATGGGTTTTCCAGGTATTGGGTTTAGTGCCATCTGTTCTTTCTGCATTAAAATTATTTTTTCTGCATTTCTTCCCCATTTTTTCCCCTATCTTCTCCTCCTCTTTAATCTTTTCTTTTTCTTCTGTTCTTCATGTATTTCCCTTTATTCAAAGAACCTGGATCTAGAGGTTATTAAATTATTAAAATTTATTAATTATTAAAAATAATTTTAATGGACTAAGGTGACTAACCAGCTGAACTAATTTTAAGGAGAGAAAAGTGAAGAAGAAAGTATAGGTTTTTTTAACTTGTGTAACCTTGATAAGCTTGTTCATTGAAGAAGATATTCAGAGCATTGTAGAGGAGTGTTTTTCAGTTGTGGTGATAAGTATCCTTATTCTATTTCCATGTGCTTCTTACAGTTTCGGATATGTTTTGTGCATTTGTGTGCCTTTTTTTTAGGCGGTGTGGGCAAATTCTCCTGAGCAGTACTCTGCTATTCTCCATTATGCTTCTTAAACTAAGAATTGCAATAATGGAAGAGTTAAATGGTGCCACTAACGTTTTCAAATAAGAACTGGCTCGTTGTTTATAACACTTGAGTAGCTCTTTCATCACTGTTTGCCAGAGTATATCAAATTGTTTCAGAATACTGTAGTTAAAATTTTATTTCCTCTGCTTGGATATAGCTCATTTGGCAATTGGTTGAGGAAGTAGATGGTGCCTCTGAGAAAGTATAGCAAAATAATAAGATGGTAGGGAGGGAGGAGGAAGAGGGCTGTTTGGTTTGAATAAGCTATTGTCTGTCCCACACCAAAGAAGTCTTCAGTTTCCCTGGGTAGTAGGTTTTAAAATGTCTGCCCCAAGAGCTAAGCATCAGAGCGGGGGCATGGCTCCCCTAGACTCTTAAGAGCATAACACCTGAAAAACTAGCTTTATGTCTCTAGGAGAACCAGTTACAGTTGGAAATGTATGCGTTGACAGTAGGTCACTAGCTGTAGAAATTTTGTAGGAAATCTCTAAACAAATACTTAATTTTTCTTAACATTGTAGTTAATTTATCTACCTATTGGGAGAGATTCACGTGCATCTCAAGATGTTTATGCATTAGCTATAAATTCTCAAACTGTTGCATATTAACATGCCTCTATTCAGATAGTTCCTTTCCTTTTAATAGGAAATGACAACTAATTTATGTTTAGTAGCTGTTGTCAGTTGAGATTTGTGAAATTAGGCTTAAATTAAAAAAAAAGTATAAAAAGCATCTGAATTTTTTTCAGCTGGCTATAATTGTTGTTAAGAAGAATAAAGTTTGTCAAGACTTAGTTTTGTCTTAAAATTGAATTATTAAACATGATGAAGTATAACCCATAGGTAGTGAACTGAATTATTTTTTCCTGATTTATATTGGTCATTATTTGAGAACTAGTATCTCGCCCTGACCTGTAACATTTGTTCATGTGATAGAAGAGAACATTTTTTCTACTTAAGAAGTCTCAACCAGAATTTGACTCTTGCTACGTAAGTGAAGTGGTTGAATAAAACAAAATGCTGAAGGAATTTTCCCCTACCCTTCATAATACAGTACTCTTTGAAAAGAGTTTTAGTGTTACCAAGCTATTTCTTTGCCAGCGTTTTCCGTGAGCTGAGGGACTCAACATCCTTTGAAACTTTGGAAGTAGAGTAGTGACTACAGTTAGTTGCTTTGGTACAATTCATTGTAACATCTTGAAGTAAGTTTAGGACTTGTCTTAATTTCTAGTTTGTTTTTGATGTCTTTATTTTAGGAAGGAAGTGCAGATAAAATCGCATGTTCTGCTACACTTAGAACTATTTCAGTCTGTTTTTCTGCAGCTCACCTGTGTGGGTTCTCTGGTGACTAATGGTGTGGTTGAACACACACTGTACGCTTCCTTAGTAAGAGTACTAAATTGGGTTTCTGTCCTTCAAGCCATCAGTTTTATTTACACAAAACCCGTAGGCATGTAATATATTTGAAATACAGAAATCTGTGTCAAGTTTTGCTGAAAATGAAGTATTTTAAGGTTATTGAAGGATTTGGATATTATATGCCTTATTGTAAAAAAAATAAACAAACCCAAAAAACCAGGGGGGGCAAGCTTAAAAAATCACAGTATAAGTAAATCCTTTTTTTGTAACATGTAATTTGTTGAGCTTTTTGTTTTAAATCCACTTGAATGAAGTGTCCAGAGAAGTTATTTTAATGTAGCTGCGGCTACTTACTTTAAATTTAAATTACCTGAAGAAGAAAAAGAAGGGTTTGATTTTTTTTTCTTTGGAAGAAAGGCAGTTTACCTGTCAGGATATCAGCAAATTCAAAGATATTAAGCAAATTGTTGTTCCAGTTAACACAAGTAATAACATAATAAAACATATTTTAACATAAAAAACTGTAACTTTTGGGTTTGGGAAAAAGAAGTGAATTGCTAACTGATCCTCAGCTCTAGTACCTTATATGTATGTTTGGAAAGAAAAGATATCATCTTATCACAGGACACACATTTTCAAAACTTACCACAGTCTCTTACAGGTTGGCTTCAGCTTTTCCCCAGTTAGCTAATCAAGGCTGATAAAGAGTTGGAAATAGATTCTTCGTTTATTGTGGTCTGTTTTTTCTAATCCTGCTTATCTTTCATTCACACACTTGTATACTTGACAGATGTTAATGAAATGCTTCTTTTGAACTCAATGGATACTATTCTATGAAAATTATCAGAACAGAGATGAATCCATTATCCATAAAAGACATTTTTTACCACTTTGATCTCTGACAATTTGGCTTTAATCCTGGTCACTATATACTAGCTCTCATTTTACATTCGGTTTATGTCTGGCTTTTGTTCCAAACTAACAGATAAAGCTGAGTGCTATTCAGTCTGAAAAATTTCAGACTGTTTATGCTAGCAGGTGACGTATGACATGATATTGGCAGAGGTGTGCAATCCGAGTGCTGGAAGAACTCAATTGTTTTAGTCTATTGATCTGGAATTTGTGTTCTCCTGTGCCACTTTTTTATTTCCCAGGTCTCTGAAGCAAAGTTGCTTCATAGACTGCTATGAAGGGCTGTCTCTGCAGTGAACAAGGTTATAGCATTGTTAATTTTTAACATCTTTTGACTGTAGAGTTGCCCTGGTTAAAAGTCATGAAGAGAGCTGTGTGGTTTGGGACCGGTGTGTCGGCTTCCCTGGGCTTCTGACCCGGCTGGGAAGATCCTGGTTATGTGTCTCTGACCCTGTGGGTAGCCAGGCTTCACTGCTCCGCTGCCTGGGATGCACACAGGGCTTAAACTTGCCCTTCCTACTCACGGCTTAAAATTTAAATGGATTTTCTTTACATATAATTGCAGATGATTACTTGAATTTTTATTTTTATTTCCCTTTAAAAATAGACATTCTAAAGGTCACTTTTGAATATCTAGTTAAAATGGAATACATAGAGAGTCTGGAAGGGGGCTTGTTTCTTAGGGGTGTTGAGGTTTTTATTTGGTTTGGTGGTTCATTGTTTTTGTTGTTTTTTACATTTTATTGCACATTGAGTGTGGCACATTGAACTGTAATGGACCAAGATTTTCTTCTGGAGTGTAAGAAAGCCGATACATTTTTGACACTTGGAAAAAAATCTGTCAATGCAGTTTTTCCCTAGATACTTATGTTTCGGTCTGTGTCCAAATGTTTTGGTCACTTTTTCAAGAAATGAATGATTCAAGAGATCTGGGTTATGTGTAATTGTTGGTCATTTTATAAAATTTGTTTTTACTTTGATTCAAAAATCTTCATCTCAAACTTAATTTTGTATGCCACTTGTTGAAATTAGAAAGTACTCTGCAGATCTACCATCAACATCCACTTTACTGACAAACAAATAACCCAAAAACTGCCCTACGGATCCTTTTTTTTTATTATTATTGCATTCATCATTGCATGGAGCAGAGCACATTCCTGTCATGAATATACATTGATGTACAGTTTTATTTGTAATCAGTTTTGTCCTTGGACGTAAGCAGGAACTAACAGTTTTCATACCTGGTAGGGGGAATTATTCTAGATGTTGTCAGTGAATAAAATAGCAATGTGCTTCTTGCTTGAGAAAACTGAGCGATTTGTTCCCCATCTTATTAAGTTACTGTACCCTGTCTGTAGCACTGTTGTTCTTTACACTTGGCACTGAATGCTTTCCCTGCTGTACTGAGAATTACCACTACTATGTCTCCTGCTTCACGTTTCTGGAAAGCCGTGCTAGTGCTGGTTGGAGAGGCATTGATCTATTGCAATGAGCAGACGGAGATGTTAAGGTCATATGCAGTTCAAGAGTGAATCACAGGCCTTGATATTGTGCATCTCCACAAAGACAATGATTTACTTTCTCACTGAACATAAAAGAAGCTAATTTATAGGCTTCTAATATTAAAAGTGCTTTTTAAGCTCATGCGCTTTTGTTCCTGCATCTAAGTTACACAGGGGGGTAAAAATCTCGTGAGCTTTAGAGGTTTTGTACAGTATATTAACTTTTAAAATAAAACCTGTATTCCAAGTGCGTATGTTGCAAATAAAATGGTCTCTTAAGAAGTACCGGTTGGAAGGAATCATGCTAAGTTGATTTATGCAGCGTTTAGGAAGAGCAACGACCTTTGCAGTGGTTCTGTATTTAAGTGTGTCTTTACTTTCTTCAGATTTTCTTTATTCTCATTTCTGGCTGGGATATTCTGCATGCTCCTTTTGGCTTTCCTGGTCTGAATTTCAGATATGGTCACATGCTGCTTGGTGCGTTTAAAGCAGTATATGGTTAGCGCAGGTCAGCCCATTTCTGCCTTCATCCCAACAGTTCTGAAATCTAATATTCCCCTGATGGATATCTCTCATATGTAAAGTGCTTGTTTAAAATAAGAATTAATTTGTCTCTCAGCCTGCCTGATAGAGCTGCGATGTGACAAATGGACCAAATGCTGGTATTGCTCAAATGATGCATCTGTGGGAGTTTGCCCTCAGTGCGCAGAGCAGTCGATTCTCCCCGACTGCTTTTTTACTCCTCACTTGTATCTTCAATGTGTGGTCTCATGTCTTATCTATCTCACACTATTCCAAGCCCGCCACAAACACAGACCTGTTATTTTCCTGGCAATCGTGTCCTTCGTGCTTGTTGCTACAGTCGGAGTGGCTGGACATCACAATCCCATGAGATGCAGTAACAACTTGCTGTTTGTGAAATGGAAATGTGGCACGGAGATGGGGTCAAAAGTGACTGCTGATTTTTGGATGCTTAATGTGAGATTAGCCTAGGGATTTTTTCAGGGCATGTAATGCTTCAGAGGAGAAAAGCAAAAGTTTAGCACCCGGGGGGGAGGAGAGGGCAAAACTCTTTTCTGACTAAGACCTTAGAAATAAGACAGGCATGCAAAAAAGGAGAGACACGCAATTAGTGGGAAAGGGTGAAATGTCAGGTTTGAGTAAAATGCCTTGTATTTCACTGATGGTCTGTGGCAGAGGCAGGTCTGGGAGCCGATTGCTAGGCTAGTGTTCAGCTCTTTAAATAGAAGCGCCTTCGCTCCCCCGTCTTCCTTGCAGTCCCCTCCCACATTCACTGCATAGTTTCAAACTTCTGTAGTGAGTGAAGTGGGCATCTGACAGACAACAGCTTTCCTCACATACACAGTTTTGATTCATCCCCAGAGGGAGTCTGTAATGTTCACTGGATGTGGCGCTGTTCTATGGAGTAAACTATATCAGAAGCTTAATAACTATACCATAGTGCATCTACTCAAAGGTCAATACCTTTTTAAGATGGAAGGGGCAGCTGAAAACAAGCTGAAAAACTTGATCTTTGAATCCTTAGAATCACAACCTGTAAATAACTTAATAATTCTTTCAGTAGAGAGGGCTTCTGTCTGCAGCTTCTTTGAACTTTAGTAAAAACCAAACAAATTGAAAGCAACAAAGCTCATGTGATATTATCTGACCTGTGATGGTTTTGAGCAACAGAGTTGAAATAATCAGATCTGCTCTGCCACAGCTGTTGGAGCTACCAGCTTCCCAAGGCTAGCCGTAATCTGTAATTCTCCCTGTGGATCACAACTGGAAAGAGATGTGGCATGTCGCTGAATAAAAGTGTTTGCTGGCAGCATGGCAGTAGAGAAGCTGACCCCTGTGAGAGCATATTCTTGCCTTAGTGTCCCAGGTCTCCTGTCTCCAGCTGCCCAGGTTAAAGCTTTCATGAATGTATGTGACTGGATATAGGCTAGATGGTTGTCTTGAATGCTGGGGCTGCTGCCATGTGATACCAGGTCCACATCTGAGAGCTTTTGGTTTTTCAGATGGATCTTTGGATACAGCTGTAAAACCTTGTGTTCTTCAATATTTTTTTTTTCTAGGTCAGCCAAGCCTCCGAGAAGCTATCTCAATGTCCTGTATAACTAACGGGAGTACAGGAAGCAGGAAAACAAGCCACAGTTCCTCTGTTTCTGTTGCCAGAAAAGAAACTCTCTCTTCTGCTGCAAAAAGGTACCTACTTGTAATTAAAATTGAAATTATATTTTTTTGAAAAAAATACCAAACAGAGCAAGAGTTTGATTTTAGCCTCTGCATGACCCTCAGCAGAGGTTCCTGAAGTCTAGTAAGGCACAAATAAACTTTGGAGATGTACCATGTTGTTGGGCTGCTTACAGCAGGGTTCTGAAAAGAATTCATAAATGGAGAGTATTTCTAGAGTGTATAGTGTCCAAAATACATTCTCACTAAGGGACAGAAGGGGCAAATGTATTTCCAATACAAACAGAAAATTTTTCCTTCTGGTATTCATCTGCATTTTTATTTTTTTTTCAAGGAAATTAACGGACAAAGCTGACTCCATTGTCTGGAGTGTAAATAGTAGGCAACAGCAAAATAGCTATGAAACAATAGTGAATTGTGTAAGATAAAAGTTTACATTTTTGTGTAGAAGATCTTAACCCAAAATACGGCTATTTAGTCTTTATGAAGAATATCTGTATCAGATCTCAAATGTGTAGAAATAACACTGCTTGAGTATTTGTAAGTAAAATGAGCTATGCACCAAACAATAGGTTTTTTTCCTCCATGTAATGGTTTCAGCTGCATACAGTAAACAAAGTGTTTGTATAACTACTTTCTTCTGTGGGTCTGTTAGATAGTGATTACGTGACTTCTTTAATTAATAGGTTTTGCACCTATTCCTATTTGTTGGGAAGAACAGGCTGCCGGATACAGCCACAGGACAGAGAATACTCTAATGTGTAACTGTGGTAAATTATGTGAACAAATTCTTGCGCTCTGTAGAGTACTCTGGTAACTCCAGTGGCTGGTTTATCTTCTAGTGGGGATGTAAATACTGTGCTATACAACAAGACAGGGAAATTACATACTTCAGGGAATAAAAGTGCTGTATACAAATGTAAACTGTATAAGAATAAACCAGAAAAAGCTTTAGTGTCCTTTGGAATTTGGAAAGGAAGGGCCCTGCTCTTTGCTCATCTCCATTGTGTAGCATCACATACCTTTATTTTTACTGAATCCTTATGTTTACTTTTCAACAATAAATCAGAAAGTGATCACCATATGTCTCTATCTGCTAGTGTGACAGGCACTGGGACAAAAGACATTCCTGCAGGAAGGTATTTCTTAGTTAGCACTTTTCCATTAATCTTACCCCTGTGGCTCTTGGCACTTTGATAGGAGCCAGTCTGGTTCCCGTGGTGTTCAGCTTGCATTTGTGCTGAATCACCTTCTTGATTCATTGACTGCTCAACATTTGACTACAGAAGAAGAGCAGAGTGGAGTGGTCGGCATCCCTTTCATCTGAGTTAAGGTCTTTAAAAGGAGACCAGGATAGGCCAAAAGAGGAAAGCCTTAATATGCAGAGGTCAGCTCTCCCCAGACACTCGGATAACTGTCCAGGGGAGGTTTTGGTGCTTCCAATGCATCTGAAGACATGTGACTCCCTTCTTCAAAGCTTGTTTTAGGAAGGCTTAACTCCCCTCTTTAGTTACCTTTTCAGCAGTTCCTTTCACTCTCCTGTCTTCATACGTTCTTCCATTAAATTTGTTTGGTATTTGGAAGAAAATGACTTGCCCTTTTGTAAAATTTACCAGCTCAAGAAAGGTGAAAGAAAATGTCAAATCTGAGGCTTTTGTGGTTGTGTTTTTTTAACAACAGCAAAACTGTTCAGTACCAAATAGCGTTCCTACTAGGAAACATAAGTGAATGTCAGTAGTAGTCCCATTTCCTTAAAGCTAGGGTAAATGTGTCTATTTCTAACATTCTTGACACAGTTGAAAAGGAGGAAGGCCAAAGGGGAATATCAGCTGGTCATGGGATGCTTCACCCCAATTTGTCCAGGCTTTTCTTCAGGCTGGAGGTTGAACTGGTGCAGCAGGTGGACGTGGTCATCTGTTGATGTAGAATTACACTTTGGTTACCAAACAGCCCCCATAAACCTGCCTATAGCTTTTCATGTTCTAAATATATGTAGCCATACATCTAGTCACAAATAACAGAAGGCCTACTTGTGTCCCAACTGTTACCGTTGTTGAAGTTTAGTGTCTGTATTTTGTGCAGTCTTAATATTGTACCTTTCTGGGCCTCTGGCCGTTCTAGACCTGCCATCTCTGATAATTTCTTCTGTTTCCTTTCCTGGACTGTTTAATCCTTGTTCTACCAACTTGAACACTGAGATCACGGAGGTGATCTGATGACTCAGTAGCTGCACAGCAGCAGCACATCTCATTTCAACAAAGGTATGCTAAAATACCAGCTGTCGCGAAAACCAGAGCCCAGGAATGTACTGCGAACAACAGGTAGATGATGTCCCATTGACAGAGATGAAGTCACGTGCAAGCTGGGAAAATTTCAGCCCTGTAGTCTGGAACTGACTTGTGATAGAGATGTTGAAACACTTTAGAACAAAAAAACATGCTGCATACCTTGTATTATCACTAGAGTTGGAAACAGGTTTGTACTTCAAGCTGCAGATGACTGTTACAAAGACCTGCTTGATCATTTTCCTTAGGAATAAACATTCTTCTGAAAGGGGCTTCTGGTAAGAATAGTCTTCATGTTTCAGAATGAGCACCATCCACAGTAGCTGCCAATGTGTTGTGGTCCAAAGGATGAAACATTGTGTTAAGTGACATTAGAGAATCTGCAAAATTAGGACAGATAGTAATAGATCTCAGCTACTCACATGTAGACTGAAGAAATGCCTCATCGAGTTGGGATTTGGAAAGAATTTTTGGATGCATTAAATGACTGCTTCCCAGAACAACTAGTCTTTAGAAACCCACAAGAAAAGGTGCTGTTCTTGATTTGGTTTCAGTTGTTGCACAAGACCAAGTTAAAGAGGCATTAGAGGGAGAGCCGCTGTGTAATAGCAGCCATAATACAATTAAGCTGAAGATTTTAGCAGGAGAGAGCAAACCAGATAAATTCAGCCCAAAGATATTAAATACCAAGACTGCCACATATCTACATAATTTACTTTCATTAAAAAAAAAAAGCCCACTTGCAACCTGGTGGTAGATAAAAGCACTGTGTTGGAACCCAAGCTATACCTTGTGCTGCAACTCAGAGAAACCAAAGTGGTCCAGTGACTCTCATGGCCCAACAGAGAAGTTGAGGAGTGAACCTAATGGCAAAGGTGTGAACCGGATAGTCCACAGCTGACAAGCTTGGTGAAGCCATTGAAGAGATTCCCACACTGAACCTGTGGTTTCTGGGAGATGGATCAGATGAGCTAAATGGGTTTGGGTAAGAACACGGAAAATATGAGACCAAATTGGTAAGTTAGATGGTATGGTGCTGTCAGCAGGTGGCATTCACCTGAGCGTGCTGGAGGAACACGGAGGTGACTTACGGGATTGCTGGTTTGTCATTGTAAACAGGATATTACAAAAAGTATGGGGAAAGGGACTGCAGGTAATGACCTCGCTTATGAGCTCTTTTATGCCACCATCAGAGACCGAACATGGTGCCAGGTGAGCCATTGTTCTGGCCAAGTAGGACCATTCTTTGTAGACTTGCAAGCTGGGGTTATGGAAGTCATTACGTCTGTGTATTCTCTCTCTTCTCCTGTGTCTCTCATTTCTTTTACTATTACTAGACTGTATTTTGAAATCCTCAAGCAGAGGGAAAGGGAAAATTGGAAGCATGTCTTCCTGAAAGATTTCTTTTAAAAAACAAAAACAAAAACTTTTTTTTTAAAAGAAAACTTTAAAAAAAAAAAAAAGAGGTCTGTCCTAGTAGATGGAATTTGTTGTGAGAAATCCTGCATTTATGGGAGAATGAATGTGGAGGTCTGTGAGTGTACCTGTCGGAGTAAGAAGAGAGACACTCTTGTTTTCTTTAGTGACAAGAGATTCCAAGAATTTATTTCACTATACTGCATTTCTTGCCACAAATTGTGAAAAGATTAAGATTGTGTAGTGTGCTTTTGCATCCAGCAATGCAAGCTAAGTCTTCTGATTAAAAAATATTAATAATAATTTTTATGCTTCTAGTTAATTAAGGACTTCTGGCTATAAATTAACCAAAACCCCACAGTTCTTCAATCTTTATTCTCTATGATTACATATATGTCCTCAAGAAATGTGAAAGCTTTTCCTGCTTTGTTTTCATCTGTTTTTCTGAAAAGAGAATGTAACTTTGATGGATTATATTGACATTTTTAACTAGTTAATACGGTTTACAGAAGAAATCCTGAGTGATCCTTATAAATGTATTTTGGGTTTTATATTATTTTTCATGTTTTGACCTGTTCTTCAGTGCTTCTTTGGAAGCATTTAGAAAAGTTGAACTGATATAAGCATTGAGGGCTTTGTCCCAGTGGTAGATGATGTACTTTAATTGAAATAACAAATGAAACAAGAAGAGGGTCCTATGAATGTTATATTAAAATTGGGGGCCCATTTTTATTCATTTATTTTGAATATTGTTTTACAGCTTTTCATTATTTTATGGGGAAAGTTAAATGGAAACACAAATAATTAAGATTATACAAGGGTTTGAGGGGGGAGTTGGTGTGAGGGAATAGAAATCTGGATTCTCCCCTTCAGAAACATACTATTTCTTTTTTACTTTGCAGGTTACTTTGAACTTAAGAGAAAAATATTTCTTTTTTGTTTTTAGCTGGTGTTTGTATCTTGCTTTGCTCACTGAGAAATTTATCTTGGTAGATTTTTTTTTTTTTTTAAATGAATAGGCCATGTACTACAGAATAATCTTCTCTTTCAGGTCCTGCTATTATTTGTGTGATTGAGTATATTGCAAAGCATGCTGTTTTATAAAGAACCTTTTAATTAATCTTTCTGTTTACTTACTGGACCTCTGGTTAGATTGTTAATGGTGTGTATTTAAAGCTGTTTCAAATGTTAACTTAATAAATACAGCACTATGAAAATAAAGATGTATTCTTAGCTGTTGTTTACTGAAGGCCTTAAAGAAGTGGCAAGACGGTCTGATGTTAGTCAACTACAGATCAAAACAGCAATGAGTTTTCAGGGATGATTTCGTTTGAACTCTGGTGCAGCCAGGGAGAGCCAAGGGACCAGCAACAGCATTTCACTCTTTCGGTGACAGCGCAAAGATAAGTGGTACTATGCACGTCCAGAAATACAGAGAGAGAGAGGGAAATACAGAGAGAGAGGCAGAGTTTCATGGCAGGCTTAAGCACATTGGAGATAGCGCAAGTCACACTCCTGCCTTTTGCTTGCACTGAGCCTTAGCTGGCAGCATGGTAAGGTAGTCAGTGGACTGAACCAGAGGATGATTTTTTTTTTTTTCTGGGAGACGGCAGACTTGTGGTTCATCAATTTGTGTCAGCTTTGAATGCTGTAGAAGCACCCACAAATGAAGGATATGCTCAAATTTAAGTTGTATTCATTTTAAAATCAGAGTAAACTTAGTACTACTACACAATAAAAATAAGTAAATAAACTTCCATGCCTTCCTCACCATTTTTATTTTTGGAGCTTGTGAATAAATCTTATTTTAGCAAAATGCTAACCTGAAGAAAGTGAGTAAATAATCAAAGCGTTTTTTCAGTGATTAGATATAGTAAGTTGTTACATGCTTCTCCCATCTTGTCACAGAGGGCATTTTCTCCCACCTTTTTAATTTATTTGCTTGTTCTCTTTTTTTTCCCCCCTATGTTATACTTTATTTTACAGTGGTACAGAAAAAAAGAAGGAAAAACCTCCAGGACAGAAAGAAAAAAAAGAGGAATCTCATTCTAATGATCAAAGTCCACAAACTCAAGCATCACCTTCTCCCCAGCCCTCCTCACAGACTCTCCAAACACACAGGCAAACTCAAGAAAGCAAGAGTTCTGCTCCAGCTAAAAGGTTTTCACAGTACCACAGTACAGAACTAGAAAATTATTGTAACGATATTGAGTTCGTATTTGACAACAAGTCATGTGAAATAGTTCCAATCTCATGATCAAGTTAATAAATGTTTGATGGTTTTTGTGCTAGAGAAGATGCATTCAACATGCATTGCAACAGAGCAAATATGTAGAAGTGCAGTTTTTCTTTGAGTAAATTTTTAAGATTGCAAAGTTTTTTTTGTTCTCTGTGATTGAAATCCTAATATGGTGGATTACCTCTCATCAGTCATTATTCAAAAATGTTTAATGACAGCTCTGACTTCATCCTTCTCAAAATACACTTCATCGGTTTTGCCTGGCATAGCTGGATTGTGGAGTGTATTTTGCACATGGTCATTTGCTACATCTCGTAACAGTATTTTTTAAATACTAGTATCCTTGCAACTCTTCTTTCATGAGTGTTTCTTCTCATATTATTCTATAGAGTGACTGCAGTTTGGATTTTTTTTGCAGCTCTTCTCTTTTCAATTCCTGCTAGGTTGCAGGGTGGTTCACTTCACTGTGATTCTTTACATGAGTGAAGTTCTGGTTTTACACCCAAATCATAGAACTGCTTGACTTGAGTGAATGTAGAAGTTTATTTAGGATTGCCTCTAACTTCCCCCTCATTTTAGTGGGACTAATTTTTTTTTTTAATGGCTTTCTGAAGTCAAGGAAATGGATATTAAGATTTGGGTGATTATTTCTGAGTTTCAAAACTATGCAGATCACTCAGTGTGGTTTCTTTTTCTTTTTCCTTTTTTTTTTGGGTTCATTGTAACCTTATTGTTTTTGGAAGGTGTGAGATCTTTTTCTGTTTGGTATTTAGGAGACTGAAACAAGGTCTTAAATAAATGAAATTTATTCTTCTGAAATTTCCTGTAATTCACAAGATTATGTTGTCTTGCATTGCTTGAATTCACAGCTCTAATAAATATTTAAACTTTCACTTGACTGATGCATGTTATAACACTCCATAAAGGTTCTGTCTCCATGTCTTGCACAAACTCTGAAGTTGTCTGAAGCTGAACTTGCGGCCTGTTGTTCTCCTGCCTGGTATCTCACTATAAAGATGTTTGTCTGGAGTCTTGCTTACTAATCTTTTGCAGTGTGGGGAAAAAAAATAAATGCCTTTTTAGTCATCTAATGGTTTAACTTGATTTGATTAACTTGTTTGTCGCAGGACCTTTCAGCCTCTCGGGGTGCTGTGGAAGGAGCTTGCCATTTCTAAGGTTGCAGTTCAGGACTTACTCCTGCAAAAAGCATTTCTGACGGGATGAAGTATAATAACTGTTAGCAGGACATATGCAGACTCTAAATCAGCTGGCTGAAGAATAATTTGAGCTAAATCACTTTTGAACATGTTTTCCATCATTAAGATGTGTGTGAAACTAATGAACTAGTGACTGCAAAACTTACGGGTTCCCATTACTGTAAATTGGCTACAGTAAGATTGCTGAAAAATTATACCAGAATTCATGGATTTAGTTGTCTGTAGTATTGGGCCAAACCTAACTTGCCTTATTAATGCAAGAAGTTTGCAGACGTTTGTTACAAAAAGATTAAAGCCATTAATGTGGTTTAGAATGTGCTATCTGCAAATTAGCCGTATGAAACTGTAATCTAATAGAACTGTTCTGCCTCAGAAATCAGTGTGTTAAAGCTGATGAACAGTTAATCAGGGAAAAATTTCTATTTTTCTTTGTTACCTTCTTAAGTGATTTTTCTTTTAATAATTTATTCTTGAAGGCTAATATACTGTAGCCTCATTTTTTTCCACTAGTGTAATTCGTCAGCAATATAGTAATGAAGAATAGAGTTACATTGTTGAAGTCTTATGTAAGAACATTTCGAAATGGAAAGGAATGGATAAAACATTTGGCAACTGTCTTGCTCAATTGTTTTCATTCATCCAGTTAGAACTTTTTGACCTACCTTTTTTTTCCCTGTTTCGTGCTTCAGCTTGAAGGAAGACCTAGCTCTGCTTTTGTCTCCTGCTGCTTGATCTGTCCGTTGCATACCAATTCCAGTTATTGTTCTCTTATTATCTTGTCATTTTAAAATATATTTTTGTTTCTTCTAGCATAAAGAAATCCTTGACTGCTGAAAAACCTCACAGTGCTTGGGAAAGTTCAGATGAAAGTCGTAACAAGCTGCTGAGAGTAGCATCAACATCTAAATTAATATCAAAAGTGGCAAAGAATGCAGACAAGTATGTATCAGTTTGGTACATAAAAGTGGGTGAACTTTAGAGTCAAAATATTATGAAATTGTGTAATGTTAGTGAACTTATTTATGTATATGCTAAGACCATTTGCATCTTTGGTTTTACCAGGAGTAATTACTTGCATAACCTGCCAATGTGGCGCTCCAGGTGCCTGTGAAATCTTAAAATTATTATAAAATGTGAATGCGGCATTTGAGTATAAATATATTTTAATGTTGCCCATTTGCGTTAGCGGAATTATGCACTATGAATTAAGATTTATGGCTTAATGCTGCTGTTGTGAAGCTTCCAACTAGTTTTTTCCTAACTAAAACTGATTTGAAAATGCAAGTGTATCTCCTTGAAGTTAATTTACTGGATTTGACGTAGTTTGTGTGTGTCTAAAGTAGTCTGTAATAGTAGGAATATATTTTTATGATTTCAGGTAGGTCTCTCAAATTAACTGTTTAACAGGTTCCTGAGTTTGGTTTTTGCTGTAACTCCACATTGTTGACCCCTATTGTGACCCACTTCTCGTCCTCAGTACTCTTTGCCAATTGGGCTTCCCACTTCGTATTCACACACTTAGTTTCTTTTTTTGACTTTGTTGAAATTTTGCTGGATTTCTCAAAATTGTTGTGTTGACTTTTTGACTGACCCCTCTCATATCTGCTGAGATTCCCTCAGCGTGCTGGCAGCTTCTCCCAGCTTGATGTCGTCTGCAGATTTCAAACATCTGCTCATTAATCTTCATTCAAGTAGCCATTAGCTGGTCCAAGGCAGAACTACCTGAAAACCCCTCCCACTATGACAAATAAAACTCTTCAGACCTTTCAGAGTAATTTCCAGTCTTTTTATGATTGTGTCTGTAGTGCTCTCCTTAGCTTGCCTGTAAGACTGTCAAATACATACTTAGAGTCAAGAGCAGTGCAAGTGCATTCCTTCTTTCCTAGGAATGGGAAGAACAAAAACCTCTTAAATTAATCTTGGGTGTGGATATCGGCACATTTACTAAAAGCTTTATGCTTAGCCTGAGGAGTTCTGCAGAGCAGTGAAGTGCTGTGTGTGAGGGATTATGGGTTACATATTTTGCAAGTATTTATTTTCCTTTTATAATTGGTTTTCACTGTTGGAATTTAAAGGCCCTTTGGCAATTTAGATTATAGCAGGGTACTGCTAGATAGTATTTTGGAATGAAAAAACCTTCTGTCTTGATTTCTGCTTATCAAGTTTCTTTTCTCGGTTTTTGTTATGCTACTAAAATATCTTCCACAATGTGGTATATACTTCAAATCTGCTAATAATAAAATTAAATTTTACTTTACTTTTATTGACATTTTGTATATTGGTTCAGGCACGGTCAATATAGAGGTATCTTGTTTCATTTTCCTGTGACTCTGCTTATTTTCTGAAAGACTTTAAATGCTGCCCTTCTACAGTCTCTAATGTAGAAAAAAAATCAGGTACCTAACAAAAGAGCGGACAAGGAAAGATTAGTATTAATTATTGTTAGGGAAGGTTGTCTGTTCATAATTTGAAGCTGTTATATCTTAAAGTATCTGGCAAAAAACAAAGCTTCAAACATTATCAACTGTAGACCATCATCTGACTGAAGACTGGGTGGTGTACTGTTTGTGTACCTTGTTCTTACGCTCAGATTTATAATAAAAGCACTATCCGCATTCAAGAGCACACATCCTGTGTACCCAATTTCTAAAAGAATTGGTTGGTATTGTGCAAAGGCATATTGTTATATTGCATTTATCATTCCCAATTAAGAAACGTTGGCCTAATCTGCCTGGAGTTACCCGAGTCTTGTGCAAGGGAGTAGAATTCAGCCCTTAATGTGGGCCCCGGGACAAAAATGTCTTACATATGCTTTGTGCTACCAGCCCAGGATATGAACTTTGTTTAGTAAGCTCAGTCTTTAAGCCAGCACTGGGCTGTAAATCAGTCTGATAAAGGCATAGGAAGTAAGAGGGTTCCCACGGCAGCCCATCATTCAGTGTTTTGCAGGCAAGACTGGGAATCCAGTTTTAACGTTTCATTTGGCAGCATGGTGAAGGGTGATCCTACCAATAGCCAGAGATGACTTTCCTCATGCATATGCTTGACCCTTTGTCACTGTTACAAAAATTTGACCTCCATCCAGCTAAAAATACTGGATGCCACTCATACCTTCCTGCTGAATTTCAAATGAATTCAAGAGGGTTTTTTATGCAATACATTCTCCTGTCGAGGAGTGTTATTCTGGTAAGAAGTAGCTCGGCTGCTGGAAATTAGTATTTCTTCCCTCTTCACAAAAAAGTTTTTTTGTGAGTAGTTTGTTCCTGGTCTGGACAAGAGAGGTGGCTCAACTGCACTCCTTCAAAGACTTTGTGTTGTACATCCAGTAATGCTGCATGGATCCGGTTTAAATGAAACTGCAACTTACATACATTTAATCCATGTGTCCAACAGGGCTAATTCCTAGAAAAATTTGTGTTGTGTGCTGACAGCTTATTTTGACAGGTGTTAAATGCTTTGCATGCAGGCCTGAGGGTGTTTGGCAGCTTAAAACGTTTGGTTATTACAAGTTCGCTCTCTCAAAATGGAATTTTCCATGCACAAGGAATATGCCCCCCATAACTTATTTTTGAAAGCTTTTTGTATTTTGTTGTTATCACAGTAGTTCTTAGGAACCCGTGCCAAGACTTGAAGTTACTCGAAAGATACGGTGAACTGCATAAAATAATACATGGGTAAAAATGCACTACGATGACCGAGTTCAGTTATTTAGCATCCTATACTACAGTTATACTGTATACAGAATGTGATGCGATTGTCAAATGCAATAAAATGCAAGAACTAGATGGTATTGGCTTGATAAGCATTTCACATATTATTAACAATATTATTTTGAATTTTTCCCCAGGCACAAAGATGTCATCATCAGCCAAGGTAAATAAAAACATTTATTTTTAAATACTGGATGAAGTTGAAAAGATTTGCTTTTGACGGAATTGTATTTCCTGTAAATAAATACATTGGGACGTATCCTTATGAAACAGGGATATAGAGCTAAAACAGCATTAATAATTACTCCAAGAATTCATCTGGCTAAATGTTACTCAAAACTGGTATAAGTATCTTTGAAATTATGGAGAAATGCCTCATCAAATTGGATCTTTAGGAAAGACAGAAATTTTTGGTGGGTGGTGGGAGGATTCATTTTAATTTTGTGAAACAAAAAACCTTTTTAGATTCCACCCCCCCACCCCCCCACCCCCACCCCGGGTATATGTGCATAAATAGACATTAGGAAAACAAAAAACTAAAGTTTTGACCTATGTGCCAGTCTTCATCCAAGCAGGTGTGAGTGAGACTTTAGAAGTAGTTTTAAGATATTTTATTTCTGTCCCATAACCAGCAAAAATGTCAACTCGTGAAAAAAACAGCCAAGGTAAGAATTAAGCTATGCCCTTTGGTCGCTTTCTAATTTGGCGCTCTCACGAATCTTTTATTTGGCTTTTCACCATCAAAGACCATCAGTGCATGATCTCTTAAAAACTTTGAGTATTTAAATAAATATTTCAACTTTCTTATTATGGAAATATATATGAATATGCACATTGCAGGTTTTGTGGGGATTATTTGGGGGTAATCTAAAATAAAATACTACACGCATAATTTCCTCAGAGAGGAATGTGTGTTCAAATAAGGTTCTAGAAGTCTTGTGTTGTTGCCCAAGATACCAGAATATTAAGAACTGCCAACTAAAAGATTTGTTTTATCTCAGCTTTCTGTCTTGCAAATATTACAACATACACACGCTGACTGGACAAGAACAGAGACTGAAGGTTTTAGTATAGTCTCCTAAAATGAAAAATTAGTCTCTTCTAAAGTGTATGTCTTTGCACCGATAAATGTTGCATTCTGTGGCTACCTGCTACTGTTGGCTTCTTCAGACAGGAAAAGGAGCTGTCTATCTGAACGTGGTGGGACAAGACAACAAAAGAAATCAACTTCTTGTGTCGCAAAACTACTCTGCTTTGATGTCCTGCAAACTGTACTGAAGCATGCAGTTTCAAAACTAAAGCATGTAACCCAAGTGCATGCTGTACACAGCATATATCTATGTACAGAGGTTCTGTCTCATGCTTTTTTGGTGCTAATTAACAAATCTGTAGTCTCCAAATTCTGCGCTGTAAGCAAGATGACATCATACACAGATTACTTTTGGTCTTCTCTGGACTTTCTTTCAAAAAAAAAAAACACTCAAATTTTTTAGACGTTTATATATGAATTGTTGTAATGAAAGCAAAATCAGCTTGAATCCAATTGCTTTATCTTTTTCTAATTCATAGAGAAATTGCAGATTTAAAAATATTCTAAATTGATGCTTACCAAAAGCATCCTTCAAAGACAAGGGGGGTGAAAGAGGGTGTATAAGCACCACGAAGAAAGAAGCAATGTTTCTTTATGCCAGGTTGCTTAACGCCAGCTGTAGAACAGTACATGTGTGCAACAATGGTTACTGTAAAAAGAAAACTAACCAGTAGTGTCCAGACCAGCTGCAATTTAGCTTTGCAAGAATTAAATAAAACTGTTAAATTCAAAATACCCTTTTTACCAAACACAACTTTTCACAAAACTAAAATACCTTCAGTACTAATTCTTTCCTTAAACACGCTTCTACAATTCTACGTGGTCTGCCAAGAATGGGCTGTCCTTCAGTTCTCTCATCCTGGTAGCTATAAGTTAAGTGGCCTCGACACGTACCCTGCTGTCTGTTCTGTTACTCTGCAGATGATGTGAGCTTTCACTGAATGATGAATGGGTACCTTCCATCTGTGTCATGCCATAGTCTGTTCTGAGCCCAACTGGAATGTAAGAGAAATACGATGCAGATGGCAGTGGCCCCACGTATATGGAAGATGGAGAGAAAGTCTTGCTGTAGAAAATGCATTTACTAACACTTTAAACACGTGTAGTGGCAAAACATCGTTCTGCCTTTAACATGGATGAAATTGCAATTGGCAGTATTCAGGCTCCAAAGATTTTTTGTTTTATATGGACCAATGACAGCTTTTAGAGTACGCGTGTGTGTGTGTGTGTAAGGCTGTGTTAGGTTTTGTTGTGTTTACTGCCACAGAAGTAACCACCTTTTAGTTACTGTAGTTGCAGATGGTCCCCCCATCCTTTCTAGTATAAGCTTAGCAATGCTCAGCCAATTCTCTGTAGTGCAACATCCTGTTCAGGGCAGGTGACTTTAGCCTGTTTTGTACTTGATAGTTGCCACATAAATAAACCAACTTCCAGTTGGCACCTTGACTCAGCCGGTCACAAAGTTGAAGAGTTGCACAGATAGTTAACATGGTTTCTGGAGGTAAATCCTGTGCAGCTGGACAGAGTTGTCTTGGGCAGGGTGGGATGAAGGGTAGCCTTTGCTCATGCTGTTTGTGCAGGACCTTCCCGTTCTGCAACCCAACGGCATGAAAAGTTATAGCTGCTTTAACACTCGTTTGTGGCTTGCCAGCCTTTGCCTCTAGGGGCGAGCAGTCTCTAGCATGGTGTTAATTAAATTAACGGCAGCTCCCCTGAGCTGCTTATTTCACTAGGCTGTATGTGAAACACTGCGCACACACCTCCCACGCTAATGATTTTGTCACTGCGCTTCCTAGAAACCGTGTGAAGGAGACCTCTTGGGAAGACTGCTGGTGTGCAAACTGTCAAGCTTCAAAGCACATCTACATAAAAATACTTCAGTGTCTTTATACACATAAAATAAGTTTGGAAGCATGGTGAAATTGCAAATTATCATAGCAGAAGGTGTTTGCATGGGCTAATAGGATGGAAGATGACAATTCTGTGTAGCTTTGAACATCCTGGAATCACTTTGTTTCCTTTTTTTGATTCAGCTAGTAAAGAAACTGCTTTAAAACATGTCGGTATAGTACAGTACCACAAAATGTAGAGAAATATGTTTTTGCACGTTTAGTTCTTGGAATCTTATTTTTCTAGCAGCAGAAGTTACTGCAATGTTATCTGTGTTGTGACCATCTGTGCACGTTCATTGTGATTTCTGTTGATAGTATGTATTAGCTATAAAAGTGACAGACTTGAGGAACAAGTGAGAATCTTAGATGAGCTTCGGTACCGAAAAGTGTTAGCTTTGACGTCTGAATTGACTTAGGAATGGAGTCCCGCAGAGAGTGTGCTTCAGGTGTTCCGTGTAAATGTCAGCAAGACCTAGGCAATTCTCTCCTCCTGCCAGCAGCAGCAGCGTGTGGAACCGCAGCCTGCAGCTGCCTTGCGGGCAATCACATGAGTTTCCTCTGTTCAGCACCATGCCGAGGCCATGCACATTACTGGTGTTCGTCACATACCTTCTATCTCAGTACCCAGTTTTGTCCCCTCAGTGCCTTTACGTCTCCTGCTTGGGTTGAGTTGCATCTGCTCCACATTAAGGTTAGTCCTGAGCTTTATGCATTGGGCTATATGCTGAAGCAGAGGTAATAACAGACAGGAACACTTTGGTGATGCCAATCCAATGAGGGAAGTATTATACACACTTCCATACATTTGCTGAAGAGATTTTGGGGTTTAGGTTTTTCAGCTTATTTTTGAGTATTTGTTTGTTTATCCTTGTAAATGAGGACAACCTTTTTACAATAAAATCCAGTACTATGGAGGTATTAAAATTCTGTGAAAATCCAATAAAGCTATAGGGGAAATGAACAGGTGCTTACTACAGCCTTAAAAGGACACTAGCTAAAATCATACTTTTAAATTCTTTACCAGCAGGTGTTCATAATTGTCTATAAAAACCATCTTGCTTTTCACTTCAGCAGAGACATTTTTAAAGTATTAATCATAAAGCATTCATATTTTTATACCGAGAAGTTAAAGACCTGGCTTATTTTAAGATAAAAGGTAAGTTTTTTCACTGAGATTCCATGTTTGAGTTTGGTTTTTAGTGATAGCAGCTCCGTATATGAATCACTTGTTCACTTATTATAAAGTAATAAGAGGCACTTAGATGTTTTTGGATGGCAATGAAAACCATATGTGAAAGAATTAATGAAAAACATTCACTGCATTCCTAAGTTTTGTTTCTTTTTAGATTGTGCTTTATTAGTTTCCAGTACTTTTTCTTCTGTTAGTTTAACTGTGCTATAGTTCTAGCTTCACAGAACGGGGCAATCATGAAGCACACAATGGAAAAATTTTCCCTGCTGACGGTGTGTCCTGTCCACTGAGAATGCAAAATTCAGTAACTACCTTGGATCAATTTTTTCATCCGACACAGATTTTTCTGTCAGATGCTTATTGAAGGTGCTCACATACCTGAGGGCAAATGGAGACCCAGTCTGTCTCATTATTATTGGGCTGCTTGCTCTCATTCACGCACAGTGCATATTATTCAAAACGATAGATACTGTCAGAAAAACAAATTGGTATTTGGGAGTTTTTATCATTGATTCTTGATGAAGTCAGGATTTTATTATTTAAGCAGGAAGCATTGAGATAGAGTCTTATTGACCTTGTTTGTGTGCAGTACTCCTTTTTGAGTCCTTTTTTAAATAAAAAGCTAGAGTTTAATATTAAGCTTGAATTATTTCAACGCAAATGGTAGCTGTTGTTAATACCTAGATTCTTAATGTCACCTGGTACATGCAAAAACAGGGTTTAACTATGATTTACTTACCAAGTTATATAAAATTAATAACCAAATATCTATTAAGAAATCACAAGGCAAGCTGTAAAATTATTCCAAACTGAGGCAAATCTCTCGTCTCATCTGCTTTTTTCAACTGTTTGATTTGCATTGCACCAGTGCGTGTCCGCTTGTCAGGTTCAGCAAGCATTGACACATAGCCCAGGGTGAGAGATGACAGACCTGCAGCTGCATTTTAATTCCACTGTAACTTAAAATGTAATGGTCTGGGCCTGGTAGCTGCATTTGGTTGTAGTTGTCTCTGTGCTGTTAGCACTGGTTTAAATTAGAAACAGGCTCCTAAGCCTTTGTCCCTCAGGTTAGTGGTCCTACAGAGTTCTTGGACACAGGCCTGAAAGCAGAAAGCTTGTGGGAAAGAAGCTATTTGTAGTATTAAAAAGCATAACTTCACTGGTCAAGTAACCAGAAGGTGAAGACAGTTTAATAAATGTACTCTGGATGTGGTAGTTTATTGTATATTATTAGTGAGTTCTGCTTGGCCAAGCTAGTTGGATTCTTTTGGGGTTTTTCTTTTGCTTGTAATGCACTTTAAGGGTAAGATTCAGATGCTAAACACAAGTAGAACTGAGCTGAGGGTTTTGATGCATCAGTCCATGTTGTGCTTTCAAAGTAGATGGGGTGGGTCCTATTGAAAAATACTCACTAATAATTTGCAAGATAAGATTATTGTAATGATTCCTTAAGAATTAAACTTATAATCATGTAGAAGAACAGATAATTTTATTATTTATTCATTCTTATCTACTCTGTGTGTGTGTATAATCTACTGTATGCTCATTAGACTTCCCATTATGCATACACTTGCTAGGTGAAGAGCAGTTAATTACAGCACAGACTTGCGGGACTTCCTCAGGGTCGGTCTAAATAATGAGGAATAGTGTGATACAAAATATGTTCTACTAATACTTTGTCCAGTTTTGTTGAAGAAATCAGTAACTGAGGATGAGGGCTTCTCACATGCGTCTAGGAAACTACTGTGTATTCCTTGACTATTTCATTTTGAGGCATGTTTTTTGGAAGCCAGGAGGATTTTGGTTTTGTTATGTCACTGTCTTCAAATTTCTGAAGGATCAGAACAGTAGCTTTCATGTCTCCTGAATTGCTCTTCTCTGTAGATACTTCCGAGTTAATCTACAAAGACTTCTTTGATTTTTTTTTTCTCCTCCTTTAAGTTCTTATTATTTTTATTACTTTCCTCTGAAAACTTTCCATATTCCTCTAAGAATGTGATTCACAAAAAGTAATAAATTGCTTAAGTGTCATTGCATGAGTCTTTCTGTGCTGACTTCAAGGAAGCACTAATTTCAGCCTTTCAGATGGTTTGTATTGCCATATCTTTGCTGTCTGTTACCACCTGCAGTGTTTTTCATTGGTTTTACCTTCCAGCCTGCTTTCCCTGAATTGCTGGGTTTTAAACTTTCTTCCAAGAGCAAATTAATAGGCATTGTTTGAAGTTGAATTTTCCTGTTACCTTTGTGCTACTTTTTCTTTTTTTTTCTTTTTCTTGTATAAGGCCTGATTAAAAGCTTATTTATGTTAATGGGAATCTCCTTTTGATACGAGGAGGCTTTGTAGAAAATTTCAAGCCACTGTCTACTGTTTGTCTACAATTTTTTATTTGCCCCTAGTTTTAGTCCTGGCTTCTTGGTGTTGAATGCTTTACCCCAACAGTTTCCTTGCATGCAAGTTAAGTACACTGGCTTACGGTGACTGTCAATGAAGAAGATGCACTTGTTCCCTTGCAGATCAGGCAGGCTTCTAGGGTTCCCTCTCAGTAGCAGCACCTTGTTTCACTGTCATATTTATTCCTCTCTTCTCTAGCAGGCTATAAAGTTTCAAAGAACCTGCAGTAGATACTCTGGTTGCTAACATCTGCCTCCAGCCTGATGGGACCTATGTGGTGTAGTGTTTACACTAATGAACTTAACACTGGAAAGTAGGAGCGCTGATGAAATGTCACTGATGACACGAAGCTGAGAGACCAAACTGATACAGCGGAAGCTGAGATTTTAATACAGTAAGACCTAGATGTTCCTGAGGCCTGGAGTAGTGTAAGACAAAATTACATTACTCGAAGTAAAAGATCACACATGCAGGAGTTGCTAGCAATGTGTAGCTATAAACAGGTTGCCTGCCAGAATTAAATGGTGAGGAAAAGAGCTCGAACATGCTAGTTAATCGTACAAAGACTGAACGACTCGCTTATTATGAAAACACAAATGCAATCCCAGGATGTATCAGAAGTAATTCTAATGGAGATACGCAGCCTTATGGAACATGTTAATGCATCAAAACCCTGGTAGGTTCTGCGTGCAGTTATAGCCACCCACAATCATAAAAGGTAAATTTTGTGCTGGTGTGGAGACAGACTGCTGAAACCTTATCACGCAAAAAGAGACTAAAATAGCTGGATGTTTTCATTTTTGAAAAATGAAGGCTGGGAGGAGGAAGGGCATGATTGCTGGTTTTGTGCTCACCTGATGCACTTTCAGACAGCAGATGGGCAGACCTGTGCTGAAGTTAACAGCCATGCTGTCACATGCACAAAAACTAAACAACCTTGCCATGCTTTATTATCACCTGGAAGTTGAGACGTTCCCAACTATTAGGAGAAGGAGGTTTTTGGATGGTATTCTGAAATCAGCAGAGCGCGTTTGTGTGTATCCCAGTGACAGCCAAGTCTCTGCTGTCCAGAGTGAGTGCTGCAGTACCCTGATCTGAGTGAAAACCAGAGCAGTGCAGTCAGAGGGAGAGTACTGGGGGCATGTTGTGCATCCATCAGGCGGGCTGGGCTCAGCTGTGATGTTCCTCCAGCTCATGACATAGGTTTGCAGAGCCTCATGGCTGATCGGCGCTCATATCCGCCTTTAGATGGGCCCTTGCCAAGTCGCTGAGCTCTCCCTTTGTGTCACTCTTCCTGAGTGATGTTTTGTGTCCCTTCAGCTGACTGGGGCCATGGTGTAGTCAGATCAAGTGTTTCTGCATCTTTGGGGCTAAGTTAATAATTTCCACAGACCTCTGGGGATCCCACAGAGAGCTGAGACTTGCATGGAGTTTGCCTGGGTCTAGCACAGCTAGAGGGCTTCCATGTGAGGCTAATAAGCCTGAGCTGATCCTGGGAGCAAAAATTGGGAGTGCTGGTCCTGTGTCCCCTGGCACTTGCGCAAAGAGTTTTTGAGGCTCCAGAGGTGAATTATTGTGGAGCCAAGCAGTGTTTGGCAAGGGGTGTGAATTTGAGCTCAAAGCTGCACAAAAGCAGCTACAGCTGTCCCAGTGAAGAGCTGGCCCCTGAAGCCTCTGCTTGATGCTGCCTTTTGTAGCAACCCTGGGCCTGAGCTATTCCTTTTTGTGTGATGTGGATAATCCATGGCGCCTGGGTGTGCTAACTACAGAGCCTCATCTGTACTTTTAGGTTGGTTTGATCCATATTTGAAGGGATTTATAGGATGTCTGCAGTTGCAGATTAATCACCTTAGCAAGCACCAAGGTCCTTTCAGGTGTGCACTCCTGCCCCTCCACCTCCTCCACCCCTCCGTCCCCCCTTCCCACCAAATGCTTCTGCAGAGTGGGTAGTGGGGTCTGAACATCTCTTCATATTGGGTAGAGAATTTTTACTTTCATACCTCCTGTTTTCAGCCTGGTAGATACCAGACTTTTCAAGGATTTTTTGTTTGCTGCGTTCCCTCTGCTTTAAAACTTCTGACTTTATCTCACCTATACCCCCTTACCTACATACCTGTTATGAGATGACCAAGGCTCTTTTCTTCCAAAAGATCAAGTGAGGAAGAACAAGTCTTGACATACTGCTTTGTACCTGGGAATAGTGAGAATGTAGGAAAGAAACAGATAGTCTAAACATTCAGTTGAGCTAGTATGCTATGAAAGAGTTAAATCACTGGTTTTCTTAACTTGCAAATACAAGAATTTGGCCTCAGGGAATTAGTTGCTGTTTGCGAATGGTTTTGGTGATATGCTGCCATCCTCTCTAGTATTTCAAAAGATTTTTATATTAATATTGTATCTGCCCTACAGGTTATTCTGACGAAAGGAAATCTACAGTCTTAGACAAAAATCTTTCAGTGGGTTGTCTCTTTTTTTTTTTTAACCCTTCCTTTTCTGTAGGGAGAGGCTTAATCAGGTTATGCCTAGCCTATGTTTCTCTAACAAGTGTGTTAAATATGTATCTTCAAAGTTAATCTTCAATAGCATGCAGCTAGCTAATAAAAGCAAAAAATGTTCTTTCTTCAATGAGAAAGTTCAGAGAGCTAATTTGTATCTGTATGCCCTGCAGATAATATTTTCCCTGAGCTCCAGGAGAGCCTCTTCTCTTCTGGCCCAAGACCTGACTGAATTCCTCTTGGACTCTTCATCTCTCTCATCTGCAGAGTCCGACAGGTGCAACTGCCTCCATCCGTATGAATTTCAGTTGCAGCTTGTCTCCACTGTTCCAAGCAGCGATGAGAAATTTGATCCTAAATTTGTGGTGTCATTTTGCACTGGTCTTCTGGAACCAGAAGTGCCAAGCTCAGTGTTAAATCAAGAATTTGACTTGCACAAACGAATGGTCTTTTCTAAATACCCTCAGGCTACGCTGTGCTTTAATTTGTAAGAACATGAGCACCAGATTTTAACAGAAAGGTCATTATTAATACGTTTCTCTTGGTTTTGGCCGGTGTTATTTTATCTCTGTAAAATACATACTATAAAAAAATATTTTGGTTGAAAAATGGGACATATTACTAGTTTGGAGTAATTATCTAAATATTTGTATTGAACTAGTAACAACACCGATCTTTAGCTTTTCTCAGCAATGCACTTAAGCAATGCACATTTAGTAAAACACCTATTGTTTCTAATTTAGCTACTGGGAAGTGATTTTCTTTGTTCTTTGATACTTGATCTGAGGCAATTTTTCTGCTGTTGTCAGTGGATGGACTCACAGGGTTCTTGTTCAAAGGAGCTGTATCTGTTCTTAGAAAGAAGTGGGGCAACTGTTTTTCATCTTCTTGATATTTGTTCCTTTGATACTGGACTTAAATGGCTCAACTTCCATTATATTAATATTTTAAATAAGGAGAAACCTTTATCTATGTGTTAGTTTTACGTTGCTCAATTATTACGATTTCTGTTCAGGAATTATTTTTTGAGCCTGTGGGGTGGTGTTTTTTTTTTTTTTTGCACTAGCTTTCAGTTGTATTTGGACTGTTGTAGGAAAATTCCCTTCTCTTGCCTTCAGCACAGGGTAAACCTACTGTCAGGATCAGAAGTGACACAAAATTCAAGTAAAATGAATTCTTGGTCTCAGAAGGTTGACTTGAGCACACTAAAAGTGGAAAAGGAGTCACACTAATAATACCTTTTTAGTCTGGGAACTTGGTAAATTTGATAAACTGTGATCTGTTTCATCAAACAATTAAAAAAAATGTTAAAACTGTTAAGCATCAAGAAATCAAACTACAGTGTAAGTGGAAAACCAGAAGTTTTTGACAAATTAAGCCATATGTGTTGTGAAATCTTCAAAGTGAGTGTCATGCATGTAGTAGAATACTTTCAACTAGCTTATGTTTCAGGTACATGGATTCATTGACTTAGTTAAATTTGAGCAATGCTGTACATGTGACGTTAAAACCATGCAAACTCATGGGTAGTTCTTTCTCTGGCTAGGAGTTACTGAATATATTGTGTGATTTGGTCACCATAGATTTTTCCTATATGTGTCAGTGCTGCCCAAGTCATTGGTGTGTGCTAGGATCATCACTGCTGTATTCAAAGCTAGTGCTTTCCAGTGTTTTCAGAGCTGGGGTGATATTCCACAGGATTTCACACAACTCTGATAAAATCCTCTATGGTCAGAAATACTTATTTTAAATAACCTAGAATATTTACCGCATTTGTTTGTTAGACTGATGACTGTCAGTCTTCTATCTTGTCTAGCTATAGAAGAAAGACCTTGAGTGTCAAGAATTCATTTCCAAACTTTGTGCAAGACTGCTTTATATCTTTGGTGGATGAAAATAGTTACAGGTTTTTCCTTTATCATTCTCTTCTGTCTGCAGTAAGACAGAATATGTTTCTGCAGTCTGCATAGTAGGGGTATTTCAAATTCAGAGAAGGGTAGAGACCCTGGCTTAAGGTTGGTCTTGCTCACAACTTGGATTATTTCTTGATCTTTGCATCTTCTAAAATCTTTCTGTAAGCTAGAGACTATTTTGGAGTCTACATTGCTTCTGCTGTCACTGAAATGATCTGCTTTCTCTTGCCTTTTTAGATCTCCCAAGTTTGACTTGAGCTGTTAAGCTATAATTCTGTGGGAATAAGTCTGTTTCTCATAATTTCAATTTTAGATGTTTTAGGGAATGCAAAACATAGATTGCACATTCATGCAGTCTGAGTAATAATGTTATGCCTAATTGGGGAAATATTTACAAGCATTCCCTGGGCATTTACAGGAAGTCTGTCTCGTGTTTGCATTTTGAAAGAAATACAAAAGTGATTGTTTAAAGATCTTCATATTAGAGCTTAATATTGGTTGCATCAAATGCGATTAGAGATTTCTTAATACTATATTGCTAATTCACAGCTGTTCTACTCCAGTCCTACTCAACTATTTACATTTTGGTTTGAAACTCTGCGTTCCCTCTGTTGTGATTTTCAAATCCCTACTCATAAAAATATCAGACTTCCAGATTCACAGCAGAATATTATATTACTTTGGGTTTGTGATATTAGTTATATTAACAATGGATATTAATTACTAAAGAAGATGAAGTGTGATAAAAAGTTACCATTTAATTGATGCAAAATTAGTGAAATACTTGGGTCTTTGTCGTCAGTGCTTTTTGAAATGAAACTTCTGTGTCAGCAGTGTTGGAGGCTGGCATTAATTCTTGTGGATTTGAGGCCTGATTTCAGCATAGGTCAACAGCACTACAGTGCTGGTTTTGCTGTGTGGGTAGGGCGTAAAGGTTTTTAAAAGTCTCCAAGGGCTTTTCTGGTCTTCCTAAGTTAGAAAATTATTATTGTCATAGTGTGGAGGGAAGACTCCTGTAGGGCACCTGATACACTAGTTGCAATCGTATATTCCTTAAATCCAGATGACTTACCTTCCAACGGTTTGACCAAACCACTCAGCTACTCTGTAATTAGTTTTCTCTGGTGGAAAATAATCTCATGTTTCTTGAAAAGGAACTCCTCAAGGCTTGTGAAGTGCTCAGGTGCCCTAACAGAGCTATGCATGTATTTTGTCACAGCTATAGACAGTGTTACAGCTGGAGTCGTTAGGAGCTGTTGCGTCTTTCCATTCTTCAGGATATGATGCAATATGCAATAGCATGCAATTGGAATGATTTCAATAAATTAATAATTCAGGTTAGTGTATTGGTTTGTGATGATATGTAATTTCAGATTATATTCCTCAGCAAAGCTTTTGACACTTTTTCCTGCAATATCCTTGTGTTGTAGCTTGGCCATTATGGGTTGGATAGGTGGGCAGCTAGGTGGGCAAAAGAACCAGTTGGATGGTTGGCCTCAGAGGGTCGTGGTTAATGGGTCATACTCTACCTGGTGGCCAGTGGGTAACAAATGGAGTCTGCAGGGGTCTGCTCTGGACCTGTCCTGTTTAACATCTTTAGTAGGGACCTGGACCACGCAATGCAGTACACTCTCAAGGTTGCAGATGACAGCAGACCAGGGGGCCCAGTTGATATGCTGGAGGGTAGAGCTGCCAACCAGGGGTACCTGGGCAGCTGGAGGGATGGGCCTGCAGGAACCTCACAAAATTAAGCAGGGACAAATGCCAAGTCCTGCACCTGAGGGCAAGAAGAGCCCCTGGCAGGGATACAGGCTTGGGACAGAGGGGCTGCAGGGAGCAGCTCTGCAGGAAAGGCCCTAGGGGTGCTGGCAGACAGCCAGATGCCAAGAGAGGTTGTGCCATCTCCACCCTCGGAGCTTTTCAAGACTGGACTAGGCAAAACCCTGAGCAACCTTGTCTGACCTCATGGCTGAGCCTGCTTTGAGCCAGACGTTGGTCTTAAAGACTTCCTGAGGTCCCCTTCAACCTGAAATACCTTATCCTGTGATTCTATGACTACTTTTTTATTCAATTTTGTATTTTAGTTTGAATCTGAAATTTGCTTTTGTAATTTAATTTGCATGTCTAAAATGTTACATGCTCAGTCTGTTCTATCACAAATTCAACTAACGCTTACTCTGTGTGCACGCGTGTATGTTTGGTTTAGTGTTCCGTTTTAAAAAAAGATAAAATCTGGGCCTTTACTAAGCTCGCATTTCAAAAGGAATTGTTACATCACAAGTGTTCTTTGCATCTCTCTGCTTATTACTGGTTTCTTTTGTGCTTATTTCTTATGTAAACTTTTGCCACATGATTAATACGCTTTTTTTTGTTTCAACAGAGGGAGAATATATCAAGATGTTCATGCGGGGTCGACCAATCACAATGTTCATTCCTTCTGATGTAGAAAACTATGATGATATTAGGACAGAACTGCCTCCTGAAAAGTTAAAACTGGAGTGGGTGTATCCTTGATATCAGTAACTACTTGCTGTTCCCTTTTTGTCTTGCCTTGCTTTTTTTTTTTCCCCCCTTTAGAATCTGGTCTTGTGTCTTCTTGGTTCAGAGATAAAAATTATTTAAAAGTGGGGGAAAAAAGTTCAATTTAATATAACAATTGAAATGGTTTGTAGCTACTGTATAATACGACTTTAAGCTGCAAAATATGCAGGCACAGAAAAGCGGTACTTTTTCTTTATTTGTTTTGCTGTTGAAACTAATTGCAATTTATTTTTAGTGTGGAAGAAGGTGTCTTTGGAGACTTAGAGTTTCAAAAATGTCCCCCTCTGCCCCCCACTGTATTAATGTAGGCTTTGGGTTCAGCAACATTGTCAGTTTTCAATCTCTGTTCTTTTTTAGGAGGTTTTAGAGGTATGGAAGATCCTGAATTTCTTCTTACCCTTACCTACAGAGCAAGGATTGCAGAAGCAGCCATCCTTTGCACCGCTTCTGTGTTTCAGCTCCAAAGTGAAGGGGTTAATTTCTTGGAGACTAGTTTGCATTAAATGCACTAGATAAATTTATCATTTGAAGAATGAAGCTGGTGTGTGGCTGTTGACGATTTTCCAGGCTTAGTAGATCAGACGTTAAGTTCATTATAAGAGACGTGCTTTTGCACACATTTGGGTCTTCCTGTCACCACCACCCTTCCCACCCACCCCTCCCCCCTAGTCTCTGCAGAGTCTTCCAGTAAGCTGTGATTGTATAAGTAAGTTTCTTAGTACTTCAGTAAAAGAACATGTCTAGGCAGCACTTGAGTTAGTGTAATAATCTCAGGTTTGATCCTTCTGATGTTGCTGAAAGCAGGAAGATTTTTAGGAGTGTTGATGATACACTGTCATGTGTCAGGATATGTACAGACAGAGGCTGCTTGTACCTCTCGCAACATTATCTGTAAGTGACTAAGGCATATATATATTTTAAGCCACCCCTTGTTACTTGCTTTAGGAAAGATCTCGCTATTATTTTTCCTGCCTTTATTAACTAACAGATGTTTGAAACAGACAGTGTTGGGTACTTGGTTATGAAGAGCAGCTGTGGAGCTCATGTCCTCTGAACTTTTCAGCGAGACTGTGGAACCTTAGACCATAAAGAAGGAAAGTTTTGGATTAAAAATCTGACCAGGAGGAAAACAGAGCTCTTATTCACGCTTTGCAAAGCTGTGGTGCCCAGCTTTCCTACTGTCACAGCTCTTGGGTGCTGAAGCTGGCACTCATATGACCGTGGCATGAGTTGGGTCAGTCACTAATCTGGCTGAAATGTAATCTTTTTTTGAGGAGTTAACTTTCAGCAGGATCAACTCATTAATTTGATTTGCCCCGCAAACATGCAAGGTCTAGAACTGGCATACTGGAGAAAGATCAGATCTACTTTTTCAGCAGCAGTGAGCGGTTTGGACTGATGAAAACTGATCATGAAATCACACCCTAAGTTAAGTAGGTGCAAATCCCAGTGTGGACACGCTTATTTAATGCCCAAGGACCTTAAGTTCATGTTAAACCAGTTTCCTGCTGAGGGTTAATTAAAGTGAAATAAATCTAATCTAAACAGACTGTCCATATGTTTTTGGAATCTGTTTAAGGAAATGGCATCCTAAATCAGACCAGTGTATTTATGAGTGTAGGGTGTCTTTTGGATATGATGGTGAAGAAAACAATGAGGAAAAGGCAGTAAAATTTATGAGGGCTTAATATTGGTCTCAATGAAGTTGCACAAAACCGTTCTTCAGTTTTGGAGACAGGAAGACACAGCAGCAGAAGACCTTGTATTTCATGCACAGGTTTAGCAAGGGGAAGAAATCTGCAAGCCAGCCTTAGCTTCCAAAAATGATGGCAAACTAAAGCCTGTACACTTTATTAAAAAGGCATGGGGACAGCAATTCACAGAATATTTTAGTAATGTCAGTGTTTTGCAACTGAAAGGTCGATTGAGTATTGAATTGTTCAATCTGTAAGTTTTGTTTTGAATGCCTTTTAATTCTCCTGCCTTCTGGATGATTGTTTATAATTGGGTTTTCCTTCGATATTACTGTTTTGGAAGATCGACTTGAACAACTTCAAGGCAAGAACAGAGGGTTCTTGGGGTGGGTTTTTTGTTTGGGTTTTTTTTTGTTGTTGTTGGTTGGTTTGGGAGAGGGGTGTCCTTTTTAGATGAACTGTGTCCTGCAGGCATATTCAACTACTGATACCTAGTACTGTAGAGTCAACAGAACACACTTAGCTTTTGTCTGCCCTGCAGTTTACTGTCAATTGAAGAAATACCTAAGCTGCTTGGTGAGATAAAGTAGCTCGTGGGGAAGTCTGAGCTCTTGCCTGTGTCTGGTTCCTGAGTGATTTCATTTAGATTTAATAATTTTGTTTGGGTATCCCTGCTTTGTAGTGCAATCTTTCCTACTGCACTTCAGAACTGATTAAAGCCTATCTGGCATTCCTACTTAATAGCGAAATGGGCTCATTTAGCAGCTACAGAGGTCACAGTCAGTGCTGCTAACAGGCAATGACTTTATATAGACTCTTTCTCCCAATGTATGGTAGCTCAGTTTCTGGAGGGTATTTCTGACTCCGTTTTACAAGATTATTTTTAGCACCGGTGCTGCTCTTTCTAAGAATTTAAGTCAGTGGTAAATATACTACTGAATTCTGGTGTACAGTGGATCACTTTTCATGAGGGCCATGGCTATTCTTAACTGATTAAAAACAAAAAAAACCACCCCAAAATAAAAGCTCTTAAGCATACCAAATGTTGTGACAAAAGAGTTCTTGTAATTGGTGAGAACCATTCACAATATGAAGACAACTATCTCTGAATCTCCCTGGTTGAAACATCAATCTCATTGAAAGATTAACATTGAAATTTAGTGGAAATTAAGCATCAAAGTTGTGTCACCCCTTTTTCTGTGGAGAGAGACAGTCAATTATTGTATTATCTGCTGCTTTGTTCTGAGTGTGTGGAGAAGGAAAGAACTGCTGTGGAGCAACAACCCCTCTCGTTTTCTCTCAAGATAGTCTGGGATGGAGAATGAAGAAAGCAAAAATTTTCTCCCACAAAACAGGTTGTTCCTTTACATGCTCCTAAAAAACACACTCCTAGAAAATGGAGCCACTCTATGGTACTTTATTATGTAGGAGCGGTAAAGGAAAGGAACGAACTGAAAAAATGTAACCATTTTTTGCAGCTTCATGAATGCCAGAGCTCAATGGTGTGTGCCAAAATATTTAGCGTTAGCTTTGCATCGTAGGCTTCTGCTGTGGAAAGGCACGTTTGCGTAAATCATTAATACTTCTCTATGATGAATGTTCAAAGATGTCAATCTTAATAAATCCTTATCAATACATTCCCTATTGCGTACAGCAGATTAACAAGATCTGCCTTTGTCCTCTGAGAAGGTATTTAGAATAGCTTTCTTCATGCTTCAGGATAGAAAAAATATTTTCATTGGTTTGTAGCCCGCCGTTTTTGAAAGTTCAGTGGTCTGGTTGTTTTGGTTTGGTTTTTTTATAAAAGGCCATTCTGGAGTTTCTTTTTGTTCCATCGGTGTTCAAAAGAAGGAGGAAAATTTAGTGGGAAAGTACATAGAGATGGAGGAGAAACAGAGGCATCCTTTTTTTTCCTGCCCTCAGCATTGTGTTATATCAGCATTTCTCTTGATATCGTTTGCTAACAAGGCAGTGAGTATCTCTGCTTTAGAGGAGCCATTGTGTTCTTCTGTAATAAACGATATAAATCTCTTGTTTTCTGTATTCTTAAGAGATTTAATTGACAAGTGAATGCAGTGTCCCTCTTTGAACCATTATTTAGTTACAGCACGTGCTTAATTTTGCAAATGTTCCTGTGGTATAGCAGTCTTGTGTTTTGACGGGACTGCAAAAGAGGAAAGGTAGCGTGGTGGGGGATTTTGGGGGTGAGGGTTGGCACTGGAAGGGGTGTCGTGGTATTTTTGGTAGAAAGGTAGCCCTTTTACAAGAAGAATAGAGGCCAGGCTGTCAGTTTAGGAGATGTCAGTTTAGATACTCCCAGACTTGGACTACTGCACCTGTCTTCATTTATGAGAAAGGGCCAGCTTCATCCATCCAGCTTTCTCCATGTGGGTCTTTGACTTCCTTTTATTTCCCTGATTAACCAGGACCTAAGGCTGGAATCCATTAGGTGAAGTTGCTTAATGTTATTTCCCATATTTTCCTTGCTTGTTGCAGGTGTCTTAGTTGGCACTGAAGTGGGGAGCTCTCTGAAAGGCAGGACATAACAGGAAAATTATATTTTTTGAGACTACAGAGATACTGTTAAGTTAATTGTGCATAGTGACCCTGGGAACTGAAATAGAGGCAGGCAGCCACATTAATAGTCTAGATGGAGAAAATTTCACCTGTTTCAAAGAATTAATGAGTTGTAATAACATTTGATCAGTGCTAACCAAGGCTGGTTCGCAGTGTATAAAACTTCTGAACGTCATTAGGAGTCATGCAGGTTTCCTACAAAAATAATCCCTTTTATATATTTTCGATAGATTTGGATAGAATATTTTTCACTGCGTCAGTTCCTTTTGAGTTTTGTTTGTTTTAAAAATACTCTAAAACAGGCTAAAGAAATACTTCCTGCACTTGGCAGCTGCTGTGCAGAAGCTTTCCCTTTTCTGACTGGCATTAGGAATTTTCACACGCTTGTTTTAAAAGGCCAAATGGAAGTAATACTCTAGTGCCCGGGGTGCAGATGCACAGCTCTATTGCTGTAAAAAATGTTAAGCCAGTACAGTGAGTGCTGCTGTTACCTAATGAAATGTCACATGGAGGTTTTTATAAAATGACAACACTGTATTTGTTCTACTTAAATGTGCCTTATACATTTTATTTTTAACATCAATGAGCATCACTTGTTAAGGGATTTGGTTTCTCGAAGTCCAGTTGTGTGGGGTTTGTTTTGTTTTTTTAGACTGTGTTACTGAAATTGTGCTATAGTTCCAGAGGAAAAACATAAAGGTCATTTGTTGACATGAGCTCCCCAGGAATCCTTTAAGGAAAAAAAAACCACAATAAAGTTGGTATTTTTTTTTTCTGGTATACAGTGATTATGAAAACCTTGACTTTAAAATGTATAGATATGGGTATCGTGGAAGAGACTGTCGAGCCAATGTTTACCTCCTTCCTACCGGAGAAATTGTATATTTCATAGCATCAGTGGTGGTACTATTTAACTATGAGGAGAGAACTCAGCGACACTACTTGGGTCATACAGACTGTGTTAAATGGTTAGTAGATAACATTTGCATGTAAGTATGTGTGTAATAATGCAGAAATGTATTATTTTTATTCTCTCCTACTGTATGTATGAGCTCATTAATGTCATCATAATTGTAGGTGTTTCCCATTTCATCAGTCCCAGTAAATTTCACTGTAGTAAACACTGCACAAATGAACAGTGCTAGAGCAGTCCATGCTAGGTTAGGGTCTCTGGCTGAAATGTGAAACAATGGGAATGCAGACAATCTAAGAGTGACAGATTAAAGAAAGGATCTTTGCATAAATTATTCTAAATAGGTGTCCCAGAAATTAAAAATTGTTGTCAGCCTAATTCTAAATCAGTAATTTACAGGCACTGTGGCAAAGGTGTAGTCTTAAAGGAGATTTAGAAAGCCAAATGGAAAACTGGGCTATAATTTTCTCATTTTTTACATAGATGCCCTATCCAAGTATTAAGGCTGTCTGGGAAATCAGATGGATGTTTGCAAAATAAAACGGAGAAGCAGGGAAATTGAAGCCTATGTCATTGTGGATGCAAAGGCGGTTGCTGACATTACGATATTAGTCTGAAGGGTAGTGCACATAATGTAATGGTGAACATAAGCTCCCTGCTGTACCTGAATGGAGAGGAGTTGCCATCTACACCTCTTTTCTCCTAGCTGTGCTTCGATAACTGTAATTTATTCCTGTGGGAGGAATGCTGTCAGTCTTGTGTTCTTCACTTTCATTCAAAAAAACTAGACTGAATTGTAAATGTGTTTAGTGTCCATCATCTGATCTTCTCAGGTCCCCCCTGCTTCCCCTTTCCTGTTTCAATGGCTTTCTTCACCTTTGTAATTTTACAGACAAAGTAAGTAAGAAGGTCAGTCAAAAAAGCACTAGGACTAAGAGGATATGTACTCTGAAATTGCATTATCTGTTTTTTCACATCAGCTCCAAAGCAAAATGTTACAAGCAAAAGCAGATTTTTACTTGCACTAGTAGTGCACCATGCTGGAGAATTTCATTAGTACAATTACATCAGTAACTCATTTCAAGTGGCAGTAATCCCTGACTCCTGGGTGCACAAGCCCTCAGCCAACTTTTCAGCTGATTTTTCCCCAGTTTCATTCTATCTATGGGTTTAGGCATAAAATATGCTGTAGTGTTTATAAATATGGCACATAACTACGTGTAGGAAGTTCATCATGAGACAATGTCTATTTTGTTACAGTGGACTCCGGATATAGTGCAAACCTTAGATTTGTCAGAGCACATGCAGAGGTGGCTCTTCTGGCACTCCTGGTTTTGTGCCAGCAGCCGTCGCAAGAGCCTGATCAACCCATCAGTACAGTGTGTATGAAATAGTCTGATGAAAAACATTCAAGCTGTCTCATTAGAAGTGGGATCTAGGTTCATAAGTGTCTTCATGGGCTTCTGTTGAGAAAGAAAAAAAATATACAAAAACCCTCTCAGTTTTGAAGACCTGTGACAGCAAAAGCAAGTCATATTTCTGTCTGTCTTAGTCTTGCAGTTCATCCAGACAAAATTAGAATTGCAACAGGACAGTTAGCTGGAGTGGATAAAGATGGAAGGGTAAGTAATAGAGCTGTTGAGCAGTAGTATCTTGTTTTGAAAATCAGGAAAAAGTGTTTGGTTTTTTTTTTTTTTTTAAGTCTCATCATCACTTTCTATTTGCAGTTTATTTTATGCACTGCATTTACTGAGATATTTTGCTGTTTCTAAGGTAACAGCCTATATCTCTAGCAAAAGACAGTAACAACTAAGTACTCGGCCATACATCAAGAAGAGCAGAGGCTCATAAAGTCCTTTAATTCTGCAAGCAAATGTGAAGCTTGTAATTGATTTATAAGGCCACATGATTTCTGTCACATTTCTTTCAATAAGTCTTCTCCCAGAGGAGAACAAGTCCTCAGTTCTGGGGGTCAGTGTACTCTTAAGGCTTCAGGGAAGGGGAAGCCAACTTTGAGAATTCATGGAAGGTGTGTCAAGCTTTCCTACAAACATCCTCATTTGAGAGCAAGTGTGTTTAAATGCTCTTGTCCCTCGCTGTTGGTGAACTTTGTCAGAATTTGAATAATTGGATTATCGTCATGAAGTTATAGACAGAGGAAAAAAGGGGGGGGGGGGGGAGGGGGATAAATACTATGAGGTGTAGAAGCCCGTTGAATATAACCCTTATTCAGATGTTCAATTTAATTTCTTACATTTTTGGAAGAAACTGATGTGGGATTTTTTTGTATAGATATTGTTATGATTTCCACTGAACATTTGTTGAATCTCTTGTTAGGGCTGGTTGGTTTGTTTTTTCATCAGTGGGATGATTTATTGTCACTTTCTATGGTGAATGCTGTCCTTAAGCCAACTTAATTCCCACTTTATTTGTGATTGTTTCACATTTATGAAGCTAAGCTGGTTTGGGATAGTATTTGTACGAAATATACCATGGAGATTTTCATTAAGCGGTCGGTGATGGTTAGGGGACTCGGTTCACCAGGGGTTTTTTATTTTATTTTTTTTTTACTTTACATACTAAAAAAACCCCAAGGTTTGATCATTATTTTCAGTTGTTGCGTAAGATTGCTAGGTCTGGGGTCTGAAATGCAAGATGACTCTTCCATTATTCGTTCAATTACTTAAATTGGGCAAAGATTTATTTTCACAGCTACCAAATACCACCATACTTAATTTCTTGCCTCAACAGCACCGCTGTCATGTTTGTAGCCCAGATACAGGGGGCAAGATTGTCTTGACTTTCACCTTTTGAACTTCAAGATACTATCCAGCAGCATTGTTAGCACAGGTCATCCTGCATTTCGGTCTACAGTTTGTAATTCAGGTAGCATCTGCTTAACAAAACTTGACACCTGCGTATGATGCTTTCACTGTTGATGACGCTGTTTGTCCCGTTGCTTTTTCACGCAGCCTCTGCAGCCCCATGTTAGAGTATGGGACTCGGTGAGCCTGGTGACGCTGCAGGTTATCGGCCTCGGGACTTTTGAACGTGGAGTGGGGTGTTTGGATTTTTCAAAAGCGGTAAGACCGGTGTCATTACTTGGTGTATTAAATAATTTATCCAGTCCTATGTAAACGGAAAGGAAGTCTCTGGAGATTTTTGTACATGGCTGTTTAGCTGATCCATTTTGGTATGAAAAGTGTGGCAGTGAAGTTTATGTATGCTTTATAAAACCAGCTGACAGTGAGCTAGCTGGAAAAACAGGAAATGGCACATGTAAAATTGCGGTAACAAACCATCACTGTGAATAAATACCAGGCAAGAAAAGCCTTAACTAGAACTTGAAGTCTGTGCTGGGTTTGGTGGTTTGGTTTTGTTTGTGAGGGGCTTGGGTTTTTGTTTGGAAGTTAAAAACAAGTTTGTTAGTGAGGTTCGTGAAGACAAATTTTAGTGAGTTCTGATAGAAGGGGTAACTTTTCTGCTTGCACAGCTGGAGCAGATTTTAATCCACCAACAGGAAGTAAAAAAACCCAAACCATTATCTTGTGCTATTTTTCCCCAAGGAATAATTTGTTAATTTTGTGCCTCTACTTTTACACAGGGGAAAAAAAGAGTCTTGTTACTGGACCCACAGAATTTATCAGAAAAGTCAGTAGCAAATGGGTATGTGCTACTTGACATTGATAAAGTTCTCATTTCAAAATTGGCAATGAGTTTATTTTTTTGTAAAATACACGTATATTTTGATCTTCAAGCTGCTTTTGTATTTTTGCCAAAGCGCTGAGACATATCAGACCTCTTGAAAACCCAGGCTGTGATTCTTGCATTCCAGCAAGAAGAATTAATATGTGTAAAAAATAAAGAATGCAGAAAAAGAATGTCCACTGTATTTTGCTAATAGAGGAAGAGTTTCACAGGACAGCTGAGGTGGGAAGGGAGGTCTGGAGATCATCTCATCTACTGTCCTGCTCAGCCAGAGCAGGCTGCTCAGGGCTGTGGTCCAGCTGGGCTCTGAGTATCTCCGAGGATGGAAACTCAGTGGTGTCGCTGGGCAACCTGTTGAAAAGAAATGCTTACACTCTCTTGCTGCACTTAACATTGAAATGTTGCTAGGTTAGTTATATCTAGGTTTTGTCTTTCAGTAAAGAAAAGAATATTTTTTTTCCCCACAAATAGGTGGTAGCATAAATAGAATAATGTGAGAGAAGTACTGTCATTCCTGTCACTCTAATAAACCAATAAAACTTTTGAACTCGGATTCATTCCCCTCCCCCCCCCCCCAAGGTGAATAAATACATGTTCCATCATTTTAAGAATAAAACAAACTAACCGACCACTAAAGAATTTTTGAGGACTAGATTTTAGTTTTTATTAGTTCTGTTTTGCAGCTGAAACTGATTTTGATACCTATTACAGTCTCATATGATTCCTCACTAGATTGAAACAGTGAATGTGCAGTGACTAAAACTGTGTTTTTAACACATAATTTCATTAACCCATGCAAGAGCTGCATATATCGCCAATGCTGTCTTCAGGGTTTCTTTCCACTTAATAATTGACGTGTATTTGCATATTACTGCTCATAATAGTATTTGGGAATAAAAATTTCAGCCACCTCTATTTTCATAATTTGTTAGAGAATATGGTTGAACTGCAAGAATCAACTTTAAAATAAATAAGACCTCCTCCAAACCTTTCTACACATGTCCTTGAAACAACAGGTTTGTGCAAGTATGTGTTGCTGTGAACAAGTATGTTTTTATTCTAAGATTTTCTGTCTGCTTTTTTAATTCCGTATAGCCATATTTACCGTTTTGTTGTAAAATTGTTTAAAATAAGCTGTTTCAGTTATTTAATACTGTAGATGCCAGTCTTTCTGCTCTGTAAGCATTGTTTTATTCAGAAAGTGTTACCTTTGCTGCAGTTTTACCAACTACGTGATGAAACTGCTGGTACTTGATGCTTCATGAGTAAAAAATGAGATGAGCTTACAAAATTTGATAATGTGAAGTTGCGTGTATGTGATGGTGACATTTAAGAAAAAAGCACAAGCGGAGCCATGTGTCTGTCCTCTTGAGACCTGAGGAAAACCAAAAGGGAGGAACCTCTTTGCTACTAGCATGATATTGCAAACAAGAAAGCAAAAAAATACAACAACAACAACAACAAAAACTAAAAGGAAAAGACTTGCTAAGACACCTTTAAAGTTTTCCTATAATATTATTTGAAGCATGGTCATTTTTTGTGAGATTATGCAAAAACCTATCTCTGTCTTTAAGAGAAAAGGAAAATACCAGGCGTATCGGGCTTATAATTAAAAGGACTTGCTTAATTTATATTTGTACCTTTGTGGTTTTTTAAAATACTATTGCCCTGCTCTGTTTCTAAATGGGATATGATAGTACTTTGTCAGCACATCTTTTTTTTCTTTTTCCTTTAGGATTCTGGTACTCATTTGTGTGTAATTGATGACTCTAATGAGCATATGCTCACTGTGTGGGATTGGCAGAGGAAATCAAAAATAGCAGAAATAAAGGTAATTATTGCACAAATTAATATTCTGAAATAGAAGTGGTTTTATTCCCATAAATACAATGATTTGTGAGACATGCATTTGATCTTACTTGGAAACTGCAACTGTGTAATACTGCTGGCTTATGTAAGGGCGCAAAAGAAATGTATTCTTAACTTGTATATTGGAAGGGTTTTGAATATTGGAGTGCTTATAATTACATTTTACTCATCCCTAACAGCCAATCCAAATAAAGCAATTCTCTAACACTTTTCTAATTAAAAAAAAATAAATCCTGGGAACTTTAGGAAACTGAAGTGATGATTCAGTCTGTAGTTGTTTATTTTAAAAAAAAATTAATACTTTTAGACATTACTTATTTTCATTTTTGTCTGAATTGAGTTCCAGACATTGATTCTCAGTACATGTGTCTCTTCTCATTTGAAGTCCATTAGTACTTTTGTAGACTGCGATCTTGTCTGCTTTCCTGTTTCTTTCATAACCTTTTAAATTTCTGATCAATGAGAAGTGTTCAGAGGTGTTGTCCTCAATGTTTGTGTAAAGTTGATTCCACTGAAAATACCCAATCCAATAATAACTTGCTATTGAAGTCCATATTTTGAGACATCTTGCTTTGCATTATACAGTATCAAGCAGGGAGATACTACATGGATGTGAAACTGAGTATTTTTAATTTTTTTTAATCATGAGTCAGCAAGTGGAATACTCTACAAGTATATATGTCTATATGATTACAAACTTGCAATTTCAGATAAGAAAATCAGGTTGGTTTGACCCATTTTCTTTAAATTATGTTGCCCAATACCCATTATATTCTGTTCCGTAAGTTTCAGTGTAATTCTCTGTCAGTATTTTAATTTCCTTGCAGATAGTTAATGTGAAGCTATTTGGCATATGCCTTGTATTTCCCATTTTATTGACATTATATTTTGACTATTTTCACTCTCCAGGGAGTTCCTCAGTGTTTCAGAATTGGCTAAAACCAATTTGGCAGGGACAGCTTGCCTTTCGGTACTTACTCACATTTAGGGCTTGATCTTGCAGTATCTTAAGCACCTTCCATGACAGGTGGTGTGAGCAGAGTTTCATCCCTTGAGCTAGGGTGCAAAACAGAAGCCTTTTCTCAGCTGAACTCAATTAAATTTTTCAGTGCTTAGTTTTCATACTATTTGTGGATATAGCAGATCCACTCATGGGGAGGAAATTGCATGTGAGAAGCATAATTCAATAAATATGGCCATCAACAAAAAATGAAACTTAAGAAGGTTGTTTTCCTGAAGTGAGCCAAAAATGGTGGTGTGGGAAAGGGTACTCCCACAGGTGCTGATTCAGCAGCACTTTTAAGTATACTCCTTTAAAGCATGGGCTTAAATCCCATAGAAATCAATGCATTGATGCATTTACCTGAGAGTTTTGTAGAGTCCTTGCCTCCAGGAGAGTGTCTTCAAAGATAGTTTGGTTGAATATACATTAGAAGTTGGATAAATGACCAGTCAGTTTGTTATGTTTGTAAAAACTATTGGTAAAGGATGAAATATTCACTGAGGTGTTTGTAATTCAGTAACAGTATATGCAGCTAGTAAAAATACAAAGGTGGGACGCTATGTTTCAGAGTTTAGAGTTATGCAGGCTTCTTTTTTCTTCTTCATGAGGAGGAAAGGAAGAAGAAAGAACCCAAAAGAATTTTTATAGAATTTCAGAAGGAGAATGATGGTTATAATCCTGTTTGACTGTGTTACCATTGTCTCACTTGCCTCTGTCACAGCTTTGTTATCCAGAATAGCAAACTAGTCTGTGTAAAAAAAACTAAGCAGGGTTTTCAACTCAAAAAAGTGTCTTTTATACATCATTCAGTTTCCATGGCAGAAGTCTTAGCTATTCCAGAGGGCAGAAGCTTTTGGGACTAAAAAGTGAATGTAAAACCTTGACTTTTCTACTGAGGTTTTATAAAGATCTCTTATGAATGTAAAAATTCAATATATATAAAAAATTATATGTGTGGTCATTCAGACAGTTGATTCAGCACAGAACACCTACAGATTCTTTGAAGCATACAATGAGCTGCCTAGTTCCTCATATCTCTATTCTGAAACTTGGGATTTTACATGTTTTTCTAGTAGTTAATGTCCCATCTGAATAAATATTATTTCTGTTATTATTTCAGACTACAAATGAAGTTGTTCTTGCTGTAGAATTTCATCCAACTGATGCAAATACCATAATAACATGTGGCAAATCTCATATATTTTTCTGGACCTGGAGTGGCAATTCATTATCAAGGAAGCAAGGGATATTTGGGGTAAGAATGTCTTGATACCAGGTCAGTTTTAAATCAATGGTATGATCTGCTCACGGTTTCTATAAATTTGCTTAGTTGTGATCATATACTATTTGAGCAGAGAGGTAAACAAACAAAAAAGGTTAAATTCTGCTTGTGTGTGTGCAGGGTGTATGGGTGTGGATACATTACACTAATTACATAAAGAGTACGAGCAATTATCCCTTTCTTTTGCTTATTTTGTTTCAGAAATATGAAAAACCCAAATTTGTTCAGTGTTTGGCTTTTTTGGGAAACGGTGATGTGCTCACTGGAGACTCAGGTGGGATAATACTTATATGGGGCAAAACTACTGTAGAATCTACTCCAGGAAAAGGACCTAAAGGTAGGATACATTCACAGTTAATCGCAGATTTTAGATAGTCTGTAGAAGACAAACATAAAGGATTGCATTAGAAGAGGAATAGGGAAACAGGCCTGACTAAGGGTGTACACTTCCTATTATTAACAGGTGGTACTAAACTCCTTCAAGTCTCATGAATTTTCTGACTTAATAGCAATCTAGAGTTTCTCAATAATTAATGAGGCTGTGCCTGAAGTGAATGAAAACTACTTCATCTAAATGCTTTGCATTTTAAAAATGTGCAGTTAATCAGCTTTCCTTTCATCCTGTGATATGAAAAAGGCTGTAGGATCAGTTTGAGGATTCTGCAGGCTTATGTTGTACCATGCTTAGTCTCCAAGGAATACCATTAAGTGTTGAAGCTGATGTTAATAGGACTTGTATGTGAAGGAAAAATACAATGCATAGTTGTACCAGTTATGCAAATAACAGTATCTGGTTTAGCAGATACTCAAGTCTTGGCTGTAAAATATACTTTAAAACCCATCTTACTTGAAGTTTGGGTTAAACTTACTCTTTAGGGCAAAGCTTTTGTAAAAAAGAAAGGGAAATGATTTGTTACCCAACATATGCAGACCTGGCACGGTTGAGCCCTAGGGTAACTTATAAATTCAAGGATAATTTGTTTTACTTGGCAGCTATTTCAAACACTCTGGTTTAAATCGGTATGCCAGGAAAACATTCATGTAAAAAGTAAATTTTTAATGGTAAGTCTGGTTTTGTAGGTAAATCTTTTTCTTGTCTTTCAAGCTAACTGCAATGGAAAAGTAATTTAACAAATTATCTGATGTTTAATTTTGAAGTTCTTATGCAAAAATAACCTTTTCCCAGTATAATCTTAAAAGATATCGAATAGAACATTTATTTACATTGGCTTAATTAAAGACGGGTTCTTTTAGTTGGTTTATCACATTAGGTTGGTCGCAGGACTTGATCTCAAACTCTTTTTCACATTGTGAGAGCATGCTGACTTGAACTGACTTGAGCCATTGGCAGAGTCAGCGAAGTTAAGCTAGTAGTTATTTGGGTGGTGTTCTGGGCTTTTTCTGTGATTGCTGTTTGAAAATATGCAAATCTCAAAGCATCAGAATCTTGCCTTTTTTTTTTTTAATATAATTTCCTACAGCAGTTCTTTTGACATGAAGACCCAATTAGGATGCAGAAGGCTTTCTTTGCTACCTTTGTTCTTTAATTTTATCATCTCTCTTTCATTCTTCCTAGTGTTTTCCTTTCGGTAAACTGCTATATTGATAGATGCCAAATGCTGGTTATACTATTTTCAAGTGAGGCAACATCCAGCATTAGATATTAGGTTCATGCATCCTGGAAACTTTGCTATAAATAATTTGCTTTTTATTCCCGTAAGACTATAGACAACAAGTTTCTTTTTAATAAAATAATTTTAATTCTTTTCTAATAATGACTTGCTAAATATTTACTGACTGTAAAGGACAGTTTCTCTTGCATCTGGAAAAACTGTGTTCCCTTGGGTAGCACAGAAAAGAAAGCATTTCACAAATAGATGTTGTTCTTGCCTTCACACGTTGTAGGACAATCAGTCTCAAAAAAGTTCGTATTCAGAAAGGCAGGCCCTTTGTTTTATCTTTTTATCCAGTAAGAAAACACTACCACCTTGTGTTTGCAATACTGATGCAATACTAATAGCCTGGCAGTCCAAATGTAATTATTTATTATATGCTGTTAATCTTATTCTTCTGCCAAAAGGCACAGCTTCTTGTAAACCCCAGGTGAAAAAATGAGTAGTGTTCTTTATTATTTTCTTTTTCTGCATGTAGGAGTATATCAGATAAGCAGACAAATCAAAGCTCATGATGGCAGTGTGTTCACACTCTGCCAAATGAGGAATGGGATGCTGCTAACTGGAGGTGGGAAAGACCGAAAGATCATCCTGTGGGATCATGATTTGAATCCCGAAAGGGAAATTGAGGTAAGAAAGCAAGAGTGACAAGGAAATTTGCCTTGACCAAGGTATTGACTAGCAAGACGGAGCCCTCCCCACCCTTTGGAGAATCAGTAGTTAGGATGACAGATTATCTTCTGGTTGCTGTTTTTTAAGTGGATGATGATGTTTTATTAAAAAAGTGTATCAATTTTCAGCCAATAAAGGAGCCTGTCTGAGGCTTCAGATCTCTTCTGTTTAAGTGAACAGAAATTGTAAGGTTTTTCTTTTCTCCAAGTTCTTCCTTAGTTTCTTTCACTCATCCATTTTTTGAGGATATTCTTTAGTGTCATCTGTGTTTTTGTTAAGTTTGCCTGTCTGGAGAAAGGCAATATTACCAGGATTTGAGGGTTTTTTTATAGAATTTTTGACACAAGACAAACAATAGGTAGGATACATATGGGTACCCTGTAAGAATGTAAGAGCTGTGTTAGGACCTTCTTTTGACTTTAACCTAAGCCAAGTGTTTAGTGAATATGTATGTCTTTGTGATTTGGCTATATGGCAATGCCAGGTAAACGGGGATGAACTGAAAAAAATTGTACCTTATGGATTTTAAAATATTTTTTTCCCCCCTGACAATAAGATGACCTCTTGAAATAATGTATTCTTCTTAAACAGTTGTTCTAGTAATGGTTTACTCTATTTACCTAGTATCCATTTATAGCAGCATTTTTTCCTTATAATTCCTAACATATATGTTTAGTTCCATCTAGAGTTTGTTATTACTTTGAATCTAATATTAACCTTTAGAAAGCATGGCTGAGAGTAAGTAAGCATTGACTATCATATACAACTCTTAGACTTGAGTAACACACTCTACTCATATCAGTGTCTCTGTTTTCCTTTTGTTAATAATGTTAGTTAAATCTAATTTTTTTTTTTAGAGAAATATTACCAGAACCAATTTTCTGAATGATTGTATGGATTTTCTATCTTGTGTGGCTGATATTAAAGTTAGTGTATTTTTTAAAGATAAATCATTTAGAAAACCAAACAAATGCACACTGTAAAATAAAGCACTGTATTAAAATTCAAGCATGCAATAAACAAACTCAATAAAACTCGGAGTCATTGCTGACATAAGGCATATGAACATTTACTTAAGGTTAATCAGGAAGCATTATGAAAATCAGGAAGCATTTACTGTATGCTGCAAGATTTTTTTATTTTTCATTATAAGTTTTGAAAAGTAAACAGTAACTATGTATTATTCCTGTCCTTACGTGATGAGCTATAAGGATGTGGAGTGCATTTGTTTAGTGTATTTGACACTGAAAAATCCGTGGAACTTAATTCGTAACTTTTTTCCACTGAGACTTGTTAAAATGGCATAATTGTGATTCTTTTGGAGTGAGATCCTCTAGTATGTGTCTGTACTGAACAAATAAATGAGGCAGGTTTCAGGTCAAGTCCTGATCTAATGTATACATGCTTAGATTTTTTTTTATTGGATGAACTGCAGTTCTGGTACTGTGTTGGTGCTCTGTTTGTGGCCTTCAAAAATATGCCCATATTAAGATGCATGATGTGGCTTCACAGATGTTTCTTTTCCTAGGTTCCTGACCAGTATGGAACCATCAGAGCAGTAGCGGAAGGAAAAGCAGATCAGTTTTTAGTGGGTACTTCACGAAACTTTGTTTTGCGGGGGACGTTTAACGATGGTTTCCTAGTTGAGGTACAGGTGAGGACAGCTTTTTTTTTTTTTTTTTTAAACCCAAGAATGTAAAGGGTTTCCCTGCTGGTGTGTTATTTTAAGGGAGTCTTTATTTTATTCATTGTTAAATCATGTGTGTTTTCTTGCCAGGGACATACGGATGAACTCTGGGGACTGGCATCCCATCCTTTCAAAGACCTATTTTTAACATGTGCTCAAGATAGGCAAGTCTGTATGTGGAACTCTGTGGACCACACACTGGAATGGACCAGGCTGCTAGATGTATGTCAGCCCTTCAACATTAAATATAAAGTTGGAAAATAGGAAAAAGCATTAATTTTCTGAAACATCTTTGTCCCATGTGATTGCAAGAGGAGCAAAAATCCTGTAGTTACAGCATTAAAAACAGCTATTTGGAGGCTTTGATAAACTTAACCAGACTCATCAGACATTGTATAAACTGTAATCTGGTTACCATTGTCTGATGCCATTCTAACAATCCAAGTCAAATAAAACTCAACATCCTTTGTTCTTGTTAGAGTTTAACTTTTTTTCCAATTACTGAAACAATTCAAAGAGGATATCATACAAATGTGCAAGGCTTGGTTTTAGAAGTCCTTCCTTACTGTATTGTTCATTTCATATTTTGTCTAATTCTGTCCTACTATCCAACCAAAAGTATCTTTTTACAGAGAAATTTAGGCTTTTTACTTGCAAGAAGGTCGTGTAATCCCTGTCACTGCTACATTAGAAGTAAATCAGTCTGAGGATTGTAAGCATGCTGCTAACTAATTAGTTTTTCACTGTGTCAGTTCACCTCAGGCTTTTAGAGTAGCTTTGGTACAAGGAGAGGTGTTTGACCGTAAGGAAGTGGACAAGTGAATGATGTGTCTGTGCCTCTCTGTTCAGGAACCGGGGCACTGTGCTGACTTCCATCCCAGTGGAGCAGTGGTTGCGATAGGAACGCACTCGGGCAGGTAAATGCCTTTCAATTGAATTGTGCAAGTTTAAAGGAGATGGTTTGATACTAGGTGTCTTTATATATTGGAATTTGTATATCATTTGTTTTTTATTCTGTTTGCTTGAGGTTAAGTGGCCTAAAAAGGTTGGGGAAAGGGGACAGATCTTTATTACGTGGGTTAGATGAAGACAGAAGGATTATTTGACTGTTGTTAGGCTGTTTTGGTTTTTTAACTACTCTTTCCAGATGTTGGTTTTTTTTTTTTTTAAACTTATTTTTTGTGGGGGTTTCCATGAGCACTCCTTATTGGCTTTACCAAGTATCATATATTTTAATATTGTGTGTGTGTGTGTGACAGTTTATAAGACAGATACAGTACTGATCTTTCCCCTTCCCAAATCAGACACAATTGCAACCTTCTAAATTGACATGGAAAGACAAGTGAATAGGCTAGTATTTTGATTTTTGTGTCAGACAAAGTTCAACGTGGCACATTGCTGCAATGAAGTGCTATTGAGCTGTTCACATTCATTCTTAACATGGTTGCTTATTTGAAAGCTATCAAAATACAAGCCAAATCCTTTAACTCAGGCTTCTTTCAGTGGTGAAAAAAAATTGTTTTAATTCATATCCAAACTCTGGCTTGGTGTCATCTCCCAAGAAAGGAGTCCCATGCAATGGATTTTTAGCAAGTAAAAGAAAAAATGGGATATTAGTAGCATTAGAAAGCTGAGAGGAGCAGATACTAAATATACTGGCCTTTTTATTCTGTTTTTCAGTTCTACCTCATGTTTGACAACTTGATGATAAAATAATGCTTAGTACATGTAAGAAAATTGCGAGGGGGACTGGTGTAATTTGCCTCCCAAAATTTTTTTTTTGTGCCTAAAACCCATTTTAAGTTTGATTTTAAAAACTGTTGAACATGAACAACACCCTTTAACTTTCCTGGAAAAACTAAATGTTAAATACTTTTTAAGGAGTTTCTTTCTCCAAGATGAAGATGCAGTCTTCACTAAATTCATTAGGTGTAACATCAGGCTAAAAAAATCTAGTTTACCTTCCTAAGAAAAATCTTGCTGAGCTCTTGTACCTTTGTACATTGTACCTTTCCATTTTTTCATCTCTTTCTAATTATAGCATTAAATTGAACAAGTCTTTTCTACCTTCATTAAACAGAGCAGAAGATACTGGCCTAATAGTACTTGAAACAGGGAAAAGGGAAAAGAAGGTCAGGCTACATTTCTTGAGAGTTATTAGACATTTTTGAAATTACATCAAAGCACAATGAAGGCATATTGGACAGGCAAAGCATTCAGTCTTGTGTTTGCTTTTGCCTTTTTTTTTCCTCCCAGAGCATTTTAATACTACTTTTTCAGTTCAGCACTTTTCAGATTAAATTAATATTTTTTTATTAGTTGAGGCAACTGGTTTACACTGCATTGGGTAAATTTCTGATGATGGCCTTGGGGTTTTTTTTGTTGTTTTTTTTTAACCTGTTCTTCTTGGAACTGAGCAGTTTTATTTTCACCATTATATTTTATTGCATTCTGAAATTGCATGATTCAGTGATAGGTTTGGGATATACACATGAAACTGAATTGAAATGAGGCCTGGTAAGTGTACAAGTGTATGAGAAATAAATGGAGTTGTGAATCAAGATAAACAGAACAGTTTTAAATTTACTGCCTAACCAGTGGCATCACGCAGTGCTTTCTGTGCCAGATAATCCACTCCAAGGGAATTATTTCCCAAGGAATGAGAGCTGCATGATGTCTCTTGATTAACGTACGAGAGAAAATAGTCTCAAGCCCTTAACAAGTTATTAAATAACTTGCTTGATTCATAGTCCAAAATGCATAAAGCCAATATTAAATGAGTATAATTTGTTTAGAATTCTATAAACCTTGGATGTGTCTATCTATTGTCATTCTAGTGCTGCTCTGCTTCCAGTACGGAGGTCAGTAAGACAGGGGTAGGGAATGGAGTATTAAGAAAGCTGGGTTTGATGGTTAAAATTGTGACATCTGAAGAAAACTAAACTTTCTACCTCTCTTCCCATTCTTGTCTGTTGTTTCACGGCAATGTTTTTTATCAGGCCAACACGTCATGTTTTTCGTGTGCTTTTTACGTACCACTTCCCATGATGAGTATTTCAGTATCATTTCCCTTTTTGGGCTGTCTGCAAATGCTGCAGGTTTTGTTAACCATTTCTTTAAATACTTTCTGAGTGCCTGATCATCAATTGTCTGGGATTGAGCCTGGTTTGGAGAGAACGAATACTTTTTGTGGACCTGCTGTTTGCTGGAAATGCACAGCTGAAAAACTAAAAAGGGCTGGCAATCAGAAATCCTGCCAGAAAAGTGGGTTTTTCAAGGCACTGTACAGATCCTTTTGCCATGCTGTCAGTGGTATTATTTGCAGGGAAGTGGACCTTTCTGTGACTAATCATGTAGAATATCTTGAGTGCTGTGCACCGCAGAAAAAAGACTAATAAGATCCTTACAAAAATACTAACATTATTAGGAAAACTGAAGGCTTGAGGACAAGACCAGCATAAGTCAGAGCCACAGGGAGGTAAATCAGTCAATAAAGCTATTGAAATTTATACCAGTTCAGCATCTGTTGTGGTATTAAGATGAAGAAGCCCAAATATCCCAGGGAACCAATCTTATAAGATGGGTTGGTTTGTTCACTCTGATTAATGCCTTGCAGGTTCAACATTCAGTATTAACTAAACATGGGAATTGCGAGTGTAAGTGCAAAAAATGTGTTACTACTTTGGAATACTGTTTCCCTGGTGATTTAATCAGAAAAATTCTGCATTCACAGATGTGAATTACCAGTAATAACTGTCTATCATGGATCAGAATTTGTTTTCTGAAAGAGAGCAGTTTTAGGGGTTTCGTTTCTAAAAACATGTATTTTTTAGATAGCAAAGGAATGGGAAGACAAGAAATGGATGAAAATGGCAAAAGTTCCATCTTGTTTACATGAACTCACAAACAAGTTAAGCGTGTTATCTTCGCTAACAATTAGGAGAAAATCAATAAAAGCCAGAAAAAGCAGAAGAGCTACTATCTTACAGCTGGGATACCATTCATCCATTTATTTCATCTGATCTACAGATCAGAAGTTCACTTGGCAGCCAAGCTTTGCATTTCACAGTCCCGTAGGACTTTTTCAGGGTCAGCTGCCGTTTCTGTGTTGCATACCTTTGTGTTGGAAGGAAGATCCTCTCCTGAAGCACAGTCTCAAGGTGGACCCTAGCTGTTAACAAGAAGGGCCTGTGCAGGGCATGCCGATCAACTGCTGTAGCCGCTAGATTGGAGACACGTTGCATGGAGACAGGCTTTCTTGCCAGCAGTTGCAATGTTTGCCATGGCCCTGGGAGAGTTTGAAAGATCGAAGAGAGCCTGTCTGGTTACAGCTTACGGAAGCATCAAGAAGCAGCTGAACTAGATGTGACCAACGCTTCCTTTCTTAATTAATATCAACGTTGTCACGGTGGGCTGACTGTTTCCTCGGACAGCTAAGATTGCCACTAATATCTCTTGTTCAGAAAAAAATTTTGGAGAATAACTGGTGTCACAAAGTGCTGTCTCCTAATGCCAAATGAAGTTCCGTGTGGACTCTTAAGAGCAGCAGAAGTTTTGCATTGTGTTTGATACCACACAATACCACCTCTTCGCTTTCAGTAAGGGGCGGGAGGGGTTGCATGTTTTTCTGGTTGCATTTTTAGGCTTTGGGTATTTTTCATTTTACATAATATTAACTGGAAGACTACCTGGTTCAGGGAACAGCCTCAAAGGACCAATCTCAAGAGCCGGTCTCAGAGCCAGCATCAAGAGGCATGTCCCTGCTGCAGCAGCCTCCCTGTCCTGGTTGAGTATTTTGGGACATGGAGGGGTCAGCCCTCCCCTTGGCTGTCTGGCAGAAGCTCTGTGTAGCACGGTCACCCACGGGAGGGCATGAGGAGGGGGTACCCATCCACTTCGTGGAAGACGACTGCTTTTAGTTGTTACTGTGCTCATAATCAGCTTTTATATCCAGGCACCACAGTGATGCTGCTCAGGATAAAAAACCAGGCGTCATGCTGCGTCATCTTGCTAGATAAATAGATTTTACAGTATAATGCCTAAGTTTTCTGGTAAAGCAGAAGGTCTTCCTATCTCCTGTTTTGCTGTCCGTGCACAAGAGGTGTGTTACCCACCTGGGCTGGAGCAGTGAGGAGCTCCACCCTGTGCTGAATTCAGGAAAACACAAATAAGAATGAGACGGTGGGGCATTGGCTTTCAGACCAGCTTCTCGTGTTGCTTGAAAACCAGATGACTTCAACTCAGTGATGCGTCCATGTGTGTTCATCACTCTTCTGTTGTCCCACCAGGATGTACTTTTAGAGCAGTTTTGCTGTCATGATGGAGTAATTGTTTTTCTTTCTATGGTGGCAAAATGGCATAGGTACCTTCACTCTCCCCCCCTACCAAACCCTTTTGTGGTTTTGGTGGTTGTTTTTTGGGTTTTTTGGGGTTTTTTTTAATTTATTTTGGTTTGTTTTTTAATATCCACACGCCTATCAGGGTTATCAGCCAGGTAACATTTTAGTGAAGCCTTTGGCAGGGCCAAAGGGGGGCATAGTTTGAACTAAATAGCAGAATAACAACTTGTAACTCCTAATGCATTCAGAGAACCTGCAAAGCTTCAGTGCATAGATTGGAAGAAAGCAAAAGTCCACTTTCAGCAGGGGATTACAGCAGAGAAATTCTGAGCGTGGTTTCTACTGATGTCCAGTGCAAACATACTAGCTGTTTTCCACTGGTTCCACCTGTCTTGCACACAGATTATTCAGCAGTCCGTGGCATGCGGGGCTGGGGTTTTTTGTTTTATGTGGTTCTTTAACCACAAGCTGGTTTTAAACCATTGGGACCAGGCCACTTTCCAGATACGCAGCTGCCGGACACCAGATCAACGTGAGCTGGAATCTCATCTCCATGCATGGGAAGCAGCAATGCACACTGTTGTTCTGGAGTTTATTTTAGGTTATGTATGTTTGTTATGGAATAAATGGTCCTAGCTTTAGTGGTGTCCCACCGAGTTCACTATGAGACAGCGAGTGGAATTGCCTCGCTCGTTTCCACAGTGTGTGAACTTGCCGTTTGCCACTAGGGACAGAAATCTGGCTGTGGCGTACGCACACGGTTGTGAGATCAGAAGTTCGCAGCAAAGAAATTAAATTCCGAGTACAGCTTTAATGTATTTAGCCATGTTGACATCTTACGTTTTCATGATACGCATGTATGTATATATATTTTTATTAATTTTTCATTGTCTTTGTTTTGCTAATGTTCGCTGTATTTAGGAGTTAGGTGGGCATCAGAACTGTTGCAAAACACACAGATTCTGCTGATACTGCCCGCTTTGCTGTCAGTGCTCATTTCGGTGTATGGGCCACCGAGTTTTTGTAAGCTTCTCTGAGCTTTTTACATGTGCCTTCTAAGTAATACTGCAGGTTAAAAGTTATTGTTAAATAAAAAATGCAATTAATTACCTTAGTTATAAATCATGCAAGCAGGAAATAAAAAAAAATATGCTAGGTTATGAACCATCACATTTCAGTAAATGGTTATTCCTTCTTACTTTGATAAAATTATTCATAGAAATTAAAGGACTGAGGGGAAAATACCGAATTAGAATATACTTTGTGTTTAAAATGAGTACAGATATGTTTTCCACTCCCTCCTGCTACCCCTGTTTTTCTTTTTTTTAACTTTGCTTCATACAAATTGAAAGATTAGTTTTTAAATCAAAGCTGCTCTTCAAAATGGGGAAGTATGGGGAAGAAGTAGTAGGTTAAAATTCAGCCGTAGCCTTAAGGCTTCAGGATGATAAGGTACAGTCATATTAGCTATCTGGTGACATGTTTATCATCCAGTAGACATTTTGGTGATTACTACAGTTCAAGGGAGGGGGAAAAAATCGGGCTGTATTTAGAATCTTTTATATATTCTTCACTGGAACTTGTATTGCTTTGTGAAACAGAAAAGCATTGCATTAAAAACGATGTTGGCTGTGCTGCCCTTGAGAGGCTAGCATGAGAAGATGAAGGCAGGCAGTCATTATTGCTCTTTTGCTTGCTTTTTTGTTGAGTGGAAGAGATACTCATTGGCATTCTCCTTTCTCTAGGTGGTTTGTTTTGGATGCGGAAACGAGGGATCTGGTTTCAATACACACTGATGGCAATGAACAGCTCTCAGTGATGCGCTACTCAATAGGTAGGCAGACTTGTACGGTCAGAATAATTGCTGATAAATGAGATGTCTGTTCTGTTAAACGGTGTTAAAGTACTTCCCAGTCACTAGAAAAGGCAAAGCTTTGAAAAAAATAATTTAAGATGCTTAATATATAACTGAATACTTGGTTACAGATTTGTTTGTGTTTACTAAATCTTGGCGTTTTGTAACCGCAGACATTACAGTCACCTTTCCCAGCCTTTCCTTCGTGTTGAACTGTACTGTTACAATAAACCTTAGCTTTGCTCCCAGAAAAACTGAAAGTTCTCAACTAAATAGTGGGCAGGTTAATAGAAAAGTCTGTAAAAAGCTTAGTATTTCAGTAATATACTTCTTAGTTAATTTTCAGGTTTATTAATACAAAAAAATAAAACTAAGCTCAGGTCTGTCTGAAGCTCAGAGCTGTTCATTAAGTATTTGCTCTGGGATTGCATGGAGTTCAAGCCAGTATTGAGTCTCCTCTTCAGATGTGAAGTGAGGTCATCAGAGGCTGAATCCTCTCAGTTAAAACAGCATGGAAGAACACTCTCATAAATCTGTTTCTTGTTTGCTTTTGGATAACATGCCATGTCAGTGGGCAAAATGTTCCTCTGCCAAGCGCAGAAATTTATTTTAATGCACTGATGTTCATTGACACTAGAGGCGTTTGATCATGATTCAAGGCAACTCTTGTCCATGTACTTTTTTTTTTTAATGGAGACAACACAGATTAGAAAACTGCTTGTAATGTTTGAATGCTCGACTTCTTCTTTAGACATATTTAGTGCTGGTTTATATCCAAAGCTAAGCTAACCATAGAGTAAATACTGTTCTGCATTTTTTGTGATACAGAAAACTCAAACCTGTCTGCTGTCAACAATTTCCAGAAATCCAATGCGATCTGAGGATTTATACCCTGTCCATTGCACACTTACTTAAAAAAAAGCAGAAGTGGAAGAACTTGCCCAAAAAACATACCCACAAAGTAAACAGATACTGACTGAAAAACAATATAATGTGAACAGTTACGTGTCCTTAAATACAATTCATAAGCAGTAGTTTGAGACTATTGTCTTAGTGATAAATCTGAAATCATTAAAATTTGGAAAACAAACAGTCTGTTAATTTATATCAAATATTTTGTGTTGTAGATGGCACCTTACTTGCAGTTGGATCCCATGACAACTTTATTTACCTCTACGTAGTAACAGAAAATGGAAGAAAGTATAGCAGATATGGAAAATGCACTGTAAGCAAACACAATCAGCAGTTCTTGCATTTTGATGTTATAAATACACTGAGGTGTTAAGCAGTGGAACTCTCTCCGGGTTGGTGCTTTTCTGTTTTTAGTTTTGGTTATAGGTTTTATGGGGTTTTTTTTCAGCATTTGATTGATTTTAAACTTAAGTCTGATGGGAACTGCAACCGTTAGTGTTAGGTGAACACTTTGGCATCAAACATGACTAATTTCTCAGACTATTGACTTTTTCTTTGAAATGGGAAATTAGCGGTAAGATGAAGAAATGCCTTGTATACCTATATGCACACTAGATGGTGGAATGTCGTTAGAATATGTAATTTTGGAGGTTGCAAATGCGCACTATTTTCAGCTATAATTGTTACTAAAAAATTTGGAATTGGGGGATAAGTTAACAATACATTTCTGGCACAGGGTAAATAAATGTAAGTGTAGCACAAGTAGTGGAGTTTATGTTAGTCCTTACACTTACATGAGGTTGTCCCAGTACTAAAAAGACATACTTTTTTTACCTTAAGTACTTAGTTATCTAACATGCTGGCCTTAAGTTCAGCTATCTCTTTAGGTTAGTGGGAATATTTACATAAAGAACATGTTAATGGGATTTGCAAGTGATATCATAAGAATAGGTTTACATTTGACATGTGAAACGTGTTTTTAAGGAACGCATCCCCTGCTCAAAACACTTTTCATATGTTTGTCACCAGTGGCATTTCTTTAGTTTTAAAAATAAGATAATTTCTCAAGCTGCTTTGTTAATTTGAAGATAAGTGGTAAGGAGACCATAAGGCTAAATTGGGGGGGGGTTCATTTCTAAGATTTTTTTTTTTTTTTAATTATTATTCTTCTACAACCTTTGATGCAAGACTTGCAGTGGAAACTGTTAGGGGGAAACGGAACAGGCATTAGTCAGACCTTTAGTGCCATGTATGGTGTCTCTGAGAGATTTCTACCCATCATTCAGCTGAGGATGCCCTGCGCTGCTAGAGCGTGGGGGTCCAGAGCAGCCTGAGTCCAGCTGCTGCTGGGGGCACGGGGCTGCCAGGGCTGTAAGCAGCAGCAGGTTTGCTCCATCCCTGTGGTGTGCAGGCTGGCAGGGAGGGCTTGGTGCTGGAATGGGATGCGGCTGGGAGGGAGGGCTGTTGGGTGTGCTGGAGACTCCTTGATAGCAGGGTGGTGGTGCAGGGTGAGCCAGGGCACCCTGCAGTCCCCAAGCTGGGTGGTGACGGGGTTAGCTGATAGCACAGTGATCGTGAGATGAGAAATCAGGTCTGCAGCCTTCCCGGGGACCTCAGGCAGTGGGGAAAGGACTGAGCCTACAGGGAGGTCAGACCAGTGGGGCTGGTGGGGACAGCAGTGGATGTCTGTGCCTCGCTACAGCATTTCAGCCTGTCACTTATTTTTTAACCATAAAAGATAAAATCACTCAGAGATGGCTAGTCTTAACATACATTTATTTAGCATAAATATTTAACATAATATTTAGCTTGCTACGTACTTCAAGGTCTCTGTGAGCTCTTTGAAGATGTATGAGGTCATTTATTTCTGTATATCATATGTATTATGTATCAGGAGAGAGCATATTGTAATTTAAACCAGCATCTGTATGTCTGTCTGTCCCTCTGCCTTGGCAAGAAAGAGCATTGTTCTACTCAGGCAGAAGCGTTAAGACTTCAAAGCAGATTTCGGTTAACCGTTTTTTTCCCTCTGAGTGGCTGCGTGTAGAAGCCAAAATTAGCAACCTGGTTTCTGTCGGGGCTGAGCTCCCCTGACCCTTCCAGCTTGTGCAGAAGGCAGCAGTGTGTTAGCTGACCAGAGCTAACACTGCTGATCGGATTTCACGTGCCCTGCGTCTCCCCTCTGCTCCCTGCCAGCACGCTGGCAGGTCAATACCAGCTTGATGCTGAGCAGGGAGGCACCCACACACGCTCAGGACCCGGAGTGCTCTCCTGGCCGGTGCTTGGGCGCTGGCACTGCATCCTTCTGGCGTTCTTCTGTCATTCAGTAGCCTTGCGGGTGACCTCCAAGTAGTATGACTCAGTCCTCCTGGTAGTCAACTTCTGGTTGTTTCTTCCAACTTGAATACATTATTTGAATACTTTCAGAAGGATTTTATCTACTGAACCAGCATCAGCTTGTGCCTAAGGGCCGTATACCCACAGTTACGTTTAAATCCCCTTTCAGTCACGACCAGGCTTTCTGCTGCTGCCTGAGAGGTGAGCCTCTGACCTGTAAGTGTGTTTCCACAGTGAGGGATGGTGTTGGTTGTGATCAGAAAGAATTTCAGATGAGTCAAACTGTTTCGACTTGTGCAGCTGTTTTTTGAGGGCTCCAGCTATGCAGACAGCAATGTGAAGGTATGGGCTGGGTTACGAACTTCCAGTGTGTCAGCAGCTCCAAGGTAGCTGGCGCTGTCTCTGGCTTACATCCGAGATACCTGTTAGCAAAGGAGAAGCAAGTGCCGTGCATTTGCCAGGTGGGCTGTGGGGTGAAAGCCACACAGGCAGCCACACTGAAGTATTTGATACACTGGACTTAACCTGAAATAATTAGTGTGCCAGTCCTATAGGCTGTGGGCATTTTGGCCATTGCACCACTTAAGTCTGAAACAGATAAACATTGCCAATGAAGGAGAGGGTTTCCATTTAGTCAGTTTTACTAGCCAGTGATAATGTGAGTAACTATGTTCATTGTATATAAAGTTACAGAAAAGGAAAGAGTAAAATCTTGCCTTATCAGTGGGCAGCTACCAAAGAAAGATTTTAATAGAAAATGGGATCGTCCTGTTGAAAATGCTACGACAGTGTTATGTTCCAGTTCATCGTTCAGTGATCGCTTGCCTGAAGGGATTTTGCAGCATGGAGCCCCCTGGCCAATTGCTTTATTCCCTCCCCCACCACCCCCAGGAATTTTAACAGCTGCCAAATGTCTGGCAGGATTTAGTAAATGACCGACCAATTCTTTTCCATGTTGGAATTCGCTTGCAAATTTGAAGACTTGGAAAATAAGGGGGGAGAAAAAATCCTAGCCAGTTGTGCTTTTTTTTCTTCTTCTTTTTTTCAAAATACCAAGTTTGCATGTGGATATCATATATCCCACCCATGACTGCAAAGCAGTTATGTCAATACACAGTTCCTCTGCTTGAGGCAGAGGCTAGTTCATAAGTAAATAAATCTTAAAGGCTAGCTTTTCTCCTAAATGTTTTTGCAGTCTCTCACAGAGGACCTGGGGACAGGGAGACAGACACAGGTGTAGTTCTACATGTAATTCTGGAAGCAATGAGCATCTGTTAGAGTTCTCCGTAGAGGAGGTTGGTGTGGTGGGTGGCGCGGCAGCCAGTGCGGTGCGCCAGCATGGCCCTGGCACAGTGGGTGCGCGCTGGGCCAAGAGACCATGAGGGGGCTCGAGTGACGCCGTATTCATAACGCCCACCAGGAGAGGGAGATGAATAGGCATCTATCAGTCAAGAAAGTGGCATTTTGTTGCCTGGCAGAATGACTAGGAGGGGGAGAAAATGGATGGTCTTATAAAGGGAAGAGGAGCAGTAAGGAGAAACGGAAGGATGGAAGAAAAAAAGAGTGAAATGATGTCCATTGATTTCCTACCCTTTCCTCTACAGAGAAATAATTTATTCCTACCTTATGCAAATTTGCGGCTTCTCTGGAGCCTCTCATATCTTTATTATTACTGTTATTACTACCAACAAAAAAGTTCATGCACAGGAAAAATACTCTGACAGCTGCATTTAGCTTCTCCCTTAAAAACAAAGATGAGTGTTTAGCCCTCATTGTGCTCTTGATGGTGATAACTAAGCAATGAGGCCAAAGTGTTTTGACTCTTATATAGATGAACCTGTGCCTATAGGAAAGACTCCTTTCGAAGCTGGCACTAACATGCATGCAGTGTAAGAAACACAGCAGAAACTTCCAGAAAGCTAAGGAGGGTATTCTTGTAACACCAGTCCTTGCTCTTGTAGTTTTACATGGTGGTTGTTAACCAAGGTATCCGAAGTTTTTAGGACGAGCAAAGGTTATTTGAACGTGCGTGCATTTAATGAAATTATTTTGAATGGACAGAGAAATAAAAGAGAGTCCTATCTGTCATTTTTCTGATGAGATCTAAAAATGATCCTGTGTAAGTTACTTACCTTTCTCAATTACTAGCAGCGTATACTTTCTTAATTCAAGTACAAATGCGAGTTCATCCTTATTTTAGCAATATACCTTCTAGGAGTAAATCATTCTGGATTCTAAGAGGGACAACACCGTTTACAAGTGAAGAATCCACCAGGCCATGGGAGAGGCACGATGCCCAGCCTGCGTTTGTTTAGCTGTTAGGGAGTGTGGCACTGTGGAGTAAGGAGCCTTTAAATCAGCACAAGTGAATTGTGGCAGACCTGGGGTGGGTGGGGAGGTGCTTTTTTGCTGTTAGCTGTCCCATCTGTGGGTGCAACTTCTGCTTCTGTTTGAATTAAAATACGTGTTTCATGTTGGTGTTACTGCATTCTTCTCCAGGGACATTCCAGCTATATTACACACCTTGACTGGTCCCCGGACAACAAGTATATAATGTCAAACTCAGGAGACTATGAAATACTATACTGTAAGTATGAAATTTAATACACTGGAAACAGAAGTATGTATTTGCTGTCAGAATATTTAAAGAGTGTGTTTGATCGGAACTGTATAAAATGCTTGCTGACAAAGGAACCAATTTGAACTTGTGTAACCTGGTATCTTGATGTTATTCAGAGTTGTGTATTACCTAATGGCAGTGCCAAATGTAGCTTACTTCTTTACAAGGTCATAAATCGCTTTAACAGCATAGAAATTACAGAACAAGTGGCACTACGTTTTGATGTTGGCCCAAAGTTCTGTAGATTGAAAATAATATATACAGTTGTCTAATTAGTGTCAACAGTATCAGTTATTTTGCGCGAATAAAATCTGTAGGTCTGTGCCACTGTTCTGTTCTGGGGTTTCTTTTTTTAACCTTTATCTTGGTTGGTGGTGTGGAAAACTAAGGAAAGCAATAATACTACTTTAATGAGTTAGTGGTAATAATGTTTTTGTGTTTGTCTTTTTTTAATATGTGAAAACACTAATTTAATATATAGTGGTTATGTCGAAAGTTCAACTTGCATAGTGCATATCAGTCTGGTTTTAAATTGTTTTTTGTATTCTTGTCTTCCTGTGGCTTTAAGAAGATCCAAGAGGATTGTAATTCTGTTCTTGTACAGGCAAGAGAGCCATTGGTTTAAATATCTGTCACCTTAACATGTTCTTTCTGCCTGTCACAACTTAGGTTTCAAATCTGGATAGTGCAATATCTCAATCTACCAAAAGGAAGTGTTGGTGTTTATAATTGCCTGTATAGGGAAGCAAAGAGGTGTGACCCATTAGTACTGGGCTGGTGTATTGAAAGATGGACATTCTTTTGGGAAGCAGTCTTTCCTTTCCTAGTTAGAAGTTGCAAAACAGTCTAAGGCTCCTCTGGCAGTAGTTTCTCGCTGTTCTAACAGCAGAGCTTCCTGAATGATTGATTGCATTTTAGCACATTAGTGGAGGTGGTAGGAAGGAGAAATTATTCTATTATAGACTCTATTAAAGCATTTTGTGGAGTAGGTAGCAGGGGATCCAAGGTGCAGGGAAGTGTTTTGGAATACACTGATCTGAAGAGGGAAATGAGAAGTAAATGTGACTCTTACTTGAAGCTTTGCTTGGTATTTATCTGGAATTTGGTAAAGGTACTGGTCTGTCTTTGCCTCTACAGTGTGATTCCAGATTGGTTTTAAGATGCATTTATTTACTGTCTTAGCACCTTCAAAGAGCACATATGTAAATATAAAATTATATGGCATAACTCATCATTCACTTTTTTTACAGGGGACATTCCAAGTGGCTGTAAGCTAATCAGGAATCGTTCTGACTGTAAGGATATAGATTGGACGACATACACTTGTGTGCTAGGCTTTCAGGTGTTTGGTAAGCACCATTTAACTTGCTTTTAAGCTATTCACACTGTGCTTTTGTGTTTTCTTTTGCTTCAATATGTCATTAGAAATACGCTGTTAATGATTGTTGAGGATGGTGCTTAGATGACAGACCAAAGAGACTGACCACAATACTTGTCTGTGATACAGGGCACTGGATGCTCTATAGACAATGCATAATTGATTTCTATTTAGCCTTGAAGTTTGGCATTTGATTTTTCTGTTGTCATTTTAGACTACCAATTTTGGAGGCACTGAAGCAAAAAGCTGATATTTTAAAGTGCTCATATGGCACATGTATATTCTCCTTTGCTTACCTTGTTTTGGGATAGGAACAAGACTATGTGAGTGTAGGTTACAGTTCATGACTTAAAATCATGACAGCACTTTGATACCTGTAGTCAAAGGTGAATAATATGCACTGCTTCTAAAGAGTAAAAATGCTTTGAAGATTAAACAGATTCTTTACCTAGTAGTTTATTTTTTAAATGTACAAAAAAAATTTACAAACAATTCAGACTGCTTTTGCTGAAGGCAGCTCTGTTAGCCATAAATGAGGAGACCCTCTGTGAGGGGTTGAAAAGTATGGTTCAGCCTGTCAGCGTTGTAAAACCAAGTTTTGTGAGCAGGATGCTGAATGTCTCGCTTCCACTGCTGAGATCAGATACCTGCCTCTGTTCTTCATGTTGTTGGAAACATCAACAGCAGATAAATCATCAGATTCTTTAGAGGTGAGGGTTAGGTCTACAAATCTCTTCACAGCTACTAGGAGTTCAACTTTGAATATCAGTTTCTATGCAGGGTAGAAAAAAGTTAAGTCTGAGTGCTTTCTGTAGCTTCTGACACCTATTGTGCATATTTTAGGACTGTCATGTGCTTAATGAGCAAGTAGTCTTAAAGGATTGCAGTTCATTTGTGGGCTAAAACTGACACTCTTGTGTGGCATATTGATTGGGTGGAGAGCATTTAGTGCTTTATAACCAGGCTGGATTTCCTTTCTGGGTACCAAAGATCTGAGGCAGAGCAGGAAAAATAAAGGTGTCAGAGAAGGAAGATGATAAACTGCATAGATATTTTTGGGTTGTTTGGAGCTTGAGGTAGGTGGCAGAAATAAACAGGAGCATGCTGTTTCTGGAGCTGAATACTGTTTCTTACTGCTAGTTTGATAGAAAATATTGGCTCCCATTAGCCTGAGACCTGTGAACCGGGTTGTGTACGTGTTTGTTTTTATTCAGTCTGTCTGGGTGAAGTAGAGAGTGGTGGGTGGCTGTTTCCTCCTGCTCTATGCATGTAAGCCTAGGCTGACAAGGAGTTGGTCCTCAGCAGTCGTTTCCTCACTGTCTTTGCTACTGCGACCGAAATAATAGTGCAACATAAATGCCTTTTTTAAAATGGAGTATCAGAAGATTCAGGAGACACTTGAGAAAATGAAAAGCAAAACTCTGTTTGACAGTAGTATGACGTCTTTCTCCAGGAGCAATGAAAACGCTTTGTAAGGACTGAATATTCCTTCTGGAATAGCCTTGGAGCGAAAGCCATTTTACGTTTTATGCAGAGTACTTGAATCTACCAGAACCATGGAGGTAGCAGACAGTGGATCTGTTGCTACTGAACTTTTACCACTACATTTGGTAATAGAGCAGAGAGAATAAGGGGAGCAGCTGTCTGAATTCCAGTGCTTTCCCAGAAGTGTCCTTTACTCCTGACCTAAGGAGATGAGATGTTGGGAGTGCAGAAAGAGTTTGGTTTCACATCTAGACCATTGGTTTTGTCTGTTTAACAGCTGTCGGATAGAAGTTAGTGGTGACTGGGGCCAGACTGGAGATGAGCAGCTCCCAGAACCACTGTTTTGAGAAGCCTTTTTACTTCCTGTTTTTAAAAAGTGGCTAAGTCTGCTGATCCTGTCTGCATTCCCTCTTGGATTAATACAAACTTTAACCACTTTGGATTAAGTTTAATTAGTCTCAACTGCTCTCAAAATCTTCAGTGTGCCAGAGGACCTGGGAGTGAAGTAGATAAAGCAGATAATGTGATGTTATTCTGGGGCAGAACAGAATATATTTAAACTTCCTAGCCAAGATTCATCATGCTTTAATTTTATATTGTCTGGTAGTCTGACACCCTTTGCAGAATCTTAAAATTATGGCTTGGTCTCGGACAAAGACAAGTATTTTCCCATTAAATCAGACAGCGCAGCTAAGCCAACCTAGCAGATATTTGCTGCCCAAAGGAGAAGTCTGGCTTTGACCCGATGATGAGCTGGCTCAGGGATCCAAACAAGCCAAGGGCTGCTCATCTTGATGTTCAGGAGAGAAGGTTAAGTTTATGGGATTTGGGCTTTTGGGGTATATGTTTTACTAATTTAGTTCTGTGGATAGTGTGTCCGTAGGCTCAGGCATTGCACTGTTGTCAAGCAGAAGAAAAAGGATGGAAATGCATGGTTTGGATGAGAATAGCATCACTCTTTTTTGGCAGTTAATATTACTTTGTTGGCTCAGCAGTATCAGTCTGCACCCTGAGCACTTGAAGTCACTCTCTCGTTTACTGCACATTTCCCACGCTTTTGTCTGAGCAGGTTCTTTTGAGAAGCTTACTGCTGGCTAGCAGAATTTGTTAAAATTGAAGTGCTGCTGTCGTACCTAATAACAAAGTCCTATTATTTTGTATTTTTTGTTATTTTTACAGTTATTAAGAACTAAGAACTTGGTTATATTAATGTCTTGGTTTTTCCATGTTTTGCCTAATGCCTTGAAATCAAATTCTGCTGTCCTATGACAAAGGGTTGTCTTACCTTTAGAGCTGCTAAAGGAATTTGTGAACACAAAAGATGTTTAATAAGAGATGTAATCTTGAATATTAGTCTTTTTAATCTTAAATTAAAAAGAAGAGGAAATAGCATAGCTGTTTGGCACAGTCTGCCTAAGGTGGTAGCTGAAACTTCAGGAAACTGCTTTGAAGTTCATTTATTATTCCCACCTGATGACAGTATTTTATATATTGACTGCAGAAGAAAGTTAAAATTCATTCATTTTGAGCTAATTGAAAATTCTTAAATAGTATATATTTTTCAGGTTGGTTTCATTGATGTGAGAGCACTAAAATGTTTCTAAATACTTTCCTTAGCATTTCATGTCTTTATTTAGTAAATAATCTACAATGTACAAAGCTGCCATTGTTATTCTTCAGAGAAAATAAAGAGTTCTTACTCCACCCACTGAAGAATGGGGGAAAAAAAACTTTAAAGTTAAATGCTATTTGCCATTTTTCTTAAAACCAAGAAGAGATACTGTGGGAGTTTGAAAAAGATAAGGCAATTCTAAGTCAGCGTTTTGTGCTGTATAAAACAGTGGACAGCACATGTTTTTTATTTTACCAAAGTCAGTGATTGTAAGGGAGGAAGAAGATATTTTCATATCTGATAATGGACATCCCTCTCAGTCAATTGGACACACGGTTTTTCAGGGTGGGGGGTGAAATTTGAAGGGGGGGGAAATCCTCCTAACTCCTGAACTAATGAGAAACCCAAGTCTAAGCTGTAAAAATATGGTACCTTTGACATAAATTAGTATCTTATAACCCCTTGCTTACCTTTTGTTCAGCTTTTCTTGCAGATGTGAATCATCGGTTTTGTTATGGGCATCTCTAGGGTCTTTATTTTTTGTTAAAACTAGAGCCTCCCCCCCAGCCCCAGTTTGTTCAGTGCTTTTCATCCAGGCAATGTTGTTATTCTTTTGTCTAGACATATTAGTGTCATTCTTTTCACTTAAAAGCATATTGAATTGTACTTAAGCACTTGACAGCACTTACATCTATGAAACTCGTACAGGCTGGGTTTCTGTGCAAAAGTATCGTCAATCAGTTGTCTCCTTTGAATCATGCAAATACTAGAAATTGCTCCAGATGTAAAATAAAACCAAAAGAAATCTCTACATAATGCGTGGTACCTGGGCTTGTTCCATGCTTCAGCATCAGTCTTGCTTTTAAAATGTTTGTGCGTGAATGAAAGTGTTAAATTAAGAGTTGCCAGTTTTAGCAGCAAACTTAATCTTAAGATAAGCTTTAAACAAGACTGAGGTTTTGAACAGGAAACTTATCAAGCCCGAGAGGTTATCCTGGCCAAGGCTGAGGGTTTTGGGGGGACCGGGTGGGGGAGAGGCATGAGACAGCAAAATGTTAACGATATTTAATGCAATGCATAATCCATTTTCCAGTTAAATGTCTTACTTACCTTTTGTTAAGCTTTCCTTTTCTCACAGCTTTATAGATTTTATTTTTGTTTATGGATTGTCTTTTAATTTGTTTCTAAAATTACCATCGCTAAATACCTGCTCTACTCTCTCCTAGGAGTTTGGCCCGAAGGATCGGATGGGACAGACATAAATGCCCTTGTCAGATCGCATAACCGAAAAGTGATAGCAGTTGCTGACGATTTTTGTAAGGTCCATCTCTTTCAGTATCCCTGTTCCAAGCCAAAGGTAAGTCTAGACCAGTCTAGTCTATGTGCTTGTTTGCATTGCATGGAGCTTTCCTTGCCAGACACCTACTTCCAGCCCGGTCGTTTGGGAACTTGGCAGCCAAATGACTCATTCATATCTGAGTACGGTGCTAGAGACAAAAGCATGATTTTCCCCATTAAGTTTATATAAAAAATAGAAAATACAAAATAATATAAAATAGAAAATAATACACCTAAAAGTGAAGTAGCTATAGTTATCCTTAAGTTCTGGAGCAGACGCTTGATGCTTCCTGTTGGCTGGCCCTGGTGTTAAGTCCATTACTTTTTGCATAAAGATCTAAATCTGACCCAAGTTACAAGCCTTAAGAAGAGAGGGTGTATTGTGGGGGGGAAAATAATGTAAATGTAATTCTTTACTCTTAACATGAATAAAGAGCAGTCTTGAAGGGCTAAACAAAAATAGTAGTGGTTTTGGATTTTGGTATCGCATGCTCTTCTAGTCAAGTATGTGATTTATCTGTCTGCTTGTTTTCAATAGGCTCCAAGTCACAAATACAGTGCTCACAGTAGTCATGTGACAAATGTCAGCTTCACCCATAGTGATGGTCACTTGATTTCAACTGGAGGGAAAGACATGAGTATTATTCAATGGAAACTTGTGGAGAAGGTAACTCTACCACAAAATGACATTGTCGTAGACATCGGTGCAACCAAAGTGCCCATCCCTGCCAGTGAAAATGCTGTACAGTCTCCTGCACCTCTTCCACAGCCTTTTAATGAAATGAACCAAAACGAAAGTGTAACTGGCAGCTCTCCAGCTTCTTTGGAGAGCAACTTGGAGCAGTCTGCAGAGGCCAGCGAAGAGCAAAGTGAGGAGCAAAGTGAGGGGAGCAGCCTGGATCCTGCTGAGCCGGGCTACGAGGAGCCCTCCAACGAGACAAGCGAGGAGCACAGTGAATCCACGGTCACTGAAGAGCAACAAGATAACTCACCGGTGTCTTAACGCTCCCAGCTGTGGCGGTTGTTATTTTCCCTTGGTGTGCGTGCTTTCATTACAGGGTGAGGGTTCAAATAGGGAAAAGTAGCTGAGATTCATGACCACTCCAGCTTTTGAGTTTCAGTGAGATTTTTAGTCTGAGCTTCAGTTCAACGTGTGGAACCATCCCAAGGGCCTGGCTTTACGGTCTGTGTCAAGATCTGGTCACGGTTAGTAGTGGACATTACCATAGATCCATTTCAGTTCTGAAATTGCTGTCAGGAAGTGGCATGAAATACATACTGGAAAAAAAGTTAGCTCTGAGAATTAGCTGAAGTAGACCACCTTAACTACGTGAAAGTGCTTTCTGAAAGAACTAAGCTGATGGGAAGTGCTGAGCTGTTCCGGCTGGGGAGTACTGTGCTGCTTTTTCCAGGTGCGAAGACAACCAAAACAAAAAAACAACCAAAAAGGTCTTTGTTAGGGCTGTTTTCCTTTGTTTTTTCTTAATGAGAAAAATAGAGGAAAAACAATGTAACGATGCCACATGTATGGCGATGCCTTCTTGATCTAACGCATATGCAATTTTCTAACACTACTAATTCCTAGTGGAGTCTGGATGTGCTCGCAGTTGGTCTGCCCTGGGTGCTGCTAGTTCTAAGGCAAATCCTGTCGAGGAACGGTGTCGGCTGTTCCATTTTCACAGACTATTTAGTAACAGACTAACCAAATACTGGCGTGTTTCACTTTTCATGACCTGAAAGTTGATTTAAACTGTAGGACATAATTGTCTTTTCAAAGAATTGCTTGCCTAGAGAGTTGGAACTTAAGAGAGTCTTTACAGTGACTTTGATGTGAATGGTAGAGAAAGCATGGCAAGAACACAGAAGTCAGATGGGCTCCAGAGTTAAACTTTAAGCCTTCAAGCAGAACTTGCTCCATCCCTAGTAGGAGAAATATAAATACAGTTAACTTAAATTATTAAATTGGTGCTTAGGATTAGTATATTAAGTTGATAATTTTTTCTTCTGAATTCTTAGTGCTAACTCTAAGAATCAGTAAACTGCAATCTCCCTTTTTTTTTTTTCTCCCTGGCTCCTTTAGCAGTTGTGATATAAGCATACAGTAATTTAGATGATGATGTGATTTATTATTTTTTTTCCCTAGACTTGCTGATCTTATTTTTGTGATTTTCGTTTCCCCCCTACCCCTCTCCGGGTTGCTCTAAGCCATGCAGCTCTCATGTGGCTATACCTGGCCAGTTACGGGATATCTTGGCATTTGTTATGCATTTGGAAAGTACTTTTTTTACGAAGTTTGTCAGATAGCTACATTTTTTTCTTAAGTGCATACGTTTCCTACTTTAAAAAGATACAGATTTACTGACAGATACCCATTTCCTATGTACTTGTTTATATTTTAATTACATAGAATTTTCTTTTTTAACTTGCTGCATTGTGCTGGTATTTTAGTTCTTAGTTAGAATATCATGTTTAGAAACTTTGGATGAGTTCATAAGTCTTAATTGTGCAAGCGTTTACGTGATTGTGCCATTCCAAAGTGCATCAAGACTGTCATTCCCTTACTAGTATCTTCTCAGGAGAAATGCTACAGATCAGGTATTTAGTCATCATTTGGAAAGATAAAAACAAATGGACTCCCAAAGGACATTTAGAACATTTATATATAAAATATATAAATATATATATACACACACACATATATATAAAAAATATCCTCTTGTTTACAACAGTTCCAGAAAACCTCAAAGTAGTTCCCTTCAGATGGAGGGAGATACGGATTCCAAGCAACCCATCTGTTTAAACTGTGCTCTGTACATAGAGTTTTACTGGAGAGCTCTAGTAAGCCTGGCTTGCAAATTTGTCAAATAGCAGCAATGGAAGATAAAGGTCAACTCATCAAAGTACTTGGTTCCAAATGAGGAATATGCTGTAGATTTAGAAAATAATCTTAGTAAAGGAGAAAGGATTTTGGAGCTAATGAGGCACAGAGCTCTCTCTGTCATTTTTATGAACTCCACGTAAGCAACACATTTCTTTTTGGAACATCTGTCACCTGGGGTTGCCATGTAAAGTGAGAGTTATAGTTGTGATATTCTTGTGTTTGTAGTTCAGAAGACTCTACTAATATGCAAAAAGCCTTACAGCTTTCAATTGCTGGCAACTACTGTTTAACAAATAATTAAATCTGTGATAATGGATGGAAATGGGTGGGATTATGTAACTGTAGATGTTTTAGAAAAATAATTGTGAATGAATTATGATTAAGAGTGTTTCATGTGAAGATGTTTGAGCCATTTCTATCTATCATGCATTCCTGTCTCAAGGCAGAAAATTTTGAAGATTAAAAAAAATAAAATAATCAAAATAATATATTGCTTTGTCTTTCTCCATATCTGTTCTGATTCCTTCTGTATACAGAGTGGATGCTGTCATCGCAGTTGCAATGTCTGGGTCTATGATTTTGGAAGAACCTTTTTAACTTGGGCTTTTTTGATAACCTCACAGACTGCCTAAAAATAAGTTGATTCAGCATCATGAATAATCCTGACAGTCCTGAGTATTGATCTTGTTTATTTTTTTAAAGTTTTATGACGCTTCCCTTTCCCATTTTTGATTAATATCCTACTAGCATTATCCTACTGTAGCTAATTGATGGGCAGCAGGGGATTACAAATAGGTATTTGTCCTGATGCGAAGTGCAGTCTACCTTCCAGGGTTCTGCCAGAAGCTTTCTTCTGGAAGTCATGCGAAAAGTACAAGCTTATTTTGGATGTAACATGTTAAATACCATGATGCTTCCACATTCCTGACAGTCTCTGTCCAATTGCAGAGGGTCACAGTATGCTGAATATATTCCTTGTTAAAGCTTCTCAGTCTTTTAAAAGGCTTTGAATCATCTCCATTGCTTGCAGCTGGTTTCTCTCCTTCACAAAGGGGAGGGGTGGGGTGGAGAAGAAAGAAACCTACAAGATAGCCAAATACCTCATGTTTATCCTTGCTTAAAGAAAAAACAAACAGAAAAACATCGCTGCCACCCCCTGAGTTTGACTGGAAACCTCAATGACTCTTCTTTTCCACCAAATTACCAGGAGAATGCTGCTGTTCTGACTTGAGCAACAAGCAGATGTCCTAAGGTCATGCTGTGCTGTTTCCAGCACACCCACAACATCATGTACCACTTTGCACTGGGGGCAGCTGTGCAGTGGTGTGCTTTTCTAGGCTCTGCTCCCTTTCTCTCCAAATTCAGCACAAGGCTTTTGCTACCACTTCTCCTGGGATGCTTGGTAAGGCAGGAGTCTTCCCACAGAGGAGGCAAGCTGGTCGTCGTAAGGAGCAGGTCAGCTTGTCTTCTGTGAGCCTCCCTCATGCTCCAAGTGCCCACTCTTGGGACAGCAGCATCTGCTGCCAGGTTAGGTAGCTGCAGCGATGGTATTTGTTATGTGGGGCTGAAGTTCAGGGTGGAAGCTCCACTGAGGCATAAAACTATTATTGACACCCCATTTTACATGATTGAAACTTCAAATTTGCATTAAAATGTTTTTTTAGGTTGTGTAGTAAAAATACTTAAATGATAGGAAATGCCAAGCTTATGGATTCTTGCAGTATGCGTCCATATTCGGCACATGTCATACAAAGTGATATTAATTGGGTTTTACATATAAAGGGCATTTTGCAGGATATGACCACATACTTTGCGGGGTTTTCCCCCCGTAAAAGTTTCAGGATAGGTGAAGAAGAGGCTTGGAGGTGTGGATGGGTAGTGATGAACCAAGCATTTCTTAGGTTGATCTTGCTGTAATTCCCATTATAAATAACAAGTACTAGTTTTTGCATATGATGCATGTCAAATTCCAGCCTCTTACTTTTTTTAATCAACCCTAGAATGCATAGGTTCTGGCTTTGTCTCTGAAGGTAAGGCAAAAATTAAATTTGATTGTTACATTGATCATAGTCTACACTGAACAACATGCTGTATTTTCTGCTTTGTGCTTCACCCCGTAAGGTGTGTTACACCCCCTTATATTTCCTTCAGTTCAGTGCAGTAGTTCAATGGAATCAGCATAAAAATAAGTAGAATGTTCTTGTGAAATTTAAGCTTGGCCGAGCCAAACAAACAACAAATTCTCCTTTCCGCTGCCTCATGCCAATAAATTGTTGGTTCCTGGCAATGAAAGAATTAATATTAAATGAGGTGGGTTTTACTTGCGTGATATTTGTGCTGCTTGTTTGCTTTCCTTCTGAGCAAGTCCAAGCCCATTGCCTAATCTATTTCTGACAGATGTTTTATGTACTAATACTTAAATCAATGGAGGAGGAAAAACTGCTTACAGTAGGATTATACAATTTAGAAGGCAGGGCAGTGTACACATTTTAATGTATTTAATGTGCCTGATGTGTTTTTGTGCGCATACACACGTATGCAAGCATCAAACAGATAGGCTGCTCAAGGCCATTTTTTTGGTTTGAAAGAGAAACGTGGATGACATCACACCGTAGCGAATTAAGAAGGTTTAGGAGCACAGGGGAAAAAAGGTGTTCCCAGCAGGACGGCAAGGCGAGAGGACAGGGAGAGCAGGGCACAGCGGTGGGATGGCGGTTGTACCAGAGCTGCGTTTCCTGGGTTGGGTCCCCAGTACCCTCCTGTGTGGGTCTGGCTGTCCCCCTCCGTTGGGATGGGCTAAGTGGAAGCTCCTGACACATCCTCTAAAAGTTCCCTAAGTGATATGTCACGAATGCGAGACATTTCCAGATGACTGGAAAGCCCTTTCAGCGGTCTGCTAACCCTTAAACTTGCTCGGTTACCTTAAACTGAGCATAGGCCTCAGATTCCTCTTTATAAAGAGAGAAAAACTTAAAATTGGGAAGCTCGGCTGCTTCCTGGCACGGCTGAGCGTGTTAAAGGAGTGCTGAGGGGGTAGGAGGGATGAAATGGCCAGTTGAGGAGAGACTCCAGAGGACGGATCCTTGTTGCCATTGAAAAAGGAGGGGAAAGAATCGGACCAAAACAAAAACCTCCTGATGCTGTACTTAAGGCACTGTGTCAAAATGACTAAACTGATTTTAAGGAAAGAAGGGGTCATTATTACTGGATAATTAAAAAAAAGAAAAATTAACTCTTTTCCCTGCCCCCCCACCTCCCCAGTTGCCCTCTGGTCGGTTTTGTCTGTATGCTAAAACCTACAAGAGCTTTCACTTCTTCGGTTAGAAGTACTGGGTGGTTACAGGGTGGTTTTGAGAAACGGCAAGTTCATGGAGGTTTTGGCCAGGTTTTATTTTTAATAAGCAATTCTAGAAAGCTTGTTTTCTTCCAAAAAGTTCTACTAACAACCGTTGAAGATGTAGACTCTTTCCAGATTTTGGGTGATGTGTGTCCCTGTGATTTAAGTGGTGGGTTTTACAGCCCGGTACCCCCTTCAGAAGGGGACCTCTGGGCACTTCCCAGCTCTCACCAGACAAGTGATCTGCATAGTCAGCAAGGTCCGTGCCTTGTTCACAGCCTCTGCTGCGTGTCTCTGTACGTAACGTTATTTTGCTCTCTGATAACCCCCACGCTTTGTTGGTTCTCCAGGACTGCTGTAAAAAACACTTTCTATAAATTCTTAGACTGTCTGAATTATAGTCAGTTACATTGTCCCAGCTTTATTTTTTGATAAAGTGCCTTTAAGTTGCTATTTCTAGAACATGCTTTTGTGTGGTGAGCCAAATAAGTGCTCCGCATAGCTCTTGAGATACTGTATTCCCTATTGAGGGATGTTTCAGCAATTCGATGTCTCTGTCATGCATCACTTGTTTTGCAAGTTGACCTTGCTCTGAATCCTCGCTGTCGCGCAGCCTGCTCTTCGTCCTGTACATCGCTGCCCTCCCAGGCTAAAAGCAAGAGGTGACATTTGCTTTTAATGCTGCTTCAGAATTTATTACTGCTTCCTTTAAATATGCTGTCTTGTCATTCCAGTTGGTGTCTGTGTGCATGTCCGTCCCCTTTTTTCCCCTCCCACAGCTCTCAAATAAGAGATCAGTCCTTTTACTGGCAATAATTTTTCCGTTTAGTCTCTCTTAAGTCCATTCACACTTTCCTATGCATCTGTAACTGCATAGAGGAAAATCATAGAGAAAGACAATCATAAGCTGGCCTCATCAGACAAGCGATACAGCTTCAAAAGCTATCTAGTATGGATGTACAAAAATCCCTAGTATTTTGTATTATACAAATGAGCGTCACTGGTGTTGTGTGAACACTGACAGTAGAATTGGGAACTTAAAAAACTATGTCCTAGGTAAAAGGAACTTGGAAAAACCTGGTGTTATTGCTACATCCGAGAGGCCTGGAGGCTCGCCTCACAGCTCAGGAAAACAGAAAACAAAAACCACTCCAACAGCTAAAGCCTCTGGCTTTAGCAAGGCACACAAAAAACCATTTTCAGTTTGACAGTGGAAGAAGAGGGAGCAAGCAGAGCTACACAGCGTTGTCTGTGCAGAGGAGGCAACTGTATGCCAAACTTGCTCTTACTACGTTTCTTCTCGTCCAGAGGTGGGTACGAGCGGCACTCCTGCTCTGGGTGGGCACTCTCCTCTCCAGCGGCACTGCAGGTTCCACCACAGGCAGAATTTCAGTGGAAAACCTTGTTTTCAGCGCTGCATTGGTTAGAATTTTCCCTTGAAGAACTGGACAACGCAGAATTGAGACTGGAGAGAGGGCAGTCAACACCTTGTCCATACACAGGTATCCAACATTGCTAATGCTGAACAGAGATTTGTCATGAATGTTTAACGTGAAATGACTGTAGTACACACAGGGCACTTGGAAGGATCCCATTTGCCTCAAGTTTGGCAAATGGAAAATTAAATGTCAACTGAGCCTGTGAAGCTGGGTTTCTTATGTCAAAAGCTGCAGTGCATTTTTTAGCTTGATTCACATATCGGGAGATATGCAACCCTGTGGATTTTCTGGCAGCTGGGAGGGAAACAGATGTGAAGCATTTTAAACTTTCAAAAAAGCATACCTAGGAAGGATTTTTCAGGACAGATGTCCGTTCCACCCCTTGCCAGGACCATACGGATCTGCTTACGCCATATTTTGTGTGTGTATGTACACATTAATTTCTGCTTGTATAGGAGTATTTTGAATTAGACAATAATTCTCTAGAAAAAACCCACAACTCTATGAATAATTATCTTGCAGATTCCTGGAATTGTGCCTCTGAAACGTCTTTCCCTGAGTAGGCCTCTTGCTCTGATAGATCCCCCCCCCCCATTATACATAACGTTTCAAAATGGTTTTTCTCTCTTAAGAATATGATGACCTTCCAGGTTATTTCCAGCAATTAAATCAGAGTCTGTCTCCCTAACCATCAAAGAGGCGAACGGCTGCAACTGCCTTAGGCCTTCTGTCTTCTGAAAATTTTGGCGAAGGTTTCAGCTGTCAAGACAAAGTCATCCTGTGCCAATGTTGCAGTTACAGACTCAATAGGGTTGTGCACGTCCGTAAACGCGTATGCTGAAGGGGTGGGTGGGAGGTGGCTGTGCAGGGCTCTCCAGGCGTGGTGGCACATGGGGTGCCACCAGGGCCGCCCTGTTTTGGTGAGCGGTGCGCTATGGCACATCATCGTGCCCAACCCGTGTGATGTTCCTGGAGCAGTTTCTTGTCCTCGGATTACTTTCTCCTGGATTGTTTCCAGTTTAACAGCACATCACAATTTCTCAGAGAGGAGGGGAAGAGGTTTTTATAGGCAACATTCTCATTTACTGCTTTGATTTTTACTTTTTTTCTTCATTTTTCCACAGATTTAAATTTGTTTGGCTGGAAATAGGCAAAGGAATGCATTGTCACGAAGTCTGCCCCAGGTTTGACTGGAAAGCTTATTCCTATGTTCCCCCCGTCACTTTGGAACCTGACCAATGTCACAGATTTTAATGTCACAGGTAGCGTGAAAGACACTCTGTTTTAGCTCTGCTGTAAGGAAAGAACTAGGGAAACCATGGGCTGTATCTCATTTTTGGGTCCTGAATTATTGCCAGCTACAATATCTCCCCACTGCATGCGCTATCTCCCCAGAATCACCCTGTGGGAATAAACCAGAACCCTACAGCAAAGAGCAGAAAGGATTTTTGTGCCTAGGGGGGAGGGCTGCAGATGGGGAGAGCTGCCATGAACGGCTCACTTGACAGTCCAGCTTTTTGCTGAATTGAAAATGCTTCTAGAGACTTGTCTTGCTGTAAATCATGGGAATTGGCTCCCGAGTTTTAAGTGAGGTACATCTGCACGAAGTTGTATGTGTAGAGAGCTTGACCTGGCGATACTGTGCTCTGTGCGCATGTTCTTGCTGCACATCTGTCGTGCCGCGTCTCTGTAAAATATGTATTTAATGAAATGTGTGTGAAATGGGGGGAATGAATATCATGTGTGAAAAGGAATGGGCAAGTTTTTGATCAGCCCAACATGCAACTCTTTTGTAATCCTTAACGTGATTTGTTTGTTTTCCCTTATTCCTTCAAATGTTCAAAGGCCCTCCACGAGGTTTATTCATTGGTAGTTCTCAAGGAGTTCCAGTTCAGAGTCATTTTCAGGGCAGAGCTGCATTTAAACAGCAATAAAATTCACCATTGTTTTCTCCTGTGATCCAAAATCGATCAAGCTACTGTTGATGGTTTGATGAAACCTTACAGTAGTGAGGCTGCACGGCTACTGAATATACTAGTGAGGAAAAGCCAATTCTACATCGTAATGGCAAATAAAAGCCAAGTGCGGTAAAGGCATACCGTTTTTCATACAGGTATGTAGACATCGTAATTAGACTTGTTTGCCTTTAGTAGTTGCGTTAGCTGGGTGACGCTGATACTTGTTTTTCCTTGACTCTCGTGCACCAGCCAGTGACCATATATGAAGATAACGGCAACTCTTGCCTCCTGACCTGTCGTGCTGCATAGGAACTTGTGACTTTTTGTTGACATTCATTTGGAAAAAGAATCCTTCCCTTACTATTATCAAGATGCTGAATATTTTGTTTGCTCTGAATTACTTGGTGCCTCTAAAATTTACCTGGTCCTGCTGCCACAGTTTGAAAAACTAAAGATAAAAAACTCTGTCTGGACTGAGGTTACACACCTGAACAATGTCTAATGAACGTTCACTTGGAATAGTCACACTGCTGTGAATGCTGTGTTCACCTTGCCTTTCGTCACAGGGTATCCCAGCAAGCTTCCTTGTGGGAAGGAAGTCTTACAGTGGGCAAATCTTAAGCTAGCATTAACAAATATTCACATAAGAAATTTCAGAGGTACAAACGTAGTCTTTGAAGTGGAAAGGTGACTCTGAGAGTTGATTCCAGGAAGGAAATGATGTGGTCTCTTATGACTGATACCACAAAAGAAGGGGATTGCACCACTGAATTTTCTTAAACATAACAGGCAAATGGTCTCCAAACACTGGTACAGGTAGATGAGTTAGTTCAGTAGTGAACCTCTTTGAGGAAATAAAGATATGTTTCCTGAGTAATTTGAAAACTGAAAGGAGGGAGAAAGCTGCAAAAGGGGATTTGCATGGATGGGTCATCTTACTTTCCCTAGCAGTGTGCTCACCACTACAGCGCATTGCAGGCTAGACGGTGGGTTTTTTGATTCTCATTCTCTAAACTACAAGAATTTCACCTTTTAAAAGGGTCTTTTATATTCTAGGAGAGAAAAGGCAATAGGAAGTGTGTTGCGCAATGCTTTGTCAAAACTTGTTACAAGGTAGACGTTCCTAAAGGATTTTCCTTGCTGATTATTTTTAACCAATTTTTTTCAGTGCTCTTTTTTTTGAAGGCCCCCCGAATCATCTTTGACCACCACCTCAGTGTAAATTAGAGTTGGACTGATAACCAGCTGTGTTGCTGCCTTTCTTACCAGCAGGTGAAAAAATCTTCCTGGGTGGAAAGATGCTCGTACCTCCCAACTTAGTACTGTAAAACTCCTATACCTAATGAAGACAGGAGGATATGCAGTGAGACTGTTTTATTTCTCATGTTGAAGCTAGTGTATTGCTTGGGAAACCCTACAGCTTTGCAGAAATTTCTACAAAGACATTTCAGGTAATTTTTTTGATTTTCCCCTTTTTTGATGAATTTTTTTTTATTAATTTACAGTATCTTTGCTGTAGCTGCAATTATCTAAGTTGGCTCTGTGTAGCCTTATGCTAAGACTGAAACTAAACAGTGCTGCACAGTTGCTTTTTAACTTTGGGAATGTTTCCCAAAAATATACTCTGTCCTAGATATATTTTTCATGTTGTTTATTTTTACTTTCTCACTCACTTGCAGAACATCTGGTATTTCTCTTTGCTGCAGGTAGAAACTAATTATTTAATCTCTCTACCAAAACTTTGACCCCATGGTTAATGGTATCAATCATCAGGATCTCTAGTCTGGGCCGTGGCCAAAAAGGTGTTTCTTCTTCTTTTTCACCAGAGTAGACTGTGTGCTCGTGGAAATAGGAGCCTGCCTCTCAAGAACATTTAGAGATGGGGTTTTGCTGGTGGTTTTTGGTTTGGTTTTTGTCAATTAACAAGTTTTATTCTGATGTAGCTGGTCTATAAGGCTCAGATTTAACCTGCTTATTTTCTGGGAAGGATTTCCACAAGTAGCCTCCTAGCACGGACAATGTTTTCTTGCCACGTTGGCTTGTGAGCAAACACTTCTCTCCAGCCCTGTCTCTGTGGTGCAAGCAGCTTCACCAAGAAACTGCGAAGGGCAAGTGAAATTCCACAAAATACCTTCAGCCACATATTCAATCAAAGGTATTGATCTCTTCTTTGCAGACAATGAAAAACCATTACGCTGGTGAAATGCAGGTGTCGGATCCTCGCATCGAACTTCTTGCTGCTGCAGTCTGCTGCTGTGTACGCAGTGTGGGTGCAAGCCCCTCCACGGTGAGCAGCTGCACCCGTCAGGGATGCTGAACTCTGCCTTGTAAATTAAATTCAGCTGCTCAATCTGTTAATCCAGAATATGAAACCAAATGTTTGTGTTAGTTTGAAGTTTTCTTTGTATATTATGCTTCTAATGCACAAGTTGCTTGCTTTCAGCCTTTTCACTGAAGGAGGAGGTAGACCTTCTAAATCAAGTGAGATATCCCTACGTCCATGCGCCTCCGTAAAGCTGTGATGGTTTGCACCAGCTGCAGATGAGGCTGGAGAGTGACGGTGGTGCTGCTGGCTGTCCAGGGAGCCCGAGCAGGGAGGACCATGCTGGTGCGAGGCTGCGTGGCACAGGAAAGGGTATGTGCGGGCTCTGCTCTGCTCGGTGACATCTCATTTCCTATCAAATCCAAAATCCAGACACAGACCTTCCAAAGGCTTGCTTGCCATGGCAGGCTCTAAGTAGCCTTAGAACATTAGTTTTGTTTTCTCCTTAGCATGCTGTACCTTTAAAATTTTCAGCAGAGGCCCTTGGAGGGATGCGTACGTTGACTTGTTTGCTGAACTCTCCTGGTGGGGAGAAAAGCCATTTTAATGGGCAACTCTCACTCTGCCTCTCCTAAGCTGGGAAAAACAGACTTGGTAGTGAATTATTGGGTTTGTTTTTCTGAAGGGACCATGATTTTGCGAGGCAGTGATGACTGAGTACTAATAAGCTTCTTATCAGAAAGAACAGCGCTGAAAAGGTCGAGTTTTATGGAGCGGTCTGTCTGCATAGACATGTGAAGTCTGACCTGCCATCCTAAAACTGCCGTGAGGTGGGTGAAGAGTCCTGCACGAAGCGGGGTCGGGGAGCGTCCTGCCCCTGCTCTGACACTGGTCACCTCCAGCTGCCACCTGGGCTGGGGGGGCTTTTCCTTCCCCTGCTCCCGGAGGTGGCCCTCCTGCCGTGATGGGTTTTGCAGTGTTAGCTCCGTGGGCTTACCCTGAGCTCTGCCATATTGCAATGAATGTTGAAACATTTAGACACTCGGGATATGACTCAGATGCCTGTGCCAGATACGTGAAAAGAAAGTAAGAACAAAAAATAAACCCTCCAGAAGGAGGGGAGGGCCTTCATGCATGTTTAATTGAACAAGAATCAAGCGTTTTAAAGTCTTTCTGAGAAAAACAAGCCTAAATCTTAAGCTAAAATGCTCTACAGCCGTTTTGAAAGCCATTACCTCCGCTCCAGCTGATACAACAACTGGAACCAGCTTCCACCCCCGTCCCTCTTTTATCTGTTTCCCTTCAGTAAAGTCTGAAGAAAGTATTTCCGCTCCCTCGCCCTCCTTAAACCGGGAGGCTGCCTGATATCCCCTCGGTCCAGGGGAAGCAGAAGGAGAACTGCGATGGGATGACTTGTTCCATTACACAGCTCCTTATCCCCAGGACAGCCGGTGCTGAAAGGTGACAGTTCTGTACATGCCTGCGACTGCCTCAAAAACCTGGTCTGAAATATATGCTGTGGGAGAGAAGCATGAGGTTTTTAAGCACACATCTTTGAAAATATCAGAGCTTAAGAATTGGGTCACATCTGACTGCTACCATCTGGCCCACTTCACTCCAAGATTACCCAGGAATGTATTTCACATGTGCCTTTGGAACAAGATTGTGAGCTGCCAAAAAGAAAATATTTTACAGCTGCGCATTGCGTTTCGCTCTGAGCAGTTCAAATGCAATAACCCAAGGAGGAGGATTCCACAGGAGGGTATCACACAGGCCGTTCGGGCTCAGCCCCTTTGTTTTGTCTGAGCAGTTTTGTAAGACAGGACTCCTCCTTGATTGCTGGATTGGGTTTAAAGGTCCCTGGTTAGGACAGCAGCTTCCCAACGGAGAGCGGTCTTTTAGACCGGAGTCCTGGGTGGGTGGCTGACCTTGTGCTAAACTGGAGTCCTGGCTTAAACAAGGCGGATGACCTTGTGCAAATGGTCCCTCAGGAGCGCCGGTGGGGAGAGCTGCAGCTGGACGGAGACACCTCGGATGGCAGCTGGAGACATCAGAGTGCTGCTCCCAACTCAACGGGGAAGCTTTCGCCAAAGGGCTTCACCCTTGTGTCCACGTTCCCGGTGCATAGAATGAGGGCATCTCACTTCTGTAAAACTGAGGTGTCCTGCCCTACCAGGAAAAAAAAATTATATAAAGATAAATTAATAATATCTTTTAAACCATATAAAAATAGGTGGTGTGGTGGTGATGATATTTACTTGCAAAGACACACAAATTTCTCCATGGCAAACTGGCGTGTGGGCCAGGAACTTACATGATGAAAGAGCACATCGGGCCTGTTGTACTTGGGCTGAAGTAGGTTCATTCCACGCAGCATGAGAAACCCTTCTCAGTAAAACGGGAAATGTGAGAGACAGCAGCACTTCCCTTTGCCTCCATCTGGGCATCCTGTAATAGGAAAAGGAGCTTTTTGCCAATTGCTCTAACCAGGATGGAGTTAATCCTTTCTCTGCCTCCAGCAAGAATGTTTGCAGGACCAGAGAGCGGAGCCAGCGGTGGAGGTTTCATTTCTTGCAGCGTGCTGGAGATGGTGCGATGCCGAGGTTAATGAAAGATGTAGGGTCTCTGGGGGATCCTGGAATAATCCTGAGAAGCGAGTGGGAGTGCATCCTTCCCTCTTTTTTTTTTAATAATTGGAATCAGCTAAAGTGCAAGTTCAATTCTGTCTTAATTACTATTTTAGGTTTTGAATGAGGGGAGTTCTGTTTTTTAAGACTTAAAAAACAGGGCACTTTCATTTACCTGTAGGATATGAGCTCTGTCACACAGAGTGCAGTATGAAACTGTATGCAACACTTTTGCTAGCTGGAGCCACCCGTCCCGAGCTTTGGGGGCGGTGGGAATGTGTGTAGTGGGACCAGCTTGATGCTTCAAAAGGGTGGTCATGAGCAAGTCTTCCCAAGGCCAGTAGCCTACAGAGGCATCTCCACACCCTGCCTGCTAACGTGCTGCTGGACTTGCACCAAATTTTTCCACCACGGTAACAATGGCTACAAATAGGCATAGTCTCAGCAGGGTGTCATCTCTCTCACATTTCAAGATAAGACTTTTGGGTCAGAGCAGATGACTTTTGGTTGCAACGTGAGGAAAGTAGTTCAGGTTGTTCATACACTAGTTGCACAGCAGACAAGACATTTGTGTTTCATCCCTCTCAAACTTGACTGATTTTAACAAAAAAAGAGAAGAAAAAGCAACTCATAAATCATGCTAATTTCTCCCACTGCAAGGGTGTATTTGCCATATTTGGAAACATTTACTAAGCAGCGATGAAGTCTTGTTTGTCCTCTAAAACACAAGAATTTGATAACTTTTATGCTGCAGTCCATACTTGTAAATTATAACAGGCTCCAAATACCAACAGTGAAAGTGGTGTTTCATGGCTTTGCTGTAGTCTGAAAGCACTGAATAGGATGAGACAGGAATCAGAATAATAATCCAGAATCATTCATTGAACTATTTCTTGATCCGCTCTGCGCACTCCTACTAGCTTAAAGATAGGCTGTGTTTTTCATAATAAATGTCAATTAATCTCAGCTTTCTCTCAAACACACCCAAGGAAGAAGACAGCACTGAGCAGCAAATAGACTTCACCTCAGACTGTGTTTTCCTGAGAATATCTGTGCTCCACCCCAACAGTCTGTGAGAGCCAGTTGTTCTTAACCACGTGTAGCACTCAGCAAGAGAAGGGACTGAGGTTTCTGAAGTCTGGGTATCCTTTTCTGGGAAATCTTGTTTTACAAAACACCTGTTGTTGGGTGTGTAGAAATTTTAAGAAATTAAAAAAAAAAATTGACACTTCTCAATTTTTCCTTTGTTGGTCTCAGAGAAGAACATCTACAGCATGGGAACATCATCCTAGCCAGGGAAATGCTTTCCCTAGCTTAATAGTAGGAAATGCTTAATCTCTGTTTGAGCTATCAGGGAACTTCTTCCTGCCTCCACCCTCTCTCAGCCTAAAATCTCCCTTGGAACATCAGTAAAAGCATTTAGGGAATCAAAACTTTTGCATCTCTCATCTCTGTTCATGACTAAGGCCATTTTCAGAGCCCACAGAGTTTTCACCTTATATCTTTTCAGGGAGCTGTGGGGCACATAAAGATTTCAGCTGCTGTTTGCTGGGGTCAGTAGGTGCCTTTCATCTGAAATACAGAAGATGTTCCTGGCCCTGTGTGACGTGTTCACTTCAGCAGGGGATTTAGAATTTCTCTTGGTGGGAAAAAAATTAAATCTTATAAAGCAAAGTTTTTCTCTCTACACACCCTCCCCCCCGCCCCCCCTGGCCCCGGGCATTTTTAGAGTAGTTTGAGCATATTCTTGTCACATTTTCTTCTTCCATTCACATACATCATGTTGTGTATGTGTAGAGCATGTGTAACAGTCTAAATGCACTCACCTAGAAGTGCAGGGCTTTGTTAATAGCAAAGCCTTGTCAACTTTACAAAGAATGTAATCAGTTCAGGTTCTTTTATAATCTTCCCCTCTGTTATTTCATATGCTTTCCTTGCACACTCTCAGAGAGGCCGTGTTACACTGCCAGTACTGAAGAACGAATTCTTGGTCAGTAATTTCTTACAGATCAGAGCACGCATTTTGAGTTCAAACCTGCTTAGCACTAGGTGGCACTCTGCTATAATCTAAATTAGTTTGCCTTAGTTTTGAAGTTTGGTAAACATTTTAGCAATGGGAAAAACAAGAAGAGATTAGGTTCATCAATGTTACGAGATAGGCACCCATCTTGTGATATGAGGGGAATTTTAGCTAGATTGTAAAGCTGTCTGAGCCTCTTTAATGTCCACTGGATGAGAGAGCGGAGAGGAAATTAAATCCATGTACTTACTCTAATAGTGCCGTTAGTTGTGCTTACTGCTGAGAAATCAGTATGGTGTTTTGTGGGGTAAATAATGTGGCGCCCTTTGGGGTAGTGTTACAGTCTGAAGTAATTCAAGGCCACATCAGTAGAGAATAGGATTGGGGATTGTAGGACACCTACTAAAAGAGTGGCCATTCTGCCCCATTTGTTCTCAGTACATTTAGTGTCGTGGAGGCTAGGAGGGGGGAAGCAGCGCTATTTATAGTTTTCACAGTTTTGCATTGCCATGGTTTTTTTTATTTTAATGGACTGAATGTATGGTGTGTGTGAAGATTTTACAGAGAGGTGGATTTCTGGGACAAATACCGCCTGGGTGGGTGCAAGACCAGCTATCAGTCTGAGGGGAGGATAGGATCCTGGTAGTGGGTAATGATGTGGCATGTTTGCAGAACGGATCATTAGAGGAGAAAATGAAACCGATGGATGTAGGGCTTGAGTGCTGGAACTCAGTTTCTATTGATAAATAATAATCTGGAAACTCTGGAGAGAGGCACTGTGATCCATCCAAGTTCTAATTCCAGGAAGAGGTGTTGTCTGGGAATGCTGCTCAAGATCTCCTCTAATGACATCAATAATGTGGCAAATGGAAGAGGAGTGTCTCATGCACCACACACCTGAGAACAAGCTCTGAAATTCTGTCTCATGGGGCTAACTATGGGCAATAAGACAATTTCCTGGAATATGACTGAGTGAAAATCCTCTGCAACCAAATATGTCAGGGACAGAATCAGGTGCCCTAATCTCAATTAACAGAATTTGTGTCTATGTTAAAAAGTAATGCAGTCCAGCAGGAGCAAACCTGTGGTTCTAAACACTTGGAGCTGAACTCCGAGCATCCATGCTTTACAGATTTTAAGTGCATATACTTTGGGCTAGCTCTAGCCTGGCCCCACTGAGTGCTGTCTACCAGCTGGAGGATGTTAGGTCCCCTCTTGAGGCTCGTCTTCTAAGCAGGTTTCATGTGAAAGGAACCTGGCTGCAACCTGTGAGACTGCTTGGGGATGTGAACTGAAGCACACTCAGGTGGTGACAATCAGATTTGCTTTAGAAGTTCTCTCCTGATCCAGGTTAAAAAACCCCTGTGCCCTAGGGCAGCCAACATCTGGAAATGGAGCCCTCCTGCCTCCCTTGGAGGTGATCAAAGCACTGGAAGATATTACTGTTCTCAGTGGCTCCTACCCCATCCTTCCTCACGCAGCTGAGTCACATGTCATAGACCATTTGTATACGCACTGCTCATCGGGCAGAAATAGATAGTGTTAGAAAAACTCAGCTTGTGAATGCTGTTAAGAAAAATATGTGACTTGGAAAATTATTGTCAACTGTTGATCTTACGTCAATGTTATTTCTGGGCAGCTTCAGAGGAAGGGTGACCTATTGCTCAGGACAGAAACCCAGCCCTGGGATTACCACTTTGATGTTTGAAGTCTGATGATACAGACTTCCTATGTGACCGTGAACACTGAAGGCTGGATTCGAAGGCTCAGCTGCTCTAGCCTAACTCACCCCCTAACTCAGAGTTACGGACCTGAAACTCTGCAGCCAATACGTGATCAGAGTTAGGATGCGAGATGGGCAAACGAAGCATCTCTGCTGCTGACCAGAGAAGAGAGAGCTGTTGGTTAAGCTGAGGCATGTGGGGAAATTTCCTGTGTCTGACAGAGCTTAAAAGCATGTCTGAGGCTGCTGGAGGTACCCATCCCTTGGGAGCCAGAGACTGGGGTCCTGCCAGCGGGGAGGCAGCCAAAGGCATTTTCTGAGAAAGCTGAGCAGAACTCACTGTTCATCCTTGAAAATGGGGCTGGCAGAGGAGGAAAAGGGCACTAGTTTTTGTGAACTAATTCAGATGTTAGATATCTGAGCCAGATATCTTGGGGACCCTGGGTTCAGTTTGTTCCCAGGCATGTGGAGGTGCGTGCCCAGATTTACTGTTCATCGGGAGAGAGCTCCAGCGCACCCGCAGCACCTGGCTGGAGGAGCTGCAGGGCTTCCACCTCCTGCCTGAAGCAATGCTGGTGGGCAAGAGGATGGAGGGAAAGGGGAGAGCCTGGCCCAGCCCAGTGCTTAGGAAATTCGCTGGGGAGGGAGGACTGGGCTTCAGACACCTCTAAATGCCAGACCTTGCCAAAACAGAGCAAATGGATAAAGCGGGTGTGTGTCTGTATGTTTGCTGCTGCTGATCATTGACTTTTTAATGCTAGTCTATGACTTTTGTCATTTGGGTTCTGTCCCTAACATTAAAGGCTCCCTCCCGAAATAATACCTTTTCTTGTGCTCCATGTGGACCAGTTCTTATCGCCCCAAGGGACTGGTGCCATTTTCCTGGGTGTATCATTTGTTTAGCAGTTTTCTTCCAATAGTCAGTTTACTGGGTTGCTTTCTTTTCCCCTGAATTTTAGCCCAGGGCTTGTTTTGTGCTGTACGACAGCTCTAATATTTTGGATTGTGTCTATTATTTTCTCCCCTTCAAATACTTGCAAATAATTAACTGAAATTTCTATTCTATAGCAGATCTTTGGTTGTTCCTTTTTAATGGTGAAACGGGGCTATTTTGTATATTTCTTCTCTTCTAATGGGAAAGAAAGCTCAAAACTTCTGTGTTTCTATCTGTAGGCATGCATGCAAAGAATGATGAAGCCAAAAGGCTATCTGCACACACTTGTGTAAAGGCTATTTTTTTTCTTTAATCTTCCTGTGAGCTATTGCTTCCCTCCCTGTAAAGATTACATTACAAAAATTTCCATATAAATTCAAATCCTTCTGAGGTCGTTCATGGTGAAATATGCCCGATTTAACTGTTCTTTGTGGTGGAATACAACTGCAATTGGTGGTTTCAAATCAGTCCAATATGTGGTGGAGAACTGGTAAAACACAGTGAGGCAGCTTGTGTTCCAGTGTATATTTCTGCTGGCAGAGACCCTAGATGTCCTTGGCCAAGCATTCAGCCTTGGGATAGAATCTAGATTCCCAGCAAATTCTGAGTTAAGTGCAAGATGTTGCTTGAGCATGGAGCCAGAGATCAAGCTGAAATAAGGCTCACTCTCAGAAATATCTTGAAAACTGTTTGAATAACCAAGTGTATACAAACATTTTAGGTCAACTATCATATTCTCTCAAGACTTGTAGGCGTTTCTGTATGGGCGCCAGCAGCACTGCATCTCTAAAGAATGGAACCAATGCTGATTTCGTACTTCCACTACTGTGTCAGTGAATCCACCCACGGCTTGATAATGTCAGTGCAGTGTGATGGAAGGTTTTAATTATTGTTTGGCTGTTGTGTTGTTTTAGTGATTTTTTTGCGTCAGCACTGCAAGAAAAAGGAGAGAGAAGGTAGTATCCAGGGATATGAATCAGAAAGTAAATCATCCAACTGTTTGAAGACAAACTCACTTGGTTTCAGTTTGCAAAGTGGTGCTGGGAACCAGTCTTTCATTTTTTCACCTTTAAAAGCCTGGCCTTAAATCAGAGGACAAACAACCCTCAGCAATTTCTTCTGTTGCATTCCTGAAGGTCTATAGCATCACATCTGTGAATAGCACACACCTACTCACATGCCTTCCTAGAGCCACAGACACATTCAGATACTCTGTTGATGGGAGCAAATATGACTTAGGATGTATTATACTGAGACATGAGCCCAGATCAACAGACTGTACCCCTAACCAGCTACCAGCTTGGTTAAGTTTGTGGTGCAGACAGGGCTTAAGCTGGTGTCTCACTTCATCACAGTAACCACTGTGCAGTCTGCTAACCAGCTATATTTAAGTATTTTGGCAGAATTCTGTTTAAAATTGGAAGGAATGCTTTTAATAGTCTGTGCGTTTCTCTTGGAGGCCTGCATTAAGGATACAGTTGCATCCCACACATAGATAAGTCTGATTGGAAAGCACGATATGGCATGGATGTACATTGTGGCTACGGGATGTCGGCAAGACAGATTGAAAGTACCGTTGGCTGAACGACAGAAGAAAGATTCAGATGTTTAAGGTTAGAGGCCAGATTCAGATCTTTAATATATGAAAGCAGCAGCCACTTTCTTGAAGTCAGCGATGTTACTGTGCTGTAATGCACATGAAACGATTCAGCATACTTAATTATTTGCACCAAAGCACATCCATGCTTTTATGTCACTTTGAGATTTTGTATGTGGGGCTGTGAACCTCCTAAGAAGCCACTACACTTGCCAGCTGCTCTTAGTTTTCACACAGGAGAATTTAGCTCATCCAGAATTCATGCAGCAGTTGAGAAGATGAGAAATCCGTCGCTGTTCTGCAGTCTGTGGTATCTGAAAAGGGATGAGGTTTCCATATGCCTCCAGTCAGGTTTTTGGAGTTGTTGAAAAGATACCTGGTCGGCTTCTGAGTTTTATGCAATTAGACAGAGCTCTGTGGTTTGCACGTACAATGTGCAGGTCTCACTTTGCATAAAATGTTTGCAAATACTGTAACGGGGCTGTGTCAGCATGTGGGCTGGATGAAAGAGTTGTCAACCACAAGAATTTACAGCTTAAGCATTAGTCCCTTCTCTCCCTGCCTCCCCTCCCCAATTAAATTACAATAAGGAGAATTTATTTCCATATTAAATATTTTGGCTTCTTTTTTTATTTTTTTTTCTGGCTCACAAAATGAAACAACGCTCTTGGATTACACTATAAAGCTTTCCTTTACAGCTACCAGGACTAGAAGCTTATTTTAAAAAACAAGTGAAAATGTAACCAAGAGATGAAAGTGAAGATCTTTCCAAAAGTTGCTGATTCCTGAAAGAGGCTTGAGGCAAAACACCAACAAAGAGAACACCAATATCCAGAGCCTATTGGTAGGACCCCAAGAAAAAACAACAGTGAAATAAAGGATCTCTTTTTTTTTTTTTTTTTTTTTAGTTATTATTGTATAGAAGCTAAAGCATGAGCAAAATGAGCAGAGTGTCAATTATACCCTGAGCAGAAATAACGATTTCCTGGAAAACAGTGATAAGCAAAAGCACCTGGAAAAGGGAATGTATTAAACTATCATCCCACCCATCAGAATTTTGCTGAGCAGAGGGAGATGTACTCTATGTGGCATATAAGTGGGTGCGTCACTTCACAATACCCTCCTTTTCTTTGAAGGATCAGAGAATGTTCTACAGAGTGAGTCTGCTCGAATTAGGTGATGTGGATCCAAGCTTACTCTTCAAATGGGAACTTTGATAGCAACTTAATGTTTTGCGGTACTTAAATACTTTTCTAACACTTCCATGCAGAATTATAGAATCAGATGCTGGTCTGTGCTGTGGATGTGGCTTCTCTTCTTTGTATACCATTTCTCTATTAGTTGCAGTGAGGAACTTGAATTGTGGTCATCTCAACAAACCTGAGTGTTTTCAAAGACTGCTGACAAGCCTTTGAGTAATCTGTATTGGATATGCTCTGACTGCATGTTGGCAAAACGGTTTCTAACTATAAAAAGACATGTGAATCTGTAGATAGGTGATCTCATCCTTAGAAGCCTTGGTAGTAACTCTGCAGCACACCCATGCCTTTGACAGCATCTTTATGAGGACACGTAGTAGAAAGTATTTCCTGAGATTAAGTTTGTACACATACTGAGACCGACAGACCCACCTCTTCTAATAGCAATCGTGGCACTCACTGTGACAACAAATATTGGAAGGTATAAAAGAGGTATATCTAAGAGAGGTATATTTGTAGATGAGGTGTTGTGGTTGGAAAAACAGTCAAAAGAAGTTGAATTAGGAATATACAATGTCTATGAATAAACAACAGAAGGCAGAATAAATCTTTTCAGGTCTCACATGATTCCTTTTCAGATTGGTTTGGATGAGCTAATTACTCCTCTAAGGTTATACTAGCATTAACAAAAAATGCTCTGCAGTAGGAGATGATCTGTAAGGTAAAACAGTTAGTGCTGGGGAGCCTGATATCTGCAGCATGTGCCTTGGTGGAATTTATACTTAAATAGCTCTAGTCTGATCTTGTGGACTTGCTGCCCATTAGCACAGTATGTGCACTCCTGGAGCACATCGTCCTGTTGAATTTCACGCATAAGGAATTAATTGTGCGCTCTGAGATATTCTTGGAATACAAACCAAAATGCAGTGAGTGGGATCAACCAGGAGATTTGCTTCAAAGCTGTGCTCCTGACCCAAACGAACACAGAGGCACTCCAGGCCATGCAGTTTATCCTCTCTCCTCCTTTTGGGAGAACTGTACCTGGGAATCTTAACCCTCCTCATGTTTGTGCATCCCTCAGTCTGTCCTGCCGGAGTTTTTGGGAAGCATGGCCAAGCACCCCTGCTGTCAGCAGCTCGACTGTGCAGGAACGGGGGACTTAACCAGCAAGGGATTCCATTCCGGGGAATACAAACCAGGATCTTCTGGATCTTGGCTGCAGTTTTAAGCATCAAATCAGGAAGGAAGTCAGAAAGGAAGATCAGAACAAACCCCCCTGATGTTTGCTGTTTACTACATGAGTGTTTCTCTCAAAGCCAGGGAACTGGAGAGAAAGGACTCGCCTGCTGGCACCAGGTTTTTCCCTATATTTTAACACTGCATACTCACAGGCTGGATCTTAAAATCTACTGTTTGCATATCAGTAAAAAAGGTGCGTGTTCACTTCATTACGACACAGTTCCTTGCATTAATAAGTCCTAAAGCTTCCTTCCCTGTTGTCCGACTTGCCATTTTTAGCTTACATTTTTATATTCCTATGGGAGGTTCCCTACTTTCATTTCCATGCAGTCTTGAAGCTGGGAATCCCATTACTGTTGTTCATATGATCTCCGGAATGTGAGTAAATGTTTCATAGTAATATATCTTCTTGGCTGTTCTCCAGTGCCTGTAATTAACTCCACATATATTCCTCTATCTATTGTGCTGGCTTAAGATCTGACCTCATAGAAGCAGTGGAAGCCGGAATGAAAACTAAAGCTTTATGGAAAAAATCAAATTGGTATGAAAGGGTGCCTGTCTAAAGAAAGTGCTTTGCTTGCTGATAAGTCTTTACGTGTTTACTGTGCACACTCTCTCCTTTTAACAAGATTGCATTTCCACGAGAGTGCTGCAAGTATAAAGCAGCCCTTCTAAAAGATCGCTCCGACTCGCAGGGTGCAAGAGCATGTAAAATGGTCGGGCATCCTTAATTTTTTAAAGCATGATGGTGAGCGCTTATCACTTGTGAATGGGTTGAATGAACCTTTATTAGATAACAAAACTTTTTCATTTAATAAGTCATTTAAATATCTTGTAATTCTGAGTAGTGGTGCATTTTTCAAAAGTAGCTGCTTTTCAAGTAATATACTCATGTCCTTTTTCCTTTTACTTACTATGATATTTGGTTCTGGAAAATATTCATTCACTCTGTATTTAATTCTGTCACGATTTACACCAAGTTCTTGACAGGACTGAAATAATTCTAAACCTGGTGGAAAAAAAGGTAGGATTTGTAAAATATTACAGGTACAACGCACACCCTTTGCTGGGATATCAGTTAATTCTCGACCAATACTTAGATCAGACCAGATTCAGAACTTAGCTATGCTGCTGTAAATCTGGAGTGATAACACTGAAACCAGTACACCAGCAGAGCTGAAAGTAGAACTTGGCCTTTATTTTGTTAAGAACCTTATTAGAATTTCCTGTTTTCGATTCATTTGGTTTTCTGCGCACTCAGTTTATCTTCTGTATCCGATTATGTATATTTAACCTTGATTAGCATAACTATTCAGAAACAAAGGCTTTCTTATGGTTTCTAGGCTTAGGCTATTGAGATGCATTAGGCACCGCTTGTAGAGAAATGTTAGTGGCTCAGCCAGCCTTTGTATCATATTCCTGTTGATAGCTTTTATGTATGTCATTCACCTGGAACAGATGTTTTCCCTCCTGCTTTCACCATTCACCAAAAATATCTGAAAGAAAAATTAAAATACAATTAATATGCATGTCTATTCAATTAATTTAAATAAATTAGCATTAAAATTGATTCTGAATTTATTTAGACACTTTCTGCAGTAGCCAAAAATAATCTTGATGCAGGACTGAATGTTATTGGATGCCTCAGTAAACAGCAGAGACCTTTTTTTCAAAACAGGAGTCTTTATTACAAGATGGTAATTCAGTCCTAGTACTAGCCTCTGCTTTCTGTGAGCAGCGTGAACCCTTGGATTTTAGTCTGCTGGGAAAATGGTAGGAAAGAGTACTAACTTGAAATAGAGAGGATGACAGTCAGTTGAATCTACCGAGGTTTTGGGAGACGACAGTGCAGAACAACTGGATATAATTATGCTTGACAGCATGGGCTATAAAATTCTGCACTGAGCACTAGTTAGCACAGCAATTCCTAGACTAGAAGTATTTCTAATACACTGGAAATATGTATTACAGGGTGTTAGAGGCTCAGGTAAGGAGAATTGTCCATCCATGATCAGAGGATTTGACATGTCAAATTTGCCAGCTCCTCTAGAGGCCATGGGCTAACTGTGTGACAATGTGGTGGCATGTTTAGAGAGAATATCTGATGAAATAAGTCTGATGCCAGCTCCAATCATTCTCCAACCCAAGCTACACAAATATATTTTTAAGATTGGCCATGATCCCATAGCTAAATAGCTAGTTGTTTTGGACTTTCCTGACTATAGTCTTAATTAAGATAGGACGTAACTTTTCTCTGGCTTTTGGGATTGACAGAGTTGGAAATGTCAGTGTGGCAACCAAGTAAAATACAGATATAAGGGCTTTTATCAAGGACTTCTCAGACTCAGTCACAAGATGATAATGGAGTGTGAACACTAAAATATTGCCTACTCATAGTGCGAAGAAATCAGGAAAAGCTGAAGGGGTTGGATTAGAATTGGCTATACTTTCTTGCATGGTGTTTGCCTTCTCTCCAGATTGCTTTCTGCAACTCAAGATCTGCCCTCCAGATCGTGGCACTGCAGTCTTAGGAGTGAGCTGGTGAGCAAGGGTTGTGGTGCGACTTTGGCTCCTGGAGATATCATTGTCCCAGAGAAGCAACCACTCCCAGCTCTGCAACAGGTCAGTCGGGAGCTTTGTCACCAAGGAAGGCGTGACTTCAAGTTCTCTGCTAGGACAGCTCTCTCCCTGTTCCTCTTCCTTTTGGATTTGATTTTGTGCATAAAACCACTAAACCATCAAGCACAAGTTGATGGAAGTTCCCTCATTGTACATTCTAATGAAGCCTATAAAAATAGCAAAGAATAGCAAGCCATGTTTAAAAAATGTACAAAATGAATCATGATCATTTTCCCTTTCCTCCCCCAGAATATCAGCTGTTAATATCGTTCCTCCCACGGGCTAATGCCATAAGATCCTTCAAACAACAGGTGAAAGCTAGAGTTGAACCAGAATACTAAAGAAAATTTACTCTGAGATAGTCAGAAAGATTTACTAAGTACGCTTGAGTCAGCTGTATTTTTTTTTATTTTAAGCTAAAGCCTGAGCTTTCTGAAAACTGATAACTTGGAATTTGTACCTCACTGCAAGAAAAACAACATAAACTTACCAAATATTTGTTGTTTTGTTTTAATGAAATGATGCAGTGAAAGATCCATTTTGCTGGCTTATTAAAGGTTTTGTCAGCATACCAGTGAAAATGATGAATTATACTGTGGTTTGTGCATATGTTTTGTGTGCAGTTTAGTATAGTCCTATATGCAGCAAACTCTTGGTAGGCTTTAAGGAGTCTTCAAAAACAAATACATAAATGAGCATGAGTCATGATGTGCTTCCTGGTCTGCCTTTCTTTCCTGAATGATTTAGTGCTAAAGTTTTGATGTGATTTGTCAGTTTATTGCTTTAATTTATATGGCCTCTGAGCTGAGTAGGTGTGAGGGCAGGTGTGGGATGAGCACTCGGGATGTCAGCGCCGCTGCTTCCCCCACCCAGGGAGATGCTCTGGTCAGGGTATGATATGGCAGTGTGTTCTCATTCTGGCAAGGAATCAACATTAATGTCATAAATTATGAACTTGCCGCAGTGATCTTGCAAAAATGGAGACTGATCGTATGATGCAGGTAGCCAAGACAGCCATCAAAATTACCTCTTCTCATTCAGGCAGAATCTTTCCATTCTGAGGCTAAAATGTTGCTTGGGAAAGGCGGCCCTTTTTCATTGTTCAAGAAATGTTGATGAGATGCTTATAAATGCAAAAAGAAATGCAAAAAGAAAAAAATTAATATTTTGCCCTTTATGAAAACATTTCGAAATTAATATTTGAATAGCTCTGCAGCTACAAGTTGAGAACTGACATTTGGCAGGGATTATAGCTTTCATTGGGAAGGACTTTGGAGAGTTTCAGTGGAAATTGGGTTTGATTTGGCCAACTTTCTGAGCCTTTGAAAAAGTATAAAATGGATAATGCCCAGTATGTTTTTTCCACAAAGTTCGTATGGATGTATTCATCACGCATTCCAGTGTGGATAACTAGAGGTATTATGAAATAGGAAATGAAAATCCACAAGAACGCACGGCTCTCAGTTTCTGGTAAATGACCCGTTCCGTGAGCCGTGCAGGACAGACCTCTGTGGTGAGGCACCTGGGAGATGTGCTGTTGGTGGACAGACCTTCCCGGGCTCAGGAGATGTGCGGGATCGCAGGGGAAGGAAGGTTTTGTGGTGGAGCTTCAGGAGGGGCAGTGCAATGTTGCTTAGAGGCTCCTCTCCCTCCAGTAAATGTTGGGCACGCAGCTGTTAGGAAATGCCACATTGGATGCTGTGACCTTAACTTGGAGCTTTTAATCCAGGCGCTGCATTCAACTGCTTCGCTGTACCTGTTTATGAAAGAGCAAGACGTGGTAGCATGTGATCCTTACAGCCACCCTCGGTTTTGTACCAATGCAAACGGGTGAGTGCACCTCCCGGGCAAGAGCCAATGATGCTGGCAAGAGCCAGCGATGCAACGGTGAGGAGTGTTATGGCGAAAGCGTTCTGGTGTTTATAGGCCACTGGTGCTTAGACACCACCTGCGTTTCCAGTTCATTTAGTTTCTTTAGTCCTGTCCTTGCCTGAGTTACACCCTGATCGTAAAATCCACCCCCAACTAGGAGTTTTGAAACACCATTTTGGTAACCTGCTCCTGTGTTTCTCCACCTTAGATATTGGGAAACAATTCTAATAATTAACTTACACCTCTCTGGCAAGTTTTTCATTTTTACAGAGAACAAAGTATTTACATCCTTTTTTGTAAGTCTTCTAAATGTTGAAATGGTCATTGTGACCTCTTGGTCTTGCCTTTTCTCAGTTGGACACACTGCTCACCTTTTTTTCTTGTGTGTGCCATCAGCTCAGGTGGTCAGTTCAGTGGGAAAAATATGTCCAAAGAAGTACGTCAAGTAGTAGCCAAGTGGGTAGTGTTCTCACACACAATGCAGGAAAGCTGGAATGAATCCACCGATCTCTTTTTTCCTATTTTTTCTTTATTTCTCAGAAAATTGTACTGATCAGAGTAAGATAGGTGGAAGACACATCCTCTGTGCCTCCTTTTCAAGCACAGCAGTGGCTGGTGAAGAACTCAAGATTTCAAAAGCATGAACCTGGCTCGGCAACCTAGTGGCTTTCGCTTAGGAAGAAGAAATGGTGGATTCCCGGCCGTGTACGCTGCGTCTGTGCCATTTTATGTAAAACGTAGATACGTTTCAGGAGCAGAAATCAAAGCTGGACCGCCCCCCCCCATATGTAATCTCGTCAGCTGGCTAGTGGGTGGACACTTTTCTGCAAGCAGGGACTTAGCCTCAGAAAGCTTACTGCTGAAATAATCTACTGATACACCCAGCTGACACACGTCCTGGGGCTGCAAGTGAGGAACTGGGGAGTAAGTAAACTGGAGAGGGAAATTCCTTCCCAGTTTCTCTCTAGTGTGACATTTCTTGAGTGGTTGCAAGGTCAAAAGCTAGCAGGAAGCAGGAGGACTCAAAGGGGAGGAGATTGCATAGGAGAACCCATGCTAAAGGTACGCTTCGCAATGGGTTGCGGTCTTTCCTGGGAACACCATTAATACCCCCTGGGAGTCAACGTGCTTTTTCAATATATGCCTCTCCCCTCTTTATGAGGAGGTAGAACTTCACAAAGTAGAATCTATTTTTATCTAAAACCATTTAGTAAAGTACAAATATAAAAGATTTTAATACTATTTTCAAGCATATCCTAAGAGAACGTTCTCTGAAACACTTGGCAGACTTTCCAGGTTTCTTTCCACAGAAAAATTCTATTGTTCTCCCTTAACCATCCCCAAAGATTTCAGTTGCTCTCACATAACAGTGTAGAGCTTTTCACATGTCAGGGGATAATATATTTCTTGAATTAATGAATGTAATTTCATTGAGTTTAATATTTTAGCCAGGATTTATTATAGTGCAGTCTCTAATTTACGTTCAGCTCAGGTGAATAGTGCCTTACATTTGTCATCATAATGATGATTGATTGGAGGTCTCTTATTACAAAGCAGTGGTGTGATGGCTCCCATTTTATTCTGAATAGGAACGACTACAAAAAACACTGCTGTATGTGACACTTCCTTGTCATTTTTCTGCAGTCTCAACCGAGGCCAACTGAATTGGAAGGAATCTTTTTCTTTATTTCTGAGGTCCTCTTTCAGGCCCAATTTGAGGAAAGTGCCTCAAATCTGGGACACTTCCCACTCCCCGCCCAAACCTAGCATTTCTGGTGTCTGCTATGTACCTACCGTCTTTGGCTTTTAAGCTTTCATTTTTCTCGAGCCTAAAACTCACTCCTAGGTAGAAATCTACCCTCAGCAAATTTTGATTTTTGTGAATTTGAGTAAGTTATTGCTCACCTCTGCCATAGCAATGATCAAGGAAACAAAAATTATCTGCTCTGTATCGTTGCCTTTGTATCGCTAAGATGACAGCAATTACCTGGATCTAACTATTCAAAAGAAGCATTGAGTACCTAGAATATTCCCCAGTTAGATTCTCTGTATTTTTTTAGAGGTATGGATTTTGGTTTTTTAAGTCTTTGTTCAGTATTATTTGTGCCAGCTGTAGGAGTTAAAGTAACTATGAGCGGGGATATTTGGTATTTGCAGTATGGAAAAAGAGCAATTTGCTGACTAAAGTTGCTTTGTTGATTGCTTGTGTAAATAGAGTAAAAGGACTGTTTGGCTCTGAAGAGACAGTGAGGAACAACCAGAGACAGAGATGAGGAAGAAAAACTGTCCCACTGAAGAACAAAATGACATTGAACTCTAAGCGTGCACACCACTCTGGACATGCACACCAAAGACTGATCAAACTTTATAACTGTACAGAACATAAAAGTTAAAATCCCATATCTTTCCTGGACCGAGCCTGAAACAGTACCAAATAAGGCATGGCTTCTACGGAGATCTGAAGACATCTGCTTACCTAGTCTAAGAGCATAGGGTGCCTTTAGGCCAAACTGGATCTGAAAATCAAAACTCTCAAGGTCCTTGGGTTTGTTGCGCTCTTGCAATTTGTCTTGGATTAAAGCACTCTTATGTAATC